>NW_027141295.1:612279-918418 GCF_036365525.1 Heterodontus francisci | reverse complement strand
TGTCAGTGTATGTCTTTGTTACTTGATGTAAGTGTGTGTCTGTGTTATTTGGTGTAAGTGTGTGTCTGTGTTCCTGGGTATCAATGTGTGTCTGTGTTACTTGGTGTAAGTGTGTGTCTTTGTTACTTGGTGTCCGTGTGTGTCTGTGTTATTGGGTGTCAGTGTATGTCTTTGTTACTGGGGGTCAGTGCATGTCTTTGTTACTTGGTGTAAGTATGTGTCTGTGATACTGGTTATCAGTGTATGTCTTTGTGACTTGGTGTCAGTGTATGTCTTTGTTGCTGGGTGTCAGTGTGTGTCTTTGTGACTTTGTGTAAGTGTATGTCAGTGTTACTGGGGGTCAGTGTGTGTCTGTGTTACCGGGGGTCAGTGTGTGTATCTAACTGGGTGTCAGCGTGTGTCTGTGTTACTGGGTATCAGTGTATGTCTTAGTTAGTTGGTGTCAGTGTATCTCTGTGTTACTTCGTGTAAGTGTATGTCTTTGTTACTTGGTGTAAGTGTGTGTCTTTGTTACTGGGTGTCAGTGTGTGTATTTGTGACATGGTGTCAGTGTATGTATTTGTTACTTGGTGTAAGTGTGTGTCTGTGTTACTTGGTGTAATTGTATGTCTTTGTTACTTGGTGTCAGTGTATGTCTGTGTTACTTGGTGTAAGTGTATGTTTTTGTTACTTGGTGTAAGTGTGTGTCTGTGTTACTTGGTGTAAGTGTGTGTCTTTGTTACTTGGTGTCCGTGTGTGTCTGTGTTACTGGGTGTCAGTGCATGTCTTTGTTACTTGGTGCCAGTGTTTATCTGTGTTACTTGGTGTAAGTTGGTGTCTTTGTTACTTGGTGTAATTGTATGTCTTTGTTACTTGGTGTCAGTGTATGTCTGTGTTACATGGTGTAAGTGTATGTTTTTGTTACTTGGTGTAAGTGTGTGTCTGTGTTATTTGGTGTTAGTGTGTGTATGTGCTCCTGGGAATCAGTGTATGTCTGTGTTACTTGGTGTAAGTGTGTGTCTGTGTTACTGGGTATCAGAGTATGTCTTTGTTACTTGGTGTCAGTGTATGTCTCTGTTACTTGGTGTAAGTGTGTGTCTGTGCTACTGGGTGTCAGTGTGTGTCTGTGTTACTTGGTGTAAGTTTGTGTCTTTGTTACTTGGTGTCCGTGTGTGTCTGTGTTATTGGGTGTCAGTGTATGTCTTTGTTACTGGGTGTCAGTGCATGTCTTTGTTACTTGGTGTAAGTGTGTGACTGTGTTACTGGGTATCAGTGTCTGTCTTTGTTACTTGGTGCAAGTTTGTGTCTGTGTTACTGGGTATCACTGTATGTCTGTGTTACTTGGTGTCAGTGTATGTCTGTGTTACTTGGTGTAAGTGTGTGTCTGTGTTACTGGGTATCACTGTATGTCTTTGTGACTTGGTGTCAGTGTATGTCTTTGTTACTGGGTGTCAGTGTGTGTCTTTGCGACTTGGTGTCAGTGTATGTCTTTGTTACTTGTTGTAAGTGTGTGTCAGTGATACTGGGTATCAGTGCATGTCTTTGTTACTTGCTGTCAGTGTACGCCAAAATGCTTGGTGTAAGTGTATGTCTTTGTTACTTGGTGTAATTTTCTGTCTTTGTTACTTATTGTAAGTGTATGTATTTGTTACTTGGTGTCAGTGTATGTCTTTGTTATTTGGTGTCAGTGTATGTCTGTTTTACTTGGTGTAAGTGTGTGTGTGTTTGTTACTTGGTGTAAGTGTATGTCTTTGTTACTTGGTGTCCGTGCATGTCTTTGTTACTTGGTGTAAGTGTGTGTCTGTGTTACTGGGTATCAGTGTATGTCTTTGTTACTTGGTGTCAGTGGATGTCAAAATACTTGGTGTAAGTGTATGTCTTTGTTACTTGTTGTAATTGTCTATCTTTGTTACTTTGTGTCAGTGTATTTCTGTGTTACTTGGTGCAAGTGTGTGTCTTTGTTACTTGGTGTCAGTGTATGTCTTTGTTACTTGGTGTCAGTGCATGTCTTTGTTACTTGGGGTCTGTGTGTGTCTGTGTTACTGGGCATCAGTGAATGTCTTTGTGACTTGGTATCCGTGTATGTATTTGTGACTTGGTATCAGTGTATGTCTGTGTGACTTGGTGTCAGTGTGTTTGTTTGTGTTACTGGGTGTCAGTGTGTGTCTGTGTTACTTGGTGTAAGTGTGTGTCTTTGTTACTTGGAGTCAGTGTGTGTCTGTGTTACTGGGCATCAGTGTATGTCTTTGTGACTTGGTGTCAGTGTGTGTCTGTGTTACTGGGTATCAGTGTGTGTCTTTGTGACTTGGTATCAGTGTATGTCTTTGTTACTGGGTGTCAGTGTGCGTCTGTGTTACTTGCTGTCAGTGTATGTCTTTGTTACTGTTTATCAGTGTTTCTCTGTATTACTGGGTGTCAGTGTGTGTTTGTTTGTGTTACTGGGTGTCAGTGTGTGTCTGTGACACGAGGTGTCAGTATTTAGTTTAGTTTAGAGATGCAGCACTTAAACAGGCCCTTCGGCCCACCGAGTCTGTGCCGACCATCAACCACCCATTTATACTAATCCTACACTGATCCCGTATTCCTATCACATCCCCACCTATCCCTATATATTTCCCTACCACCTACCTATACTAGGGGCAATTTATGATGGCCAATTAACCTATCAAACTGCAAGTCTTTGACATGTGGGAGGAAACCGGAGCACCCGGAGGAAACCCACGCAGACACAGGGAGAACTTGCAAACTCCGCACAGGCAGTACCCAGAATCGAACCCGGGTTCCTGGAGCTGTGAGGCTGCGGTGCTAACCACTGCGCCAATGTGCCCCCTCCCCCACCCAGTGTGTGCCCGTGTGACTTGGTGTCAGTGTCAGTCTTTGTTTCTTGGTGTAAGTGTGTGTCTGTGTTTCTTGCTATCAGTGTATGTCTTTGTGACTTGGTGTCAGTGTATGTCTTTGTTACTGGATGTCAGTGTGTGTCTTTGGTACTTGGTGTCAGTGCATGTCTTTGTTACTTGGTGTAAGTGTGTGTCTTTGTTACTTGGTGTAAGTGTATGTCTTTGGTACTTGGTGTCAGTGCATGTCTTTGTTACTTGGTGTCAGTGTGTGTCTGTGTTACTGGGTATCAGTGTATGTCTTTGTGACTCGGTGTAAGTGAATGTCTTTGTTGCTGGGTGTAAGTGTATGTCTTTGTTACTTGGTGTCAGTGTATGTCTTTGTTACTTGGTGTCAGTGTGTGTCTGTGTTACTGGGCATCAGTGTTTGTCTTTGTGACTTGGTATCAGTGTATGTCTGTGTTACTTGTTGTCAGTGTGTTTGTTTGTGTTTCTGGGTGTCAGTGTGTGTCTCTGTTACTTGGTGTAAGTGTGTGTCTTTGTTACTTGGAGTCCGTATGTGTCTGTGTTACTGGGTGTCAGTGTATGTCTTTGTTACTGGGTGTCAGTGTATGTCTTTGTTACTTTGTGTAATTGTGTGTCTGTGTTACTGGGTATCAGTGTCTGTCTTTGTTACTTGGTGTAAGTGTGTGTCTGTGTTACTGGGTATCAGTGTATGTCTTTGTGACTTGGTGTCAGTGTATGTCTGTGTTACTTGGTGTAAGTGTGTCTCTGTGTTACTGGGTATCAGTGTATGTCTTTGTGACTTGGTGTCAGTGTATGTCTTTGTTACTGGATGTCAGTGTGTGTCTTTGTGACTTGGTGTCAGTGTATGTCTTTGTTACTTGGTGTAAGTGTGTGTCTGTGTTACTGGGCATCAGTGAATGTCTTTGTGACTTGGTATCAGTGTATGTCTTTGTGTCTTGGTATCAGTGTATGTCTGTGTGACTTGGTGTCAGTGTGTTTGTTTGTGTTACTGGGTGTCAGTGTGTGTCTTTGTTACTTGATGTCAGTGTATGTCAAAATACTTGGTGTAAGTGTATGTCTTTGTTACTTTTTGTAATTGTCTATCTTTGTTTCTTTGTGTCAGTGTATTTCTTTGCTACTTGGTGCAAGTGTGTGTCTTTGTTACTTTTTGTTAGTGCATGTCTTTGTTACTTGGTGTCAGTGCATGTCTTTGTTACTTGGGGTCTGTGTGTGTCTGTGTTACTGGGCATCAGTGAATGTCTTTGTGACTTGGTATCAGTGTATGTCTTTGTGTCTTGGTATCAGTGTATGTCTGTGTGACTTGGTGTCAGTGTGTTTGTTTGTGTTACTGGGTGTCAGTGTGTGTCTGTGCTACTGGGTGTCCGTGTATGTCTTTGTTACTGGGTGACAGTGTATGTCTTTTTTACTTGGTGTAAGTGTGTGTCTGTGTTACTCGGTATCAGTGTCAGTCTTTGTTTCTTGGTGTAAGTGTGTGTCTGTGTTTCTTGGTATCAGTGTATGTCTTTGTGACTTGGTGTCAGTGTATGTCTTTGTTACTGGATGTCATTGTGTGTCTTTGTGACTTTGTGTCAGTGTATGTCTTTGTTACTTGTTGTAAGTGTGTGTCTGTGTTACTGGGTATCAGTGTATGTCTTTGTTACTTGGTGTCAGTGTATGTCAAAATACTTGGTGTAAGTGTATGTCTTTGTTACTTGGTGTAATTGTCTATCTTTGTTACTTTGTGTCAGTGTATTTCAGTGTTACTTGGTGCAACTGTGTGTCTTTGTTATTTGGTGTAAGTGTATGTCTTTGTTACTTGGTGTCAGTGCATGTCTTTGTTACTTGGGGTCTGTGTGTGTCTGTGTTACTGGGCATCAGTGAATGTCTTTGTGACTTGGTATCAGTGTATGTCTGTGTGACTTGGTGTCAGTGTGTTTGTTTGTGTTACTGGGTGTCAGTGTTTGTCTGTGTTACTTGGTGTAAGTGTGTGTCTTTGTTACTTGGAGTCCGAGTGTATCTGTGTTACTGGGTGTCAGTGTATGTATTTGTTACTGGGTGTCAGTGTATGTCTTTGTTACTTTGTGTAAGTGTGTGTCTGTGTTACTGGGTATCAGTGTCTGTCTTTGTTACTTGATGTAAGTGTGTGTCTGTGTTACTGGGTATCAGTGTATGTCTTTGTGACTTGGAGTCAGTAAATGTCTTTGTTACTGGATGTCAGTGTGTGTCTTTGTGACTTGGTGTCAGTGTATGTCTTTGTTACTTGGTGTAAGTGTGTGTCTGTGTTCGAACAAAGAACAAAGAACAAAGATAATTACAGCACAGGAACAGGCCCTTCGGCCCTCCAAGCCTGCGCCGATCCAGATCCTCTCTCTAAACATGTCACCTATTTTCTAAGCTTCTCTATCTCTTTTCTTCCTGCCCATTCATGTATCTGTCTAGATACATCTTAAAAGACTCCATCGTGCCCGCATCTACCACCTCCGCTGGCAATGCGTTCCAGGTGCCCACCACCCTCTGCGTAAAGAACTTTCCACGCATATCCCCCCTAAACTTTTCCCCTTTCACTTTGAACTCGTGTCCTCTAGTAATTGAAACCCCCACTCTGGGAAAAAGCTTCTTGCTATCCACCCTGTCTATACCTCTCATGATTTTGTGCACCTCAATCAGGTCCCCCCTCAACCTCCGTCTTTCTAATGAAAATAATCCTAATCTACTCAACCTCTCTTCATAGCTAGCGCCCTCCATACCAGGCAACATCCTGGTGAACCTCCTCTGCACCCTTTCCAAAGCATCCACATCCTTTTGATAATGTGGCGACCAGAACTGTACGCAGTATTCCAAATGTGGCCGAACCAAAGTCCTATACAACTGTAACATGACCTGCCAACTCTTGTACTCAATGCCCCGTCCGATGAAGGAAAGCATGCCGTATGCCTTCTTGACCACCCTATTTACCTGCGTTGCCACCTTCAGGGAACAGTGGACCTGAACACCCAAATCTCTCTGTACATCAATTTTCCCCAGGACTTTTCCATTTACTGTATAGTTCACTCTTGAATTGGATCTTCCAAAATGCATCACCTCGCATTTGCCCTGATTGAACTCCATCTGCCATTTCTCTGCCCAACTCTCCAATCTATCTATATTCTGCTGTATTCTCTGACAGTCCCCTTCACTATCTGCTACTCCACCAATCTTAGTGTCGTCTGCAAATTTGCTAATCAGTCCACCTATACTTTCCTCCAAATCATTAATGTATATCACAAACAACAGTGGTCCCAGCACGGATCCCTGTGGAACACCACTGGTCACACGTCTCCATTTTGAGAAACTCCCTTCGACTGCTACTCTCTGTCTCCTGTTGCCCAGCCAGTTCTTTATCCATCTAGCTAGTACACCTTGGACCCCAAGCGCCTTCACTTTCTCCATCAGCCTGCCATGGGGAACCTTATCAAACGCCTTACTGAAGTCCATGTATCAGTGTATGTTACTGGGTATCAGTGTATGTTTTTGTTACTTGGTGTCAGTGTATGTCAAAATACTTGGTGTAAGTGTATGTCTTTGTTACTTGGTGTCAGTGTGTGTCTGTGTTACTGGGTATCAGTGAATGTCTTTGTTACTTGGTGTCAGTGCGTGTCTGTGTTACTGGGTATCTGTGTATGTCTTTGTGACTTGGTATCAGTGTTTCTCTGTGTTACTGAGCGTCAGTCTGTGTTTGTTTGTGTTACTGGGTGTCAGTGTGTATCAGTGACACTAGGTGTCAGTATTTAGATTAGTTTAGAGATACAGCACTTAAACAGGCCATTCGGCCAACCGAGTCTGTGCCGACCATCAACCACCCATTTATACTAATCCTACACTAATCCCGTATTCCTATCACATCCCCACCTATCCCTATATATTTCCCCACCACCTAAATATACTAGGGGCAATTTATGATGGCCAATTAACCTATCAACCTGCAAGTCTTTAACATGTGGGAGGAAACCGGAGCACCCGGAGGAAACCCACGCAGACACAGGGAGAACTTGCAAACTCCGCACAGGCAGTACCCAGAATCGAACCCGGGTTCCTGGAGCTGTGAGGCTGCGGTGCTAACCACTGCGCCAATGTGCCCCGCCCCCCCACCCAGTGTGTGCCTGTGTGACTTGGTGTCAGTGTATGTCTTTGTTACTTGGTGTAAGTGTGTGTCTTTGTTACTTGGTGTCCTTATGTGTATGTGCTACTGGGTGTCAGTGTATGTCTTTGTTACTGGGTGACAGTGTATGTCTTTTTTACTTGGTGTAAGTGTGTGTCTGTGTTACTGGGTATCAGTGTCAGTCTTTGTTTCTTGGTGTAAGTGTGTGTCTGTGTTACTGGGTATCAGTGTATGTCTTTGTGACTTGGTGTCAGTGTATGTCTTTGTTACTGGATGTCAGTGTGTGTCTTTGTGACTTTGTGTCAGTGTATGTCTTTGTTACTTGGTGTAAGTGTGTGTCTGTGTTACTGGGTATCAGTGTATGTCTTTGTTACTTGGTGTCAGTGTATGTCAAAATACTTGGTGTAAGTGTATGTCTTTGTTACTTGGTGTAATTGTCTATCTTTGTTACTTTGTGTCAGTGTATTTCTGTGTTACTTGGTGCAAGTGTGTGTCTTTGTTACTTGGTGTAAGTGTATGTCTTTGTTACTTGGTGTCAGTGCATGTCTTTGTTACTTGGGGTCTGTGTGTGTCTGTGTTACTGGGCATCAGTGAATGTCTTTGTGACTTGGTATCAGTGTATGTCTTTGTGACTTGGTATCAGTGTATGTCTGTGTGACTTGGTGTCAGTGTGTTTGTTTGTGTTACTGGGTGTCAGTGTGTGTCTGTGTTACTTGGAGTAAGTGTGTGTCTTTGTTACTTGGAGTCCGTGTGTGTCTGTGTTACTGGGTGTCAGTGTATGTATTTGTTACTGGGTGTCAGTGTATGTCTTTGTTACTTTGTGTAAGTGTGTGTCTGTGTTACTGGGTATCAGTGTCTGTCTTTGTTACTTGATGTAAGTGTGTGTCTGTGTTACAGGGGATCAGTGCATGTCTTTGTGACTTGGAGTCAGTAAATGTCTTTGTTACTTGGTGTAATTGTGTGTCTGTGTTACTGGGTATCAGTGTATGTTTTTGTTACTTGGTGTCAGTGTATGTCAAAATACTTGGTGTAATTGTCTGTCTTTGTTACTTGATGTCAGTGTATTTCTGTGTTACTTGGTGTCAGTGTGTGTCTTTGCTACTTGGTGTCAGTGCATGTCTTTGTTACTTGGTGTCTGTGTGTGTCTGTGTTACTGGATGTCAGTGCATGTCTTTGTTACTGTGTATCAGTGTTTCTCTGTGTTACTGGGTGTCAGTGTGTGTCTGTAACACGAGGTGTCAGTATTTAGTTTAGTTTAGAGATGCAACACTTAAACAGGCCCTTCGGCCCACCGAGTCTGTGCCGACCATCAACAACTAATTTATACTAATCCTACACTAATCCCGTATTCCTATCACATCCCCACCTGTCCCTATATATTTCCCTACCACCTACCTATACTAGGGGCAATTTATGATGGCCAATTAACCTATCAACCTGCAAGTCTTTGGCTTGTGGGAGGAAACCGGAGCACCCGGAGGAAACCCACGCAGACACAGGGAGAACTTGCAATCTCCGCACAGGCAGCACCCAGAATCGAACCCGGGTCCCTGGAGCTGTGAGGCTGCGGTGCTAGCCACTGCGCCAATGTGCCCACCCAGTGTGTGCCTGTGTTACTGGGTATCAGTGCATGTCTTTGTTACTTGGTGTAAGTGTATGTCTTTGGAACTGGGTGTCAGTGTGTGTCTTTGTGACTTGGTGTCAGTGTATGTCTTTGTGACTTGGTGTAAGTGTATGTCTTTGTTACTTGGTGTCAGTGTGTGTCTGTGTTACTGGGCATCAGTGTATGTCTTTGTGACTTGGTGTCAGTATGTGTCTGTGTTACTGGGTATCAGTGTATGTCTTTGTGACTTGGTATCAGTGTATGTCTTTGTTACTGGGTGTCAGTGTGTGTCTGTGTTACTTGCTGTCAGTGTATGTCTTTGTTACTGTTTATCAGTGTTTCTCTGTATTACCTGGTGTCAGTGTGTGTTTGTTTGTGTTATTGGGTGTCAGTGTGTATCAGTGACACTAGGTGTCAGTATTTAGTTTAGTTTAGAAATGCAGCACTTCAACAGGCCCTTCGGCCCACCGAGTCTGTGCCGACCATCAACCACCCATTTATACTAATCCTACAATAATCCCAGAGGTGGTGAGCAGTCGGATGGACAGTATGCGTTCCGAGCCATTTGAGGGAGGCTCTATCATGCTGAGCAAGGAGTTTCTGATGGCGAAGCCCACTCCATGCTGTCTTGGTTCTTCAGGATCCCTGCCCTGCCAGAAGAAGGTGTAGTCTTGCTCTGCTAGAGAGCCACTCGCGGGGAGGCGAGTCTCCTGAAGTGCTGCAATGTCCACATTGAGTCTACTGAGCTCGTTGTTAATGATGGCGGTCTTCCGAGAATCGTTGATTTGTGTAAGGTCTTCCGAATCTCTGGTCCAGTACACCTACTCAGCATCTATGCTCCAACACTCTGTTCCGCACCTGAAGCTAAAGACCAGTTCTATGAACAACTCCATAACATCATTAGCAGCATCCCCAACACCGAACACCTATTCCTGCTGGGGGACTTTAATGCCAGGGTTGGGGCCGACCATGACTCATGGCCCTCCTGCCTTGGGCGCTATGGCGTTGGAAGGATGAATGAGAACGGGCAGAGACTGCTTGAGTTGTGTACCTATCATAACCTCTGCATCACCAACTCGTTCTTTCACACTAAACCCTGTCACCAGGTTTCATGGAGGCACCCAAGATCACGTCGTTGGCACCAGCTAGACCTCATTGTCACAAGGCGAGCCGCCTTAAACAGTGTTCAAATCACACGCAGCTTCCACAGTGCGGACTGCGACACCGACCACTCCCTGGTGTGCAGCAAGGTTAGACTCAGACCAAAGAAGTTGCATCATTCCAAGCAGAAGGGCCACCCGCGCATCAACACGAGCAGAATTTCTCACCCACAGCTGTTACAAAAATTTCTAAATTCACTTGTAACAGCCCTTCAAAACACTCCCACAGGGGATGCTGAGACCAAGTGGGCCCACATCAGAGACGCCATCTATGAGTCAGCTTTGACCACCTACGGCAAAAGTGCGAAGAGAAATGCAGACTGGTTTCAATCTCATAATGAAGAGCTGGAACCTGTCATAGCCGCTAAGCGCATTGCACTTTTGAACTACAAGAAAGCCCCCAGCGATTTAACATCCGCAGCACTTAAAGCAGCCAGAAGTACTGCACAAAGAACAGCTAGGCGTTGCGCAAACGACTACTGGCAACACCTATGCAGTCATATTCAGCTGGCCTCAGACACCGGAAACATCAGAGGAATGTATGATGGCATGAAGAGAGCTCTTGGGCCAACCATCAAGAAGATCACCCCCCTCAAATCTAAATCGGGGGACATAATCACTGACCAACGCAAACAGATGGACCGCTGGGTTGAGCACTACCTAGAACTGTACTCCAGGGAGAATGCTGTCACTGAGACTGCCCTCAATGCAGCCCAGCCTCTACCAGTCATGGATGAGCTGGACATACAGCCAACCAAATCGGAACTCAGTGATGCCATTGATTCCCTAGCCAGCGGAAAAGCCCCTGGGAAGGACAGCATTACCCCTGAAATAATCAAGAGTGCCAAGCCTGCTATACTCTCAGCACTACATGAACTGCTATGCCTGTGCTGGGACGAGGGAGCAGTACCCCAGGACATGCGCGATGCCAACATCATCACCCTCTATAAAAACAAAGGTGACCGCGGTGACTGCAACAACTACCGTGGAATCTCCCTGCTCAGCATAGTGGGGAAAGTCTTTGCTCGAGTCGCTCTGAACAGGCTCCAGAAGCTGGCCGAGCGCGTCTACCCTGAGGCACAGTGTGGCTTTCGTGCAGAGAGATCGACTATTGACATGCTGTTCTCCCTTCGTCAGATACAGGAGAAATGCCGTGAACAACAGATGCCCCTCTACATTGCTTTCATTGATCTCACCAAAGCCTTTGACCTCGTCAGCAGACGTGGTCTCTTCAGACTACTAGAAAAGATCGGATGTCCACCAAAGCTACTAAGTATCATCACCTCATTCCATGACAATATGAAAGGCACAATTCAACATGGTGGCTCCTCATCAGAGCCCTTTCCTATCCTGAGTGGTGTGAAACAGGGCTGTGTTCTCGCACCCACACTTTTTGGGATTTTCTTCTCCCTGCTGCTTTCACATGCGTTCAAATCCTCTGAAGAAGGAATATTCCTCCACACAAGATCAGGGGGCAGGTTGTTCAACCTTGCCCGTCTAAGAGCGAAGTCCAAAGTACAGAAAGTCCTCATCAGAGAACTCCTCTTTGCTGACGATGCTGCTTTAACATCTCACACTGAAGAATGCCTGCAGAGTCTCATCGACAGGTTTGCGTCTGCCTGCAATGAATTTGGCCTAACCATCAGCCTCAAGAAAACGAACATCATGGGGCAGGATGTCAGAAATGCTCCATCCATCAATATTGGCGACCACGCTCTGGAAGTGGTTCAAGAGTTCACCTACCTAGGCTCAACTATCACCAGTAACCTGTCTCTAGATGCAGAAATCAACAAGCGCATGGGTAAGGCTTCCACTGCTATGTTCAGACTGGCCAAGAGAGTGTGGGAAAATGGCGCACTGACACGGAACACAAAAGTCCGAGTGTATCAGGCCTGTGTCCTCAGTACCTTGCTCTACGGCAGCGAGGCCTGGACAACGTATGCCAGCCAAGAGCGACGTCTCAATTCATTCCATCTTCGCTGCCTTCGGAGAATACTTGGCATCAGGTGGCAGGACTATATCTCCAACACAGAAGTCCTTGAAGCGGCCAACATCCCCAGCTTATACACACTACTGAGTCAGCGGCGCTTGAGATGGCTTGGCCATGTGAGCCGCATGGAAGATGGCAGGATCCCCAAAGACACATTGTACAGCGAGCTCGCCACTGGTATCAGACCCACCGGCCGTCCATGTCTCCGTTATAAAGACGTCTGCAAACGCGACATGAAATCGTGTGACATTGATCACAAGTCGTGGGAGTCAGTTGCCAGCATTCGCCAGAGCTGGCGGGCAGCCATAAAGACAGGGCTAAATTGTGGCGAGTCGAAGAGACTTAGTAGTTGGCAGGAAAAAAGACAGAGGCGCAAGGGGAGAGCCAACTGTGCAACAGCCCCAACAAACAAATTTCTCTGCAGCACCTGTGGAAGAGCCTGTCACTCCAGAATTGGCCTTTATAGCCACTCCAGGCGCTGCTTCACAAACCACTGACCACCTCCAGGCGCGTATCCATTGTCTCTCGAGATAAGGAGGCCCAAAAGAACAATAATCCCGTATTCCTATCACATCCCCACCTATCCCTATATATTTCCCTACCACCTACCTATACTAGGGGCAATTTATGAAAGCCAATTAAGCTATCAAACTGCAAGTATTTGACATGTGGGAGGAAACCGGAGCACCCGGAGGAAACCCACGCAGACACAGGGAGAACTTGCAAACTCCGCACAGGCAGTACCCAGAATCGAACCCGGGTTCCTGGAGCTGTGAGGCTGCGGTGCTAACCACTGCGCCAATGTGCCACCCCCCCACCCAGTGTGTGCCTGTGTGACTTGGTGTCAGTGTATGTCTGTGCTACTGGGTGTCAGTGTATGTCTTTGTTACTGGGTGACAGTGTATGTCTTTTTTACTTGGTGTAAGTGTGTGTCTGTGTTACTGGGTATCAGTGTCAGTCTTTGTTTCTTGGTGTAAGTGTGTGTCCGTGTAACTGGGTATCAGTGTGTGTCTTGTGAATTGGCGTCAGTGTATGTCTTTGTTACTGGGTGTCAGTGTGTGTCTTTGTGACTTGGTGTCAGTGTATGTCTTTGTTACTTGGAGTAACTGTGTGTCTGTGTTACTGGGTATCAGTGTATGTCTTTGTTACTTGGTGTCAGTGTATGTCAAAATACTTGGTGTAAGTGTATGTCTTTGACACTTGGTGCAATTGTCTGTCTTTGTTACTTGGTGTCCGTGTGTGTCTGTGTTACTGGGTGTCAGTGTATGTCTGTGTTCCTTGGCGTAATTGTGTGTCTGTGTTACTGGGTATCAGTGCATGTCTTTGTTACTTGGTGTCAGTGTATGTCTGTGTTACTTGGTGTAAGTGTGTGTCTGTGTTACTGGGTATCAGTGTATGTCTTTGTGACTTGGTGTAAGTGTATGTCTTTGTTACTGGGTGTAAGTGTATGTCATTGTTACTTGGTGTCAGTGTATGTCTTTGTTACTTGGTGTCAGTGTCTGTCTGTGTTACTTGGTGTCAGTGTGTTTGTTTGAGTTTCTGGGTGTCAGTGTGTGTCTGTGCTACTTGGTGTAAGTGTGTGTCTTTGTTACTTGGTGTCCGTGTGTGTCTTTGCTACTTGGTGTCCGTGTGTGTCTGTGCTACTGGGTGTCAGTGTATGTCTTTGTTACTGGGTGACAGTGTATGTCTTTTTCACTTGGTGTAAGTGTGTGTCTGTGTTACTGGGTATCAGTGTCAGTCTTTGTTTCTTGGTGTAAGTGTGTGTCTGTGTTACTGGGTATCAGTGTATGTCTTTGTTACTTGGTGTAAGTGTATGTCTTTGTTACTGGGTATCAGTGTATGTCTTTGTTACTTGGTGTCAGTGTATGGCTTTGTTACTGGGTGTCAGTGTGTGTCTTTGTGACTTGGTGTCAGTGTATGTATTTGTTACTTGGTGTAAGTGTATGTCTTTGTTACTTGGTGTCAGTGTATGTCTTTGTTACTGGGTATCAGAGTATGTCAAAATACTTGGTGTAAGTGTATGTCTTTGTCACTTGGTGCAATTGTCTTTCTTTGTTACTTGGTGTCAGTGTATGTCAAAATAGTTGGTGTAAGTGTATGTCTTTGTCACTTGGTGCAATTGTCTTTCTTTGTTACTTGGTGTCAGTGTATGCCTGTGTTACTTGGTGCAAGTGTGTGTCTTTGTTACTTGGTGTCTGTGTGTGTCTGTGTTACTGGGTGGCAGTGTATGTCTTTGTTACTGGGTGTCATTGTAAGTATTTGTTACTTGGTGTAAGTGTGTGTCTGTGTTACTGGGTATCAGTGTCTGTCTTTGTTACTTGGTGTAAGTGTGTGTCTGTGTTATTGGGTATCAGTGTATGTCTTTGTTACTTGGTGTCAGTATATGTCAAAATACTTGGTGTAAGTGTATGTCTTTGTCACTTGGTGCAATTGTCTGTCTTTGTTACTTGGTGTCAGTGTATGTCTGTGTTACTTGGTGTAAGTGTGTGTCTTTGTTACTTGGTGTCCGTGTGTGTCTGTGTTACTGGGTGTCAGTGTGTGTCTGTGTTACTGGGTGTAAGTGTGTGTCTTTGTTACTTGATGTCAGTGTATGTCTTTGTTACTTGGTGTCAGTGTTTGTCTGTGTTACTGGGCATCAGTGTATGTCTTTGTGACTTGGTATCAGTGTATGTCAAAATACTTGGTGTAAGTGTATTTCATAGTTACTTGGTGTAATTGTCTGTCTTTGTTACTTGGTGTCAGTGTATGTCTCTGTTACTTGGTGTAAGCGTGTGTCGTTGTTACTTGGTGTAAGTGTATGTCTTTGTTACTTGGTGTCAGTGTATGTCTTTGTTACTTGTTGTCAGTGTGTGTCTGTGTTACTTGGCATCCGTGTATGTCTTTGTGACTTGGTATCAGTGTATGTCTTTGTGATTGGTGTCAGTGTATGTCTTTTTTACTGGGTGTAAGTGTGTGTCTGCGTTACTGGGTATCAGTGTATGTCTTTGTTACTTGGTGTCAGTGTATGTCAAAATACTTGGTGTAAGTGTGTGTCTTTGTTACTTGGTGTCATTGTATGTCTGTGTTACTTGGTGTAAGTGTGTGTCTGTGTTACTGGGTATCAGTGTATGTCTTTGTTACTTGGTGTCAGTGTATGTCAAAATACTTGGTGTAAGTGTATGTCTTTGTTACTTGGTGTAATTCTCTGTCTTTGTTACTTGGTGTCAGTGCATGTCTGTGTTACTTGGTGTGAGTGTGTGTCTTTGTTACTTGGTGTAACTGCCTGCCTTTGTTACTTGGTGTCAGTGTATGTCTTTGTTAATTGGTGTCTGTGTGTGTCTGTGTTACTGGGCATCAGTGTATGTCTTTGTGACTTGGTGTCAGTGTATGTCTTTTTTACTGGGTGTCAGTGTGTGTCTGTGTTTCTTGGTGTCAGTGTATGTCTTTGTTACTGTGTATCACTGTTTCTCTGTGTTACTGGGTGTCAGTGTCTGTTTGTTTGTGGTACTGGGTGTCAGTGTGTATCTGTGACACTAGGTGTCAGTATTTAGTTTAGTTTAGAGATACAGCACTTAAACAGGCCCATTGGCCCACCGAGTCTGTGCCGACCATCAACCACCCATTTACACTAATCCTACACTAATCCCGTATTCCTATCACATCCCCAACTGTCCCTATATATTTCCCTACCAGCTAACTATACTAGGGGCAATTTATGATGGCCAATTAACCGATCAACCTGCAAGTCTTTGGCATGTGGGAGGAAACCGGTGCACCGGGAGGAAACCCACGCAGACACAGGGAGAACTTGCAAACTCCGCACAGGCAGTACCCAGAATCGAACCCGGGTCCCTGGAGCTGTGAGGCTGCGGTGCTAACCACTGCGCCAATGTGCCCACCCAGTGTGTGCCTGTGTTACTTGGTGTCAGTGCATGTCTGTGTTACTTGGTGTCAGTGTGTTTGTTTGTGTTACTGGGTGTCAGTGTGTGTCTGTGTTACTGGGTGTCAGTGTGTGTCTGTGTTACTGGGTGTAAGTGTATGTCTTTGTTACTTGGTGTCAGTGTGTGTCTGTGTTACTGGGCGTCAGTGTATGTGTTTGTGACTTGGTATCAGTGTATGTCTTTGTGACTTGATATCAGTGTGTGTCTGTGTTACTGGGTATCAGTGTCTGTCTTTTTTACTTGGTATAAGTGTGTGTCTGCGTTACTGGGTATCAGTGCATGTCTTTGTTACTTGATGTCAGTGTATGTCGAAATACTTGGTGTAAGTGTATGTCTTTGTTACTTGGTGTAATTGTCTGTCTTTGTTACTTGGTGTCAGTGTATGTCTGTGTTACTTGGTGTCAGTGTATGTCAAAATACTTGGTGTAAGTGTATGTCTTTGTTACTAGGTGTAATTGTCTGTTTTTGTTACTGGGTGTCAGTGTATGTCTGTGTTACTTGGTGTAAGTGTGTGTCTTATTTACTTGATGTCAGTGTCTGTCTTTGTTACTTGGTGTCAGTGTGTGTCTGTGTTACTGGGCATCAGTGTATGTCTTTGCGACTTGGTATCAGTGTATGTCTTTGTGACTTGGTATCAGTGTATGTCTTTGTGACTTGGTGTCAGTGTCTGTCTTTTGTACTTGGTGTAAGTGTGTGTCTGTGTTACTTGGTATCAGTGCATGTCTTTGTTACTTGGTGTCAGTGTATGTCGAAATACTTGGTGTAAGTGTATGTCTTTGTTACTTGGTGTCAGTGTATGTCAAAATACTTGGTGTAAGTGCATGTCTTTGTTACTAGGTGTAATTGTCTGTCTTTGTTACTGGGTGTCAGTGTATGTCTTTGTTACTTGGTGTCTGTGTGTGTCTGTGTTACTTGGTGTAAGTGTGTGTCTTTGTTACTTGGTGTCAGTGTATGTCTTTGTTACTTGGTGTCAGTGTGTGTTTGTGTTACTGGGCTTCAGTGTATGTCTTTGTGACTTGGTATCAGTGTATGTTTTTGTGACTTGGTGTCAGTGTATGTCTTTTTTAGTGGGTGTTAGTGTGTGTCTGCGTTACTGGGTATCAGTGTATGTCTTTGTTACTTGGTGTCAGTGTATGTCAAAATACTTGGTTTAAGTGTATGTCTTTGTTACTTGGTGTAATTGTCTGTCTTTGTTACTTGGTGTCAGTGTATGTCTGTGTTACTTGGTGTAAGTGTGTGTCTTTGTTACTGGGCATCAGTGTATGTCTTTGTGACTTGGTATCAGTGTATGTCTTTGTGACTTGGTGTCACTGTATGTCTTTCTTACTGGGTGTCAGTGTGTGTCTGTGTTACTTGGTGTAAGTGTATGTCTTTGTTACTGTGTCAGTGTTTCTCTGTGTTCCTGGGTGTCAGTGTCTGTTTGTTTGTGTTACTGGGTGTCAGTGTGTGTCTGTGACACTAGGTGTCAGTATTTAGTTTAGTTTAGAGATACTGCACTTAAACAGGCCCTTCGGCCCACCGAGTCTTTGCCGAGCATCAACAGCCCATTTATACTAATCCTACACTAATCCCGTATTCCTATCACATCCCCACATATCCCTATATATTTCCCTACCACCTACCAAGACTAGGGCAATTTATGATGGCCAACTAACCTATCAACATGCAAGTCTTTGGCATGTGGGAGGAAACCGGAGCACCGGGAGGAAACCCACGCAGACACAAGGAGAACTTGCAAACTCCGCACAGGCAGTACCCAGAATCGAACCCGGGTCCCTGGAGCTGTGAGGCTGCGGTGCTAACCACTGCGCCAATGTGCCCCACCCCCACCCACCAAGTGTGTGCCTGTGTTACTGTGTATCAGTGTATGTCTTTGTGACTTGGTGTCAGTGTATGTCAAAATACTTGGTGTAAGTGTATGTCTTTGTTACTAGGTGTAATTGTCTGTCTTTGTTACTGGGTGTCTGTGTATGTCTGTGTTACTTGGTGTAAGTGTGTGTCTTTGTTACTTGATGTCAGTGTATGTCTATGTTACTAGGTGTCAGTGTGTGTCTGTGTTACTGGGCATCAGTGTATGTCTTTGTGACTTGGTATCAATGTGTGTCTTTGTGACTTGGTGTCAGTGTATGTCTTTTTTACTGGGTGTAAGTGTGTGTCTGCGTTACTGGGTATCAGTGCATGTCTTTGTTACTTGGTGTCAGTGTATGTCAAATACTTGGTGTAAGTGTATGTCTTAGTTACTTGGTGTAATTGTCTGTCTTTGTTACTTGGTATCAGTATATGTCTTTGTGAATTGGTGTCAGTGTATGTCTTTTTTACTGGGTGTCAGTGTGTGTCTGTGTTACTTGGTGTCAGTGTATGTCTTTGTTACTGTGTATCAGTGTTGCTCTGTGTTACTGGGTGTCAGTGTCTGTTTGTTTGTGTTACTGGGTGTCAGTGTGTGTCTGTGACACTAGGTGTCAGTATTTAGTTTAGTTTAGAGATACAGCACTTAAACAGGCCCTTCGGCCCACCGAGTCTTTGCCGACCATCAACAACCCATTTATACTAATCCTACACTAATCCCGTATTCCTATCACATCCCCACCTATCCCTATATATTTCCCTACCACCTACCTATACTAGGGGCAATTTATGATGTCCAATTAACCTATCAACCTACAAGTCTTTGGCATGTGGGAGGAAACCGGTGCACCGGGAGGAAACCCACGCAGACACAGGGAGAACTTGCAAACTCCGCACAGGCAGTACCCAGAATCGAACCCGGGTCCCTGGAGCTGTGAGGCTGCGGTGCTAACCACTGCGCCAATGTGCCTCCCACCCCCAGTGTGTGCCTGTGTTACTGGGTGTCAGTGTGTGTCTGTGTTACTTGGTGTAAGTGTGTGTCTGTGTTACTTGGTGTCAGTGTGTTTGTTTGTGTTACTGGGTGTCAGTGTGTGTCTGTGTTACTGGGTGTAAGTGTGCGTCTTTGTTACTTGGTGTCCGTGTGTGTCTGTGTTACTGGGTGTCAGTGTATGTCTTTGTTACTGGGTGTCAATGTATGTCAAAATACTTGGTGTAAGTGTATGTCTTTGTTACTAGGTGTAATTGTCTGTCTTTGTTACTGGGTGTCAGTGTATGTCTGTGTTTCTTGGTGTAAGTGTGTGTCTTTGTTACTTGATGTCAGTGTATGTCTTTGTTACTTGGTGTCAGTGTGTGCCTGTGTTACTGGGTATCAGTGTATGTCTTTGTGACTTGGTGTCAGTGTATGTCAAAATACTTGGTGTAAGTGTATGTCTTTGTTACTAGGTGTAATTGTCTGTCTTTGTTACTGGGTGTCAGTGTATGTCTGTGTTACTTGGTGTAAGTGTGTGTCTTTGTTACTTGATGTCAGTGTATGTCTTTGTTACTAGGTGTCAGTGTGTGTCTGTGTTACTGGGCATCAGTGTATGTCTTTGTGACTTGGTATCAGTGTGTGTCTTTGTGACTTGGTGTCAGTGTATGTCTTTTTTACTGGGTGTAAGTGTGTGTCTGCGTTACTGGGTATCAGTGCATGGCTTTGTTAATGGGGTCAGTGTATGTCAAATACTTGGTGTAAGTGTATGTCTTAGTTACTTGGTGTAATTGTCTGTCTTTGTTACTTGGTGTCAGTGTATGTCTCTGTTACTTGGTGTAAGTGTGTGTCTTTGTTATTTGGTGTAAGTGTATGTCTTTGTTACTTGGTGTCAGTGTGTGTCTGTGTTACTGGGTATCAGTGTATGTCTTTGTTACTTGGTGTCAGTGTATGTCAAAATACTTGGTGTAAGTTTATGTCTTTGTTACTTGGTGTAATTGTCTGTCTTTGTTACTTGGTGTCAGTGTATGTCTGTGTTACTTGGTGTAAGTGTGTGTCTTTGTTACTGGGCATCAGTGCATGTCTTTGTGACTTGGTATCAGTATATGTCTTTGTGAATTGGTGTCAGTGTATGTCTTTTTTACTGGGTGTCAGTGTGTGTCTGTGTTACTTGGTGTCAGTGTATGTCTTTGTTACTGTGTATCAGTGTTGCTCTGTGTTACTGGGTGTCAGTGTCTGTTTGTTTGTGTTACTGGGTGTCAGTGTGTGTCTGTGACACTAGGTGTCAGTATTTAGTTTAGTTTAGAGATACAGCACTGAAACAGGCCCTTCGGCCCACCGAGTCTTTGCCGACCATCAACAACCCATTTATACTAATCCTACACTAATCCCGTATTCCTATCACATCCCCACCTATCCCTATATATTTCCCTACCACCTACCAAATCTAGGGGCAATTTATGATGGCCAATTAACCTATCAAACTGCAAGTCTTTGGCATGTGGGAGGAAACAGGAGCACCGGGAAGAAACCCACGCAGACACAGGGAGAACTTGCGAACTCCGCACAGGCATTACCCAGAATCGAACTCGGGTCCCTGGAGCTGTGAGGCTGCGGTGCTAATCACTGCGCCAATGTGCCCCCCCCCCACCCACTCAGTGTGTGCCTGTGTTACTGGGTATCAGTGTATGTCTTTGTTACTTGGTGTCAGTGTATGTCAAAATACTTGGTGTAAGTGTATGTCTTTGTTACTTGGTGTAATTGTCTGTCTTTGTTACTTTTTGTCAGTGTATGTCTGTGTTACTTGGTGTAAGTGTGTGTCTTTGTTACTTGGTGTAAGTGTATGTCTTTGTTACTTGGTGTCAGTGTTTGTCTTTGTTACTTGGTGTCAGGGTGTGTCTGTGTTACTGTGCGTCAGTGTATGTCTTTGTGACTTGGTATCAGTGTATGTCTTTCTGACTTGGTGTCAGTGTATGTCTTTTTTACTGGGTGTAAGTGTGTGTCTGCGGTACTGGGTATCAGTGTATGTCTTTGTTACTTGGTGTCAGTGTATGTCAAAATACTTGGTGTAAGTGTATGTCTTTGTTACTTGGTGTCATTGTATGTCTGTGTTACTTGGTGTAAGTTTGTGTATGTGTTACTTGGTGTAATTCTCTGACTTTTTTACTTGGTGTCAGTGCGTGTCTGTGTTACTTGGTGTAAGTGTGTGTCTTTGTTACTTGGTGTCAAAGCCTGTCTTTGTTACTTGGTGTCAGTGTATGTCTTTGTTAATTGGTGTCTGTGTGTGTCTGTGTTACTGGGCATCAGTGTATGTCTTTGTGACTTGGTGTCAGTGTATGTCTTTTTTACTGGGTGTCAGTGTGTGTCTTTGTGACTTGGTGTCAGTGTATGTCAAAATACTTGGTGTAAGTGTATGTCTTTGTTACTAGGTGTAATTGTCTGTCTTTGTTACTGGGTGTCAGTGTATGTCTGTGTTACTTGGTGTAAGTGTGTGTCTTTGTTACTTGATGTCAGTGTATGTCTTTGTTACTAGGTGTCAGTGTGTGTCTGTGTTACTGGGCATCAGTGTATGTCTTTGTGACTTGGTATCAGTGTGTGTCTTTGTGACTTGGTGTCAGTGTATGTCTTTTTTACTGGGTGTAAGTGTGTGTCTGCGTTACTGGGTATCAGTGCATGTCTTTGTTACTTGGTGTCAGTGGATGTCAAATACTTGGTGTAAGTGTATGTCTTAGTTACTTGGTGTAATTGTCTGTCTTTGTTACTTGGTGTCAGTGTATGTCTCTGTTACTTGGTGTAAGTGTGTGTCTTTGTTATTTGGTGTAAGTGTATGTCTTTGTTACTTGGTGTCAGTGTGTGTCTGTGTTACTGGGTATCAGTGTATGTCTTTGTTACTTGGTGTCAGTGTATGTCAAAATACTTGGTGTAAGTGTATGTCTTTGTTACTTGGTGTAATTGTCTGTCTTTGTTACTTGGTGTCAGTGTATGTCTGTGTTACTTGGTGTAAGTGTGTGTCTTTGTTACTGGGCATCAGTGCATGTCTTTGTGACTTGGTATCAGTATATGTCTTTGTGAATTGGTGTCAGTGTATGTCTTTTTTACTGGGTGTCAGTGTGTGTCTGTGTTACTTGGTGTCAGTGTATGTCTTTGTTACTGTGTATCAGTGTTGCTCTGTGTTACTGGGTGTCAGTGTCTGTTTGTTTGTGTTACTGGGTGTCAGTGTGTTTCTGTGACACTAGGTGTCAGTATTTAGTTTAGTTTAGAGATACAGCACTTAAACAGGCCCTTCGGCCCACCGAGTCTTTGCCGACCATCAACAACACATTTATACTAATCCTACACTAATCCCGTATTCCTATCACATCCCCACCTATCCCTATATATTTCCCTACCACCTACCTATACTAGGGGCAATTTATGATGGCCAATTAACCGATCAAACTGCAAGTCTTTGGCATGTGGGAGGAAACAGGAGCACCGGGAAGAAACCCACGCAGACACAGGGAGAACTTGCGAACTCCGCACAGGCATTACCCAGAATCGAACCCGGGTCCCTGGAGCTGTGAGGCTGCGGTGCTAATCACTGCGCCAATGTGCCCCCCCCCCACCCACTCAGTGTGTGCCTGTGTTACTGGGTATCAGTGTATGTCTTTGTTACTTGGTGTCAGTGTATGTCAAAATACTTGGTGTAAGTGTATGTCTTTGTTACTTGGTGTCATTGTATGTCTGTGTTACTTGGTGCAAGTGTATGTCTTTGTGACTTGGTATCAGTGTATGTCTTTGTGACTTGGTGTCACTGTATGTCTGTGTTACTTGGTGTAAGTGTGTGTATGTGTTACTTGGTGTAATTCTATGACTTTTTTACTTGGTGTCAGTGCGTGTCTGTGTTACTTGGTGTAAGTGTGTGTCTTTGTTACTTGGTGTCAAAGCCTGTCTTTGTTACTTGGTGTCAGTGTATGTCTTTGTTAATTGGTGTCTGTGTGTGTCTGTGTTACTGGGCATTAGTGTATGTCTTTGTGACTTGGTGTCAGTGTCTGTCTTTTTTACTGGGTGTCAGTGTGTGTCTTTGTGACTTGGTGTCAGTGTATGTCAAAATACTTGGTGTAAGTGTATGTCTTTGTTACTAGGTGTAATTGTCTGTCTTTGTTACTGGGTGTCAGTGTATGTCTGTGTTACTTGGTGTAAGTGTGTGTCTTTGTTACTTGATGTCAGTGTATGTCTTTGTTACTAGGTGTCAGTGTGTGTCTGTGTTACTGGGCATCAGTGTATGTCTTTGTGACTTGGTATCAGTGTGTGTCTTTGTGACTTGGTGTCAGTGTATTTCTTTTTTACTGGGTGTAAGTGTGTGTCTGCGTTACTGGGTATCAGTGCATGTCTTTGTTACTTGGTGTCAGTGTATGTCAAATACTTGGTGTAAGTGTATGTCTTAGTTACTTGGTGTAATTGTCTGTCTTTGTTACTTGGTGTCAGTGTATGTCTCTGTTACTTGGTGTAAGTGTGTGTCTTTGTTATTTGGTGTAAGTGTATGTCTTTGTTACTTGGTGTCAGTGTGTGTCTGTGTTACTGGGTATCAGTGTATGTCTTTGTTACTTGGTGTCAGTGTATGTCAAAATACTTGGTGTAAGTGTATGTCTTTGTTACTTGGTGCAATTGTCTGTCTTTGTTACTTGGTGTCAGTGTATGTCTGTGTTACTTGGTGTAAGTGTGTGTCTTTGTTACTGGGCATCAGTGCATGTCTTTGTGACTTGTTATCAGTATATGTCTTTGTGAATTGGTGTCAGTGTATGTCTTTTTTACTGGGTGTCAGTGTGTGTCTGTGTTACTTGGTGTCAGTGTATGTCTTTGTTACTGTGTATCAGTGTTGCTCTGTGTTACTGGGTGTCAGTGTCTGTTTGTTTGTGTTACTGGGTGTCAGTGTGTTTCTGTGACACTAGGTGTCAGTATTTAGTTTAGTTTAGAGATACAGCACTTAAACAGGCCCTTCGGCCCACCGAGACTTTGCCGACCATCAATAACACATTTATACTAATCCTACACTAATCCCGTATTCCTATCACATCCCCACCTATCCCTATATATTTCCCTACCACCTACCTATACTAGGGGCAATTTATGATGGCCAATTAACCTATCAAACTGCAAGTCTTTGGCATGTGGGAGGAAACAGGAGCACCGGGAAGAAACCCACGCAGACACAGGGAGAACTTGCGAACTCCGCACAGGCATTACCCAGAATCGAACCCGGGTCCCTGGAGCTGTGAGGCTGCGGTGCTAATCACTGCGCCAATGTGCCCCCCCCCCACCCACTCAGTGTGTGCCTGTGTTACTGGGTATCAGTGTATGTCTTTGTTACTTGGTGTCAGTGTATGTCAAAATACTTGGTGTAAGTGTATGTCTTTGTTACTTGGTGTAATTGTCTGTCTTTGTTACTTTTTGTCAGTGTATGTCTGTGTTACTTGGTGTAAGTGTGTGTCTTTGTGACTTGGTGTAAGTGTATGTCTTTGTTACTTGGTGTCAGTGTTTGTCTTTGTTACTTGGTGTCAGTGTGTGTCTGTGTTACTGTGCGTCAGTGTATGTCTTTGTGACTTGGTATCAGTGTATGTCTTTGTGACTTGGTGTCAGGGTATGTCTTTTTGACTGGGTGTAAGTGTGTGTCTGCGTTACTGGGTATCAGTGCATGTCTGTGTTACTTGGTGCAAGTGTGTGTCTTTGTTACTGGGCATCAGTGTATGTCTTTGTGACTTGGTATCAGTGTATGTCTTTGTGACTTGCTGTCAGTGTATGTCTTTTTTACTTGGTGTAAGTGTGTGTCTGCGGTACTTGGTGTAAGTGTATGTCTTTGTTACTTGGTGTCATTGTATGTCTGTGTTACTTGGTGTAAGTGTGTGTATGTGTTACTTGGTGTAATTCTCTGACTTTTTTACTTGGTGTCAGTGCGTGTCTGTGTTACTTGGTGTAAGTGTGTGTCTTTGTTACTTGGTGTCAGTGCCTGTCTTTGTTACTTGATGTCAGTGTATGTCTTTGTCAATTGGTGTCTGTGTGTGTCTTTGTTACTGGGCATCAGTGTATGTCTTTGTGACTTGGTGTCAGTGTATGTCTTTTTTACTGGGTGTCAGTGTGTGTCTTTCTTACTTGGTGTCAGTGTATGTCTTTGTTACTGTGTATCACTGTTTCTCTCTGTTACTGGGTGTCAGTGTATGTTTGTTTGTGGTTCTGGGTGTCAGTGTGCATCTGTGACACTAGGTGTCAGTATTTAGTTTAGTTTAGAGATACAGCACTTAAACAGGCCCTTCGGCCCACCGAGCCTTTGCCGACCATCACCCACCCATTTACACTAATCCTACACTAATCCCGTATTCCTATCACATCCCCAACTGTCCCTATATATTTCCCTACCACCTACCTATACTAGGGGCAATTTATGATGTCCAATTAACCTATCAACCTACAAGTCTTTGGCATGTGGGAAGAAACCGGTGCACCGGGAGGAAACCCACGCAGACACAGGGAGAACTTGCAAACTCCGCACAGGCAGTACCCAGAATCGAACCCGGGTCCCTGGAGCTGTGAGGCTGCGGTGCTAATCACTGCGCCAATGTGCCTCCCACCCCCAGTGTGTGCCTGTGTTTCTGGGTG
Organism: Heterodontus francisci; assembly: GCF_036365525.1. NCBI lineage: Eukaryota > Metazoa > Chordata > Chondrichthyes > Heterodontiformes > Heterodontidae > Heterodontus > Heterodontus francisci. The sequence continues at coordinate 893,343 of NW_027141295.1, read as the reverse complement.
TCAGTGTGTGTCTGTGTTACTTGGTGTAAGTGTGTGTCTGTGTTACTTGGTGTCAGTGTGTTTGTTTGTGTTACTGGGTGTCAGTGTGTGTCTGTGTTACTGGGTGTAAGTGTGCGTCTTTGTTACTTGGTGTCCGTGTGTGTCTGTGTTACTGGGTGTCAGTGTATGTCTTTGTTACTGGGTGTCAATGTATGTCAAAATACTTGGTGTAAGTGTATGTCTTTGTTACTAGGTGTAATTGTCTGTCTTTGTTACTGGGTGTCAGTGTATGTCTGTGTTTCTTGGTGTAAGTGTGTGTCTTTGTTACTTGATGTCAGTGTATGTCTTTGTTACTTGGTGTCAGTGTGTGCCTGTGTTACTGGGTATCAGTGTATGTCTTTGTGACTTGGTGTCAGTGTATGTCAAAATACTTGGTGTAAGTGTATGTCTTTGTTACTAGGTGTAATTGTCTGTCTTTGTTACTGGGTGTCAGTGTATGTCTGTGTTACTTGGTGTAAGTGTGTGTCTTTGTTACTTGATGTCAGTGTATGTCTTTGTTACTAGGTGTCAGTGTGTGTCTGTGTTACTGGGCATCAGTGTATGTCTTTGTGACTTGGTATCAGTGTGTGTCTTTGTGACTTGGTGTCAGTGTATGTCTTTTTTACTGGGTGTAAGTGTGTGTCTGCGTTACTGGGTATCAGTGCATGGCTTTGTTACTTGGTGTCAGTGTATGTCAAATACTTGGTGTAAGTGTATGTCTTAGTTACTTGGTGTAATTGTCTGTCTTTGTTACTTGGTGTCAGTGTATGTCTCTGTTACTTGGTGTAAGTGTGTGTCTTTGTTATTTGGTGTAAGTGTATGTCTTTGTTACTTGGTGTCAGTGTGTGTCTGTGTTACTGGGTATCAGTGTATGTCTTTGTTACTTGGTGTCAGTGTATGTCAAAATACTTGGTGTAAGTGTATGTCTTTGTTACTTGGTGTAATTGTCTGTCTTTGTTACTTGGTGTCAGTGTATGTCTGTGTTACTTGGTGTAAGTGTGTGTGTTTGTTACTGGGCATCAGTGCATGTCTTTGTGACTTGGTATCAGTGTATGTCTTTGTGAATTGGTGTCAGTGTATGTCTTTTTTACTGGGTGTCAGTGTGTGTCTGTGTTACTTGGTGTCAGTGTATGTCTTTGTTACTGTGTATCAGTGTTGCTCTGTGTTACTGGGTGTCAGTGTCTGTTTGTTTGTGTTACTGGGTGTCAGTGTGTGTCTGTGACACTAGGTGTCAGGATTTAGTTTAGTTTAGAGATACAGCACTTAAACAGGCCCTTCGGCCCACCGAGTCTTTGCCGACCATCAACAACCCATTTATACTAATCCTACACTAATCCCGTATTCCTATCACATCCCCACCTATCCCTATATATTTCCCTACCACCTACCTATACTAGGGGCAATTTATGATGGCCAATTAACCTATCAAACTGCAAGTCTTTGGCATGTGGGAGGAAACAGGAGCACCGGGAAGAAACCCACGCAGACACAGGGAGAACTTGCGAACTCCGCACAGGCATTACCCAGAATCGAACCCGGGTCCCTGGAGCTGTGAGGCTGCGGTGCTAATCACTGCGCCAATGTGCCCCCACCCCCCCCCCCACCCACTCAGTGTGTGCCTGTGTTACTGGGTATCAGTGTATGTCTTTGTTACTTGGTGTCAGTGTATGTCAAAATACTTGGTGTAAGTGTATGTCTTTGTTACTTGGTGTAATTGTCTGTCTTTGTTACTTTTTGTCAGTGTATGTCTGTGTTACTTGGTGTAAGTGTGTGTCTTTGTTACTTGGTGTAAGTGTATGTCTTTGTTACTTGGTGTCAGTGTATGTCTTTGTTACTTGGTGTCAGTGTGTGTCTGTGTTACTGTGCGTCAGTGTATGTCTTTGTGACTTGGTATCAGTGTATGTCTTTGTGACTTGGTGTCAGGGTATGTCTTTTTTACTGGGTGTAAGTGTGTGTCTGCGTTACTGGGTATCAGTGTATGTCTGTGTTACTTGGTGCAAGTGTGTGTCTTTGTTACTGGGCATCAGTGTATGTCTTTGTGACTTGGTATCAGTGTATGTCTTTGTGACTTGGTGTCAGTGTATGTCTTTTTTACTGGGTGTCAGTGTGTGTCTGTGTTACTTGGTGTAAGTGTGTGTCTTTGTTACTGGGCATCAGTGTATGTCTTTGTGACTTGGTATCAGTGTATGTCTTTGTTACTGGGTGTCAGTGTGTGTTTGTTTGTGGTACTGGGTGTCAGTGTGTATCTGTGACACTAGGTGTCAGTATTTAGTTTAGTTTAGAGATACAGCACTTAAACAGGCCCTTCGGCCCACCGAATCTTTGCCGACCATCAACAACCCATTTATACTAATCCTACATTAATCCCGTATTCCTATCACATCCCCACCTATCCCTATATATTTCCCTACCACCTACCTATACTAGGGGCAATTTATGATGGCCAATTAACCTATCAAACTGCAAGTCTTTGGCATGTGGGAGGAAAGCGGAGCAACGGAAAGAAAACCACGCAAACACAGGGAGAACTTGCGAACTCCGCACAGGCAGTACCCAGAATCGAACCCGGGTCCCTGGAGCTATGAGGCTGCGGTGCTAATCACTGCGCCAATGTGCCCCCACCCCCACCCACTCAGTGTGTGCCTGTGTTACTGGGTATCAGTGTATGTCTTTGTTACTTGGTGTCAGTGTATGTCAAAATACTTGGTTTAAGTGTATGTCTTTGTTACTTGGTGTAATTGTCTGTCTTTGTTACTTTTTGTCAGTGTATGTCTGTGTTACTTGGTGTAAGTGTATGTCTTTGTTACTTGGTGTAATTGTCTGTCTTTGTTACTTTTTGTCAGTGTATGTCTGTGTTACTTGGTGTAAGTGTGTGTCTTTGTTACTTGATGTAAGTGTGTGTCTTTGTTACTTGGTGTAAGTGTATGACTTTGTTATTTGGTGTCAGTGTATGCCTTTGTTACTTGGTGTCAGTGTGTGTCTGTGTTACTGTGCGTCAGTGTATGTCTTTGTGACTTGGTATCAGTGTATGTCTTTGTGACTTGGTATCAGTGTATGTCTTTGTGACTTGGTGTCAGGGTATGTCTTTTTTACTGGGTGTAAGTGTGTGTCTGCGTTACTGGGTATCAGTGTATGTCTGTGCTACTTGATGGAAGTGTGTGTCTTTGTTACTGGGCATCAGTGTATGTCTTTGTGACTTGGTATCAGTGTATGTCTTTGTGGCTTGGTGTCAGTGTATGTCTTTTTTACTGGGTGTCAGTGTGTGTCTGTGTTACTTGGTGTCAGTGTATGTCTTTGTTACTGTGTATCAGTGTTTCTCTGTGTTACTGGGTGTAAGTGTCTGTTTGTTTGTGTTACTGGGTGTCAGTGTGTGTCTGTGTTACTTGGTGTCAGTGTATGTCTTTGTTACTGTGCATCAGTGTTTCTCTGTGTTACTGGGTGTCAGTGTCTGTTTGTCTGTGTTACTTGGTGTCAGTGTGTTTGTTTGTGTTACTGGGTGTCAGTGTGTGTCTGTGTTACTTGGTGTCCGTGTGTGTCTGTGTTACTTGGTGTCAGAGTCTGTCTTTTTTACTTGGTGTAAGTGTGTGTCTGCGTTACTGGGTATCAGTGCATGTCTTTGTTACTTGGTGTCAGTGTATGTCTTTGTTACTTGGTGTCAGTGTGTGCCTGTGTTACTGGGTATCAGTGTATGTCTTTGTGACTTGGTGTCAGTGTATGTCAAAATACTTGGTGTAAGTGTATGTCTTTGTTACTAGGTGTAATTGTCTGTCTTTGTTACTGAGTGTCAGTGTATGTCTGTGTTACTTGGTGTAAGTGTGTGTCTTTGTTACTTGATGTCAGTGTATGTCTTTGTTACTTGGTGTCAGTGTGTGTCTGTCTTACTGGGCATCAGTGTATGTCTTTGTGACTTGGTATCAGTGTGTGTCTTTGTGACTTGGTGTCAGTGTATGTCTTTTTTTACTGGGTGTAAGTGTGTGTCTGCGTTACTGGGTATCAGTGCATGTCTTTGTTACTTGGTGTCAGTGTATGTCAAATACTTGGTGTAAGTGTATGTCTTAGTTACTTGGTGTAATTGTCTGTCTTTGTTACTTGGTGTCAGTGTATGCCTCTGTTACTTGGTGTAAGTGTGTGTCTTTGTTACTTGGTGTAAGTGTATGTCTTTGTTACTTGGTGTAAGTGTGTGTCTGTGTTACTGGGTATCAGTGTCTGTCTTTTTTACTTGGTGTAAGTGTGTGTCTGCGTTACTGGGTATCAGTGCATGTCTTTGTTACTTGGTGTCAGTGTATGTCGAAATACTTGGTGTAAGTGTATGTCTTTGTTACTTGGTGTCAGTGTATGTCTGTGTTACTTGGTGTCAGTGTATGTCAAAATACTTGGTGTAAGTGTATGTCTTTGTTACTAGGTGTAATTGTCTGTCTTTGTTACTTGGTGTCAGTGTATGTCTCTGTTACTTGGTGTAAGTGTGTGTCTTTGTTACTTGGTGTAAGTGTATGTCTTTGTTACTTGGTGTAAGTGTGTGTCTGTGTTACTGGGTATCAGTGTCTGTCTTTTTTACTTGGTGTAAGTGTGTGTCTGCGTTACTGGGTATCAGTGCATGTCTTTGTTACTTGGTGTCAGTGTATGTCGAAATACTTGGTGTAAGTGTATGTCTTTGTTACTTGGTGTAATTGTCTGTCTTTGTTACTTGGTGTCAGTGTATGTCTGTGTTACTTGGTGTCAGTGTATGTCAAAATACTTGGTGTAAGTGTATGTCTTTGTTACTAGGTGTAATTGTCTGTCTTTGTTACTGGGTGTCAGTGTATGTCTTTGTTACTTGGTGTCAGTGTGTGTCTGTGTTACTGGGCATCAGTGTATGTCTTTGTGACTTGGTATCAGTGTATGTCTTTGTGACTTGGTGTCAGTGTCTGTCTTTTTTACTTGGTGTAAGTGTGTGTCTGTGTTACTGGGTATCAGTGCATGTCTTTGTGACTTGGTGTCAGAGTATGTCGAAATACTTGGTGTAAGTGTATGTCTTTGTTACTTGGTGTAATTGTCTGTCTTTGTTACTTGGTGTCAGTGTATGTCTGTGTTACTTGGTGTCAGTGTTTGTCAAAATACTTGGTGTAAGTGTATGTCTTTGTTACTAGGTGTAATTGTCTGTCTTTGTTACTGGGTGTCAGTGTATGTCTTTGTTACTTGGTATCAGTGTATGTTTTTGTGACTTGGTGTCAGTGTATGTCTTCTTTACTGGGTGTAAGTGTGTGTCTGCGTTACTGGGTATCAGTGTATGTCTTTGTTACTTGGAGTCAGTGTATGTCAAAATACTTGGTGTAAGTGTATGTCTATTTTACTGGGTGTAAGTTTGTGCCTGTGTTACTGGGTACGAGTGTATGTCTTTGTTACTTGGTGTCAGTGTGATTGTTTGTGGTACTGGGTGTCAGTGTGTGTCTGTGTTACTTGGTGTCCGTGTGTGTCTTTGTTACTGGGTGTCAGTGTATGTCTTTGTTACTGGGTGTCAATGTATGTCAAAATACTTGGTGTAAGTGTATGTCTTTGTTACTCGGTGTAATTGTCTGTCTTTGTTACTGGGTGTCAGTGTATGTCTGTGTTTCTTGGTGTAAGTGTATGTCTTTGTTACTTGGTGTCAGTGTGTGCCTGGGTTACTGGGTATCAGTGTATGTCTTTGTGACTTGGTGTCAGTGTATGTCAAAATACTTGGTGTAAGTGTATGTCTTTGTTACTAGGTGTAATTGTCTTTCTTTGTTACTGGGTGTCAGTGTATGTCTGTGTTACTTGGTGTAAGTGTGTGTCTTTGTTACTTGATGTCAGTGTATGTCTTTGTAACTTGGTGTCAGTGTGTGTCTGTGTTACTGGGCATCAGTGTATGTCTTTGTGACTTGGTATCAGTGTGTGTCTTTGTGACTTGGAGTCAGTGTATGTCTTTTTTAATTGGTGTAAGTGTGTGTCTGCGTTACTGGGTATCAGTGCATGTCTTTGTTACTTGGTGTCAGTGTATGTCAAATACCTGGTGTAAGTGTATGTCTTAGTTACTTGGTGTAATTGTCTGTCTTTGTTACTTGGTGTCAGTGCATGTCTCTGTTACTTGGTGTAAGTGTGTATCTTTGTTACTTGGTGTAAGTGTATGTCTTTGTTACTTGGCGTCAGTGTGTGTCTGTGTTACTGGGCATCAGTGTATGTCTTTGTGACTTGGTATCAGTGTATGTCTTTGTGGCTTGGTGTCAGTGTATGTCTTTTTTACTGGGTGTCAGTGTGTGTCTGTGTTACTTGGTGTCAGTGTATGTCTTTGTTACTGTGTATCAGTGTTTCTCTGTGTTACTGAGTGTCAGTGTCTGTTTGTTTGTGTTACTGGGTGTCAGTGTGTGTCTGTGTTACTTGGTGTCAGTGTATGTCTTTGTTACTGTGTATCAGTGTTTCTCTGTGCTACTGGTTGTCAGTGTCTGTTTGTCTGTGTTACTTGGTGTCAGTGTGTTTGTTTGTGTTACTGGGTGTCAGTGTGTGTCTGTGTTACTTGGTGTCCGTGTGTGTCTGTGTTACTGGGTGTCAGTGTATGTCTTTGTTACTGGGTGTCAGAGTCTGTCTTTTTTACTTGGTGTAAGTGTGTGTCTGTGTTACTGGGTATCAGTGTCTGTCTTTTTTACTTGGTGTAAGTGTGTGTCTGCGTTACTGGGTATCAGTGCATGTCTTTGTTACTTGTTGTCAGTGGATGTCGAAATACTTGGTGTCAGTGTATATCTTTGTTACTTGGTGTAATTGTCTGTCTTTGTTACTTGGTGTCAGTGTATGTCTGTGTTACTTGGTGTCAGTGTATGTCAAAATACTTGGTGTAAGTGTATGTCTTTGTTACTAGGTGTAATTCTCTGTCTTTGTTACTGGGTGTCAGTGTATGTCTGTGTTACTTGGTGTACGTGTGTGTCTTATTTACTTGATGTCAGTGTATGTCTTTGTTACTTGGTGTCAGTGTGTGTCCGTGATACTGGGCATCAGTGTATGTCTTTGTGACTTGGTATCAGTGTATGACTTTGTGACTTGGTATCAGTGTATGTCTTTGTGACTTGGTGTAAGTGTGTGTCTTTGTTACTTGATGTAAGTGTGTGTCTTTGTTACTTGGTGTAAGTGTATGACTTTGTTATTTGGTGTAATTGTCTGTCTTTGTTACTTTTTGTCAGTGTATGTCTGTGTTACTTGGTGTAAGTGTGTGTCGTTGTTACTTGATGTAAGTGTGTGTCTTTGTTACTTGGTGTAAGTGTATGACTTTGTTATTTGGTGTCAGTGTATGCCTTTGTTACTTGGTGTCAGTGTGTGTCTGTGTTACTGTGCGTCAGTGTATGTCTTTGTGACTTGGTATCAGTGTATGTCTTTGTGACTTGGTATCAGTGTATGTCTTTGTGACTTGGTGTCAGGGTATGTCTTTTTTACTGGGTGTAAGTGTGTGTCTGCGTTACTGGGTATCAGTGTATGTCTGTGCTACTTGATGGAAGTGTGTGTCTTTGTTACTGGGCATCAGTGTATGTCTTTGTGACTTGGTATCAGTGTATGTCTTTGTGGCTTGGTGTCAGTGTATGTCTTTTTTACTGGGTGTCAGTGTGTGTCTGTGTTACTTGGTGTCAGTGTATGTCTTTGTTACTGTGTATCAGTGTTTCTCTGTGTTACTGGGTGTAAGTGTCTGTTTGTTTGTGTTACTGGGTGTCAGTGTGTGTCTGTGTTACTTGGTGTCAGTGTATGTCTTTGTTACTGTGCATCAGTGTTTCTCTGTGTTACTGGGTGTCAGTGTCTGTTTGTCTGTGTTACTTGGTGTCAGTGTGTTTGTTTGTGTTACTGGGTGTCAGTGTGTGTCTGTGTTACTTGGTGTCCGTGTGTGTCTGTGTTACTTGGTGTCAGAGTCTGTCTTTTTTACTTGGTGTAAGTGTGTGTCTGCGTTACTGGGTATCAGTGCATGTCTTTGTTACTTGGTGTCAGTGTATGTCTTTGTTACTTGGTGTCAGTGTGTGCCTGTGTTACTGGGTATCAGTGTATGTCTTTGTGACTTGGTGTCAGTGTATGTCAAAATACTTGGTGTAAGTGTATGTCTTTGTTACTAGGTGTAATTGTCTGTCTTTGTTACTGAGTGTCAGTGTATGTCTGTGTTACTTGGTGTAAGTGTGTGTCTTTGTTACTTGATGTCAGTGTATGTCTTTGTTACTTGGTGTCAGTGTGTGTCTGTCTTACTGGGCATCAGTGTATGTCTTTGTGACTTGGTATCAGTGTGTGTCTTTGTGACTTGGTGTCAGTGTATGTCTTTTTTTACTGGGTGTAAGTGTGTGTCTGCGTTACTGGGTATCAGTGCATGTCTTTGTTACTTGGTGTCAGTGTATGTCAAATACTTGGTGTAAGTGTATGTCTTAGTTACTTGGTGTAATTGTCTGTCTTTGTTACTTGGTGTCAGTGTATGCCTCTGTTACTTGGTGTAAGTGTGTGTCTTTGTTACTTGGTGTAAGTGTATGTCTTTGTTACTTGGTGTAAGTGTGTGTCTGTGTTACTGGGTATCAGTGTCTGTCTTTTTTACTTGGTGTAAGTGTGTGTCTGCGTTACTGGGTATCAGTGCATGTCTTTGTTACTTGGTGTCAGTGTATGTCGAAATACTTGGTGTAAGTGTATGTCTTTGTTACTTGGTGTCAGTGTATGTCTGTGTTACTTGGTGTCAGTGTATGTCAAAATACTTGGTGTAAGTGTATGTCTTTGTTACTAGGTGTAATTGTCTGTCTTTGTTACTTGGTGTCAGTGTATGTCTCTGTTACTTGGTGTAAGTGTGTGTCTTTGTTACTTGGTGTAAGTGTATGTCTTTGTTACTTGGTGTAAGTGTGTGTCTGTGTTACTGGGTATCAGTGTCTGTCTTTTTTACTTGGTGTAAGTGTGTGTCTGCGTTACTGGGTATCAGTGCATGTCTTTGTTACTTGGTGTCAGTGTATGTCGAAATACTTGGTGTAAGTGTATGTCTTTGTTACTTGGTGTAATTGTCTGTCTTTGTTACTTGGTGTCAGTGTATGTCTGTGTTACTTGGTGTCAGTGTATGTCAAAATACTTGGTGTAAGTGTATGTCTTTGTTACTAGGTGTAATTGTCTGTCTTTGTTACTGGGTGTCAGTGTATGTCTTTGTTACTTGGTGTCAGTGTGTGTCTGTGTTACTGGGCATCAGTGTATGTCTTTGTGACTTGGTATCAGTGTATGTCTTTGTGACTTGGTGTCAGTGTCTGTCTTTTTTACTTGGTGTAAGTGTGTGTCTGTGTTACTGGGTATCAGTGCATGTCTTTGTGACTTGGTGTCAGAGTATGTCGAAATACTTGGTGTAAGTGTATGTCTTTGTTACTTGGTGTAATTGTCTGTCTTTGTTACTTGGTGTCAGTGTATGTCTGTGTTACTTGGTGTCAGTGTTTGTCAAAATACTTGGTGTAAGTGTATGTCTTTGTTACTAGGTGTAATTGTCTGTCTTTGTTACTGGGTGTCAGTGTATGTCTTTGTTACTTGGTATCAGTGTATGTTTTTGTGACTTGGTGTCAGTGTATGTCTTCTTTACTGGGTGTAAGTGTGTGTCTGCGTTACTGGGTATCAGTGTATGTCTTTGTTACTTGGAGTCAGTGTATGTCAAAATACTTGGTGTAAGTGTATGTCTATTTTACTGGGTGTAAGTTTGTGCCTGTGTTACTGGGTACGAGTGTATGTCTTTGTTACTTGGTGTCAGTGTGATTGTTTGTGGTACTGGGTGTCAGTGTGTGTCTGTGTTACTTGGTGTCCGTGTGTGTCTTTGTTACTGGGTGTCAGTGTATGTCTTTGTTACTGGGTGTCAATGTATGTCAAAATACTTGGTGTAAGTGTATGTCTTTGTTACTCGGTGTAATTGTCTGTCTTTGTTACTGGGTGTCAGTGTATGTCTGTGTTTCTTGGTGTAAGTGTATGTCTTTGTTACTTGGTGTCAGTGTGTGCCTGGGTTACTGGGTATCAGTGTATGTCTTTGTGACTTGGTGTCAGTGTATGTCAAAATACTTGGTGTAAGTGTATGTCTTTGTTACTAGGTGTAATTGTCTTTCTTTGTTACTGGGTGTCAGTGTATGTCTGTGTTACTTGGTGTAAGTGTGTGTCTTTGTTACTTGATGTCAGTGTATGTCTTTGTAACTTGGTGTCAGTGTGTGTCTGTGTTACTGGGCATCAGTGTATGTCTTTGTGACTTGGTATCAGTGTGTGTCTTTGTGACTTGGAGTCAGTGTATGTCTTTTTTAATTGGTGTAAGTGTGTGTCTGCGTTACTGGGTATCAGTGCATGTCTTTGTTACTTGGTGTCAGTGTATGTCAAATACCTGGTGTAAGTGTATGTCTTAGTTACTTGGTGTAATTGTCTGTCTTTGTTACTTGGTGTCAGTGCATGTCTCTGTTACTTGGTGTAAGTGTGTATCTTTGTTACTTGGTGTAAGTGTATGTCTTTGTTACTTGGCGTCAGTGTGTGTCTGTGTTACTGGGCATCAGTGTATGTCTTTGTGACTTGGTATCAGTGTATGTCTTTGTGGCTTGGTGTCAGTGTATGTCTTTTTTACTGGGTGTCAGTGTGTGTCTGTGTTACTTGGTGTCAGTGTATGTCTTTGTTACTGTGTATCAGTGTTTCTCTGTGTTACTGAGTGTCAGTGTCTGTTTGTTTGTGTTACTGGGTGTCAGTGTGTGTCTGTGTTACTTGGTGTCAGTGTATGTCTTTGTTACTGTGTATCAGTGTTTCTCTGTGTTACTGGTTGTCAGTGTCTGTTTGTCTGTGTTACTTGGTGTCAGTGTGTTTGTTTGTGTTACTGGGTGTCAGTGTGTGTCTGTGTTACTTGGTGTCCGTGTGTGTCTGTGTTACTGGGTGTCAGTGTATGTCTTTGTTACTGGGTGTCAGAGTCTGTCTTTTTTACTTGGTGTAAGTGTGTGTCTGTGTTACTGGGTATCAGTGTCTGTCTTTTTTACTTGGTGTAAGTGTGTGTCTGCGTTACTGGGTATCAGTGCATGTCTTTGTTACTTGTTGTCAGTGGATGTCGAAATACTTGGTGTCAGTGTATATCTTTGTTACTTGGTGTAATTGTCTGTCTTTGTTACTTGGTGTCAGTGTATGTCTGTGTTACTTGGTGTCAGTGTATGTCAAAATACTTGGTGTAAGTGTATGTCTTTGTTACTAGGTGTAATTCTCTGTCTTTGTTACTGGGTGTCAGTGTATGTCTGTGTTACTTGGTGTACGTGTGTGTCTTATTTACTTGATGTCAGTGTATGTCTTTGTTACTTGGTGTCAGTGTGTGTCCGTGATACTGGGCATCAGTGTATGTCTTTGTGACTTGGTATCAGTGTATGACTTTGTGACTTGGTATCAGTGTATGTCTTTGTGACTTGGTGTCAGTGTCTGTCTTTTTACTTGGTGTAACTGTGTGTGTGTGTTACTGGGTATCAGTGCATGTCTTTGTTACTTGGTGTCAGTGTATGTCGAAATACTTGGTGTAAGTGTATGTCTTTGTTACTTGGTGTAATTGTCTGTCTTTGTTACTTGATGTCAGTGTATGTCTGTGTTACTTGGTGTCAGTGTATGTCAAAATACTTTGTGTAAGTGTATGTCTTTGTTACTAGGTGTTATTGTCTGTCTTTGTTACTGGGTGTCAGTGTATGTCTTTGTTACTTGGTGTCAGTGGATGTCTGTGTTACTTGGTGTAAGTGTGTGTCTTTGTTACTTGGTGTCAGTGTATGTCTTTGTTACTTGGTGTCAGTGTGTGTTTGTGTTACTGGGCTTCAGTGTATGTCTTTGTGACTTGGTATCAGTGTATGTTTTTGTGACTTGGTATCAGTGTATGTCTTTGTTACTTGGTGTCAGTGTATGTCAAAATACTTGGTGTAAGTGTATGTCTTTGTTACTTGGTGTAATTGTCTGTCTTTGTTACTTGGTGTCAGTGTATGTCTGTGTTACTTGGTGTAAGTGTGTGTCTTTGTTACTGGGCATCAGTGTATGCTTTTGTGAGTTAGTATCAGTGTATGTCTTTGTGACTTGTTGTCAGTGTATGTCTTTTTTACTGGGTGTCAGTGTGTGTCTGTGTTACTTGGTGTAAGTGTGTGTCTTTGTGACTTGGCATCAGTGTATGTCTTTGTGACTTGGTATCAGTGTATGTCTTTGTGACTTGGTGTCAGTGTATGTCTTTTTTACTGGGTGTCAGTGTGTGTCTGTGTTACTGGGTGTCAGTGTATGTTTGTTTGTGGTACTGGGTGTCAGTGTGTATCTGTGACACTAGGTGTCAGTATTTAGTTTAGTTTAGAGATACAGCACTAAAACAGGCCATTCGGGTCTTTGCCGACCATCAACAACCCATTTATACTAATCCTACACTAATCCCGTATTCCTATCACATCCCCACATATCCCTATATATTTCCCTACCACCTACCTATACTAGGGGCAATTTATGATGGCCAATTAACCTATCAACCTGCAAGTCTTTGGCATGTGGGAGGAAACCGGAGCAACGGGAGGAAACCCACGCAGACACAGGGAGAACTTGCAAACTCCGCACAGGCAGTACCCAGAATCGAACCCGGGTCCCTGGAGCTGTGAGGCTGCGGTGCTAACCACTGCGCCAATGTGCCCCCCCCCCCCCCCCACCCAGTGTGTGCCTGTGTTACTGGGTATCAGTGTATGTCTTTGTTACTGGGTGTCAATGTATGTCAAAATACATGGTGTAAGTGTATGTCTTTGTTACTAGGTGTAATTGTCTGTCTTTGTTACTGGGTGTCAGTGTATGTCTGTGTTTCTTGGTGTAAGTGTGTGTCTTTGTTACTTGATGTCAGTGTATGTCTTTGTTACTTGGTGTCAGTGTGTGCCTGTGTTACTGGGTATCAGTGTATGTCTTTGTGACTTGGTGTCAGTGTATGTCAAAATACTTGGTGTAATTGTCTGTCTTTGTTACTGAGTGTCAGTGTATGTCTGTGTTACTTGGTGTAAGTGTGTGTCTTTGTTACTTGATGTCAGTGTATGTCTTTGTTACTTGGTGTCAGTGTGTGTCTGTCTTACTGGGCATCAGTGTATGTCTTTGTGACTTGGTATCAGTGTGTGTCTTTGTGACTTGGTGTCAGTGTATGTCTTTTTTTACTGGGTGTAAGTGTGTGTCTGCGTTACTGGGTATCAGTGCATGTCTTTGTTACTTGGTGTCAGTGTATGTCAAATACTTGGTGTAAGTGTATGTCTTAGTTACTTGGTGTAATTGTCTGTCTTTGTTACTTGGTGTCAGTGTATGTCTCTGTTACTTGGTGTAAGTGTGTGTCTTTGTTACTTGGTGTAAGTGTATGTCTTTGTTACTTGGTGTAAGTGTGTGTCTGTGTTACTGGGTATCAGTGTCTGTCTTTTTTACTTGGTGTAAGTGTGTGTCTGCGTTACTGGGTATCAGTGCATGTCTTTGTTACTTGGTGTCAGTGTATGTCGAAATACTTGGTGTAAGTGTATGTCTTTGTTACTTGGTGTAATTGTCTGTCTTTGTTACTTGGTGTCAGTGTATGTCTGTGTTACTTGGTGTCAGTGTATGTCAAAATACTTGGTGTAAGTGTATGTCTTTGTTACTAGGTGTAATTGTCTGTCTTTGTTACTTGGTGTCAGTGTATGTCTCTGTTACTTGGTGTAAGTGTGTGTCTTTGTTACTTGGTGTAAGTGTATGTCTTTGTTACTTGGTGTAAGTGTGTGTCTGTGTTACTGGGTATCAGTGTCTGTCTTTTTTACTTGGTGTAAGTGTGTGTCTGCGTTACTGGGTATCAGTGCATGTCTTTGTTACTTGGTGTCAGTGTATGTCGAAATACTTGGTGTAAGTGTATGTCTTTGTTACTTGGTGTAATTGTCTGTCTTTGTTACTTGGTGTCAGTGTATGTCTGTGTTACTTGGTGTCAGTGTATGTCAAAATACTTGGTGTAAGTGTGTGTCTTTGTGACTTGGCATCAGTGTATGTCTTTGTGACTTGGTATCAGTGTATGTCTTTGTGACTTGGTGTCAGTGCATGTCTTTTTTACTGGGTGTCAGTGTGTGTCTGTGTTACTGGGTGTCAGTGTATGTTTGTTTGTGGTACTGGGTGTCAGTGTGTATCTGTGACACTAGGTGTCAGTATTTAGTTTAGTTTAGAGATACAGCACTAAAACAGGCCATTCGGGTCTTTGCCGACCATCAACAACCCATTTATACTAATCCTACACTAATCCCGTATTCCTATCACTTCCCCACATATCCCTATATATTTCCCTACCACCTACCTATACTAGGGGCAATTTATGATGGCCAATTAACCTATCAACCTGCAAGTCTTTGGCATGTGGGACGAAACCGGAGCAACGGGAGGAAACCCAAGCAGACACAGGGAGAACTTGCAAACTCCGCACAGGCAGTACCCAGAATCGAACCCGGGTCCCTGGAGCTGTGAGGCTGCGGTGCTAACCACTGCGCCAATGTGCCCCCCCCCCACCCAGTGTGTGCCTGTGTTACTGGGTATCAGTGTATGTCTTTGTTACTGGGTGTCAATGTATGTCAAAATACATGGTGTAAGTGTATGTCTTTGTTACTAGGTGTAATTGTCTGTCTTTGTTACTGGGTGTCAGTGTATGTCTGTGTTTCTTGGTGTAAGTGTGTGTCTTTGTTACTTGATGTCAGTGTATGTCTTTGTTACTTGGTGTCAGTGTGTGCCTGTGTTACTGGGTATCAGTGTATGTCTTTGTGACTTGGTGTCAGTGTATGTCAAAATACTTGGTGTAAGTGTATGTCTTTGTTACTAGGTGTAATTGTCTGTCTTTGTTACTGAGTGTCAGTGTATGTCTGTGTTACTTGGTGTAAGTGTGTGTCTTTGTTACTTGATGTCAGTGTATGTCTTTGTTACTTGGTGTCAGTGTGTGTCTGTCTTACTGGGCATCAGTGTATGTCTTTGTGACTTGGTATCAGTGTGTGTCTTTGTGACTTGGTGTCAGTGTATGTCTTTTTTTACTGGGTGTAAGTGTGTGTCTGCGTTACTGGGTATCAGTGCATGTCTTTGTTACTTGGTGTCAGTGTGATTGTTTGTGGTACTGGGTGTCAGTGTGTGTCTGTGTTACTTGGTGTCCGTGTGTGTCTTTGTTACTGGGTGTCAGTGTATGTCTTTGTTACTGGGTGTCAGAGTCTGTCTTTTTTACTTTGTGTAAGTGTGTGTCTGTGTTACTGGGTATCAGTGTCTGTCTTTTTTACTTGGTGTAAGTGTGTGTCTGCGTTACTGGGTATCAGTGCATGTCTTTGTTACTTGGTGTCAGTGTATGTCGAAATACTTGGTGTAAGTGTATGTCATTGTTACTTGGTGTAATTGCCTGTCTTTGTTACTTGGTGTCAGTGTATGTCTGTGTTTCTTGGTGTCAGTGTATGTCAAAATACTTGGTGTAAGTGTATGTCTTTGTTACGAGGTGTAATTGTCTGCCTTTGTTACTGGGTGTCAGTGTATGTCTGTGTTACTTGGTGTAAGTGTGTGTCTTATTTACTTGATGTCAGTGTATGTCTTTGTTACTTGGTGTCAGTGTATGTCTGTGTTACTGGGCATCAGTGTATGTCTTTGTGACTTGGTATCAGTGTATGTCTTTGTGACTTGGTATCAGTGTATGTCTTTGTGACTTGGTGTCAGTGTCTGTCTTTTTTACTGGGTGTCAGTGTATGTCTGTGTTACTTGGTGTAAGTGTGTGTCTTATTTACTTGATGTCAGTGTATGTCTTTGTTACTTGGTGTCAGCGTGTGTTTGTGTTACTGGGCTTCAGTGTATGGCTTTGTGACTTGGTATCAGTGTATGTTTTTGTGACTTGGTGTCAGTGTATGTCTTTTTTACTGGGTGTAAGTGTGTGTCTGCGCTACTGGGTATCAGTGTATGTCTTTGTTACTTGGTGTCAGTGTATGTCAAAGTACTTGGTGTAAGTGTATGTCTTTGTTACTTGGTGTAATTGTCTGTCTTTGTTACTTGGTGTCAGTGTATGTCTGTGTTACTTGGTGTCAGTGTATGTCAAAATACTTGGTGTAAGTGTATGTCTTTGTTACTAGTTGTAATTGTCTGTCTTTGTTACTGGGTGTCAGTGTATGTCTTTGTTACTTGGTGTCAGTGTATGTCTGTGTTACTTGGTGTAAGTGTATGTCTTTGTTACTTGGTGTCAGTGTGTGTTTGTGTTACTGGGCTTCAGTGTATGTCTTTGTGACTTGGTATCAGTGTATGTCTTTGTGACTTGGTGTCAGTGTCTGTCTTTTTTACTGGGTGCAAGTGTGTGTCTGCGTTACTGGGTATCAGTGTATGTCTTTGTTACTTGGTGTCAGTGTATGTCAAAATACTTGGTGTAAGTGTATGTCTTTGTTACTTGGTGTAATTGTCTGTCTTTGTTACTTGGTGTCAGTGTATGTCTGTGTTACTTGGTGTAAGTGTGTGTCTTTGTTTCTGGTCATCAGTGTTTGTCTTTGTGACTTGGAATCAGTGTATGTCTTTGTGACTTGGTGTCAGTGTATGTCTTTTTTACTTGGTGTCAGTGTGTGTCTGTGTTACTTGGTGTCAGTGTATGTCTTTGTTACTGTGTCAGTGTTTCTCTGTGTTCCTGGGTGTCAGTGTCTGTTTGTTTGTGTTACTGGGTGTCAGTGTGTGTCTGTGACACTAGGTGTCAGTATTTAGTTTAGTTTAGAGACACAGCACTTAAACAGGCCCTTCGGCACACCGAGTCTGTGCCGACCATCAACCACCCATTTATACTAATCCTACACTAATCCCGTATTCCTATCACATCCCCACCTATCCCTATATATTTCCCTACCACCTACCTATACGAGGGGCAATTTATGATGGCCAATTAACCTATCAACCTGCAAGACTTTGACATGTGGGAGGAATCCGGAGCACTGGGAGGCAACCCACGCAGACACTAGGAGAACTTGCAAACTCCGCACAGGCAGTACCCAGAATAGAACACGGGTCCCTGGAGCTGTGAGGCTGCGGTGCTAACCACTGCGCCAATGTGCCCCCCCCCCCCGCCCCCCAGTGTGTGCCTTTGTTACTGGGTATCAGTGTATGTCTTTGTTACTTGGTATCAGTGTATGTCTGTGTTACTTGGTGTCAGTGTGTTTCTCTGTGTTACTGGGTGTCAGTGTGTGTCTGTGTTACTTGGTGTAAGTGTGTGTCTTTGTTACTTGGTGTCCTTGTGTGTCTGTGTTACTGGGTGTCAGTGTATGTCTTTGTAACTTGGTGTAAGTGTGTGTCTGTGTTACTGGGTGTCAGTGTCTGTCTTTTTTACTTGGTGTAAGTGTGTGTCTTTGTTACTGGGTATCAGTGCATGTCTTTGTTACTTGGTCTCATTGTATGTCTGTGTTACTTGGTGTAAGTGCGTGTCTGTGTTACTGGGTATCAGTGTATGTCTTTGTTACTTGGTGTCAGTGTATGTCAAAATACTTGGTGTAAGTGTATGTCTTTGTTACTTGGTGTCAGTGTATGTCTGTGTTACCTGGTGTAAGTGTGTGTCTTTGTTACTTGGTGTAAGTGTATGTCTTTGTTACTTGGTGTCAGTGTATGTCTTTGTTACTTGGTGTAAGTGTGTGTCTTTGTTACTGTGTATCAGTGTTTCTCTGTGTTACTGGGTGTAAGTGTGTGTTTCTAACTGGGTGTAAGTGTGTGTCTGTGACACTAGGTGTCAGTATTTAGTTTAGTGTGGAGATACAGCACTTTACAGGCCCTTCGGCCCACCGAGTCTGTGCCGGCCATCAACCACCCATTTATACTAATCCTACACTAATCCCGTATTCCTATCACTTCCCCACCTATCCCTATATAATTCCCTACCACCTACCTATACTAGGGGCAATTTATGATGGCCAATTAACCTATCAACCGGCAAGTCTTTGGCATGTGGGAGGAAACCGGAGCACCGGGAGGAAACCCACGCAGACACAGGGATAACTTGCAAACTCCGCACAGGCAGTACCCAGAATCGAACCCGGGTCCCTGGAGCTGTGAGGCTGCGGTGCTAACCACTGCGCCAATGTCCCCCCCACCCCCAGTGTGTGCCTGTGTTACTGGGTATCAGTGCATGTCTTTGTTATGTCTTTGTGACTAGGTGTCAGTGTATGTCAAAATACTTGGTGTAAGTGTATGTCTTTGTTACTTGGTGTAAGTGTGGGTCTTTGTTACTTGGTGTCCGTGTGTGTCTGTGTTACTGGGTGCCAGTGTATGTCTTTGTTACTGGGTATCAGTGCCTGTCTTTTTTACTTGGTGTAAGTGTGTGTCTGTTTTACTGGGTATCAGTGCATGTCTTTGTTACTTGGTGTCATTGTATATCTGTGTTACTTGGTGTAGGTGTGTGTCTGTGTTACTTGGTCTCAGTGTATGTCTTTGTTACTTGGTGTCAGTGTCTGTCAAAATACTTGGTGTAAGTGTATGTCTTTGTTACTTGGTGTAATTGTCTGTCTTTGTTACTTGGTGTCAGTGTATGTCTGTGTTACTTGGTGTAAGTGTGTGTCTTTGTTACTTGGTGTAAGTGTATGTCTTTGTGACTTGGTGTAAGTGTGTGCCTGTGTTACTGCGCATCAGTGTATGTCTTTGTGACTTGGTATCAGTGTATGTCTTTGTGACTTGGTGTCAGTGTGTGTCTGTGTTACTGGGTGTCAGTGTCTGTTTGTTTGTGTGACTGGGTGTCAGTGTGTGTCTGTGACACTAGTTGTCAGTATTTAGTTTAGTTTAGAGATACAGCGCGTAAACAGGCCCATCGGCCCACCGAGTCTGTGCCGACCATCAACAACCCATTTATACTAATCCTACACTAATCCCGTATTCCTTTCACATCCACACCTATCCCTATATATTTCCCTACCACCTACCTATACTAGGGGCATTTTATGGTGGCCAATTAACCTATTAACCTGCAAGACTTTGGCATGTGGGAGGAAACCGGAGCACCGGGAGGCAACCCACGCAGACACAAGGAGAACTTGCAAACTCCGCACAAGCAGTACCCAGAATAGAACCCGGGTCCCTGGAGCTGTGAGGCTGCGGTGCTAACCACTGCGCCAATGTGCCCCCCCCCCCCCCCCGCCCCCCAGTGTGTGCCTTTGTTACTGGGTATCAGTGTATGTCTTTGTTACTTGGTATCAGTGTATGTCTGTGTTACTTGGTGTCAGTGTGTTTCTCTGTGTTACTGGGTGTCAGTGTGTGTCTGTGTTACTTGGTGTAAGTGTGTGTCTTTGTTACTGGGTGTCCTTGTGTGTCTGTGTTACTGGGTGTCAGTGTATGTCTTTGTTACTGGGTTTCAGTGTATGTCTTTGTTACTTGGTGTAAGTGTGTGTCTGTGTTACTGGGTGTCAGTGTCTGTCTTTTTTACTTGGTGTAAGTGTGTGTCTTTGTTACTGGGTATCAGTGCATGTCTTTGTTACTTGGTCTCATTGTATGTCTGTGTTACTTGGTGTAAGTGCGTGTCTGTGTTACTGGGTATCAGTGTATGTCTTTGTTACTTGGTGTCAGTGTATGTCAAAATACTTGATGTAAGTGTATGTCTTTGTTACTTGGTGTCAGTGTATGTCTGTGTTACCTGGTGTAAGTGTGTGTCTTTGTTACTTGGTGTAAGTGTATGTCTTTGTTACTTGGTGTCAGTGTATGTCGTTGTTACTGGGTGTCAGTGTGTGTCTGTGTTAATTGGTGTCAGTGTGTGTCTTTGTTACTGTGTATCAGTGTTTCTCTGCGTTACTGGGTGTCAGTGTGTGTTTCTAACTGGGTGTAAGTGTGTGTCTGTGACACTAGGTGTCAGTATTTAGTTTAGTGTGGAGATACAGCACTTCTACAGGCCCTTCGGCCCACCGAGTCTGTGCCGGCCATCAACCACCTATTTATACTAATCCTACACTAATCCCGTATTCCTATCACATCCCCACCTATCCCTATATAATTCCCTACCACCTACCTATACTAGGGGCAATTTATGATGGCCAATTAACCTATCAACTTGCAAGTCTTTGGCATGTGGGAGGAAACCGGAGCACCGGGAGGAAACCCACGCAGACACAGGGAGAACTTGCAAACTCCGCACAGGCAGTACCCAGAATCGAACCCTGGTCCATGGAGCTGTGAGGCTGCGGTGCTAACCACCGCGCCAATGTGCCCCCCCCCCCCTTCGCCAGTGTGTGCCTCTGTGACTGGGTATCAGTGTATGTCTTTGTTACTTGGTGTCAGTGTATGTCAAAATACTTGGTGTAAGTGTATGTCTTTGTTACTTGGTGTAATTGTCTGTCTTTGTTACTTGGTGTCAGTGTATGTCTGTGTTACTTGGTGTAAGTGTGTGTCTTTGTTACTTGGTGTACGTGTATGTCTTTGTTACTTGGTGTCTGTGTATGTCTTTGTTACTTGGTGTCAGTGTGTGTCTCTGTTACTGGGCATCAGTGTATGTCTTTGTGACTTGGTATCAGTGTATGTCTTTGTGACTTGTTGTCAATGTCTGTCTTTTTTACTGGGTGTAAGTGTGTGTATGCGTTACTGGGTATCAGTGTATATCTTTGTTACTTGGTGTCAGTGTATGTCAAAATACTTGGTGTAAGTGTATGTCTTAGTTACTTTGTGTAATTGTCTGTCTTTGTTACTTGGTATCAGTGTATGTCTGTGTTACTTGGTGTAAGTGTGTGTCTTTGTTACTGGGCATCAGTGTATGTCTTTGTGACTTGCTATCAGTGTATGTCTTTGTGACTTGGTGGCAGTGTATGTCTTTTTTACTGGGTGTCAGTGTGTGTCTGTGTTACTTGGTGTCAGTGCATGTCTTTGTTACTGTGTATCAGTGCTTCTCTGTGTTGCTGGGTTTCAGTGTGTGTTTGTTTGTGTTACTGGGTGTCAGTGTGTGTCTGTGACACTAGGTGTCAGTATTTAGTTTAGTTTAGAGATACAGCACTTAAACAGGCGCTTCGGCCCACCGAGTCTGTGCCGACCATCAACAACCCATTTATACTAATCCTACACTAATCCCGTATTCCTATCACATCCCCACCTATCCCTATATATTTCCCTACCACCTACCTATACTAGGGGCAATTTATGGTGGCCAATTAACCTATCAACCTGCAAGTCTTTGGCATGTGGGAGGAAACCGGAGCACCGGGAGGCAACCCACGCAGACACAAGGAGAACTTGCAAACTCCGCACAGGCAGTACCCAGAATCGAACCCGGGTCCCTGGAGCTGTGAGGATGCGGTGCTAACCACTGCGCCAATGTACCCCCCCCACCACCCCAGTTTGTGCCTGTGTGACTGGGTATCAGTGTATGTCTTTGTTACTTGGTGTCAGTGTATGTCAAAATACTTGGTGTAAGTGTATGTCTTTGTTACTTGGTGTAATTGTCTGTCTTTGTTACTTGGTGTCAGTGTATGTCTGTGTTACTTGGTGTAAGTGTGTGTCTTTGTTACTTGGTGTACGTGTATGTCTTTGTTACTTGGTGTCAGTGTATGTCTTTGTTACTTGGTGTCAGTGTGTGTCTGTGTTACTGGGCATCAGTGTATGTCTTTGTGACTTGGTATCAGTGTATGTCTTTGTGACTTGGTGTCAGTGTATGTCTTTTTTACTGGGTGTAAGTGTGTGTCTGCGTTACTGGTTATCAGTGTATATCTTTGTTACTTGGTGTCAGTGTATGTCAAAATACTTGGTGTAAGTGTGTGTCTTTGTTACTGGGCATCAGTGTATGTCTTTGTGACTTGGTATCAGTGTATGTCTTTGTGACTTGGTGTCAGTGTATGTCTTTTTTACTGGGTGTCAGTGTGTGTCTGTGTTACTTGTTGTCAGTGCATGTCTTTGTTACTGTGTATCAGTGTTTCTCTGTTTTACTGGGTTTCAGTGTGTGTTTGTTTGTTTTACTGGGTGTCAGTGTGTGTCTGTGACACTAGGTGTCAGTATTTAGTTTAGTTTGGAGATACAGCACTTAAACAGGCCCTTCGGCCCACCGAGTCTGTGCCGACCATCAACTACCCATTTATACTAATCCTACACTAACCCCGTATTCCTATTACATCCCCACCTATCACTATATATTTCCCGACCACCTACCTATACTAGGGGTAATTTATGAAGGCCAATTAACCGATCAACCTGCAAGTCTTTGGCATGTGGGAGGAAACCGCAGCACCGGGAGGAAACCCACGCAGACACAGGGAGAAATTGCAAACTCCGCACAGGCAGTACCCAGAATCGAACCCGGGTCCCTGGAGCAGTGAGGCTGCGGTGCTAACCTCTGCGCCAATGTGCCCTCCCCCCCAGTGTGTGCCTGTGTTACTGGGTGTCAGTGTATGTCTTTGTTACTGGGTGTCAGTGTATTCTTTCTTACTTGGTGTAAGTGTGTGTCTGTGTTACTGAGTATCAGTGTCTGTCTTTGTTACTTGGTGTAAGTGTGTCTCTGTGTTCTTGGGTATCAGTGCATGTCTTTGTTGCTTGGTGTCAGAGTATGTCTGTGTTACTTGGTGTAAGTGTGTGTCTGTGTTATTGGATACCAGTGTATGTCTTTGTGACTTGGTGTCAGTGTATGTCAAAATACTTGGTGTAAGTGTATGTTTTTGTTACTAGGTGTAATTGTCTGTCTTTGTTACTGAGTGTCAGTGTATGTCTGTGTTACTTGGTGTAATTGTGTGTCTTTGTTACTTGGTGTCAGTGTGTGTCTGTGTTACTGGGCATCAGTGTATGTCTTTGTGACTTGGTATCAGTGTGTGTCTTTGTGACTTGGTGTCAGTGTATGTCTTTTTTACTGGGTGTAAGTGTGTGTCTGCGTTACTGGGTATCAGTGCATGTCTTTGTTACTTGGTGTCAGTGTATGTCAAATACTTGGTGTAAGTGTATGTCTTAGTTACTTGGTGTAATTGTCTGTCTTTGTTACTTGGTGTCAGTGTATGTCTCAGTTACTTGGTGTAAGTGTGTGTCTTTGTTACTTGGTGTAAGTGTATGTCTTTGTTACTTGGTGTCAGTGTGTGTCTGTGTTACTGGGTATCAGTGTATGTCTTTGTGGCTTGGTGTCAGTGTATGTCTTTGTTACTTGGTGTAAGTGTGTGTCTGTGTTATTGGATACCAGTGTATGTCCTTGTTACTTGGTGTCAGTGTATGTCAAAATACTTGGTGTAAGTGTGTGTCTTTGTTACTTGGTGTAATGGACTGTCTTTGTTACTTGGTGTCAGTGTATGTCTGTGTTACTTGTTGTAAGTGTGTGTCTTTGTTATTGGTGTAAGTGTATGTCTTTGTTACTTGGTGTCAGTGTATGTCTTTGTTACTTGGTGTCAGTGTATGTCTATGTTACTTGGTGTAAGGGTGTGTCTGTGTTACTGGGTGTCAGTGTGTATCTGTGTTACTTGGTGTAACAGTGTGTCTTTGTTACTTGGTGTCCGTGTGTGTCTGTGTTACTGGGCGTCAGTGTATGTCTTTGTTACTGGGTGTCAGTGTATGAATTTGTTAATTGGTGTAAGTGTGTGTCTGTGTTACTGGGTATCAGCGTCTGTCTTTGTTACTTGGTGTAAGAGTGTGTCTGTGTTACTGGGTATCAGTGTATGTCTTTGTTACTTGGTGTCAGTGTATGTCTGTGTTACTTGGTGTAAGTGTGTGACTGTGTTACTGGGTATCAGTGTATGTCTTTGTGACTTGGTGTCAGTGTATGTCTTTGTTACTGGGTGTCAGTGTGTGTCTTTGTGACTTGGTGTCAGTGTATGTCTTTGTTACTTGGTGTAAGTGTATGTCTGTGTTACTGGGTATCAGTGTATGTCTTTGTTACTTGGTGTCAGTGTATGTCATAATACTTGGTGTAAGTGTATGTCTTTATTACTTGGTGTAATTGTCTGGCTTTGTTACCTGGTGTCAGTGTATGTCTGTGTTACTTGGTGTAAGTGTGTGTCTTTGTTACTTGATGTAAGTGTGTGTCTGTGTTACTGGGTATCAGTGTATGTCTTTGTTACTTGGTGTAAGTGTGTGTCTGTGTCACTGGTTATCTGTGTATTTCTTTGTTACTTGGTGTCATTGTATGTCTTTGTTACTTGGTGTAAGTGTATGTCTTTGTTACTTGGTGTCAGTATATTTCTTTGTTACTTGGTGTAAGTGTGTGTCAGTGTTACTGGGTGTCAGTGTGTGTCTGTGTTACTTTGTGTAAGTGTGTGTCTCTGTTACTTGGTGTCCGTGTGTATCTGTGTTACTGTGTGTCAGTGTATGTCTTTGTTACATGGTGTAAGTGTGTGTCTGTGTTACTGGGTATCAGTATCTGACTTTGTTACTTGGTGTAAGCGTGTGTCTGTGTTACTGGGTATCAGTGTATGTCTTTGTTACTTGGTGTAAGTGTGTGTCTGTGTTACTGGGTATCAGTGCATGTCTTTGTTACTTGGTGTCAGTGTATGTCTTTGTTACTTGGTGTCAGTGTATTTCTTTGTTACTTGGTGTCAGTGTGTGAGTGTGTTACTGGGTATCAGTGTCTGTCTTTGTTACTTGGTGTAAGTGTGTGTCTGTGTTACTGGGTATCAGTGTATGTCTTTGTTACTTGGTGTCAGTGTATGTCTGTGTTACTTGGTGTAAGTGTGTGTCTGTGTTACTGGGTATCAGAGTATGTCTTTGTGACTTGGTATCAGTGTATGTCTTTGTTACTGGGTGTCAGTGTGTGTCTTTGTGACTTGGTGTCAGTGTATGTCTTTGTTACTTGGAGTAAGTGTGTGCCTTTGTTACTGTTTATCAGTGTATGTCTTTGTTACTTGGTGTCAGTGTATGTCAAAATACTCGGTGGAAGAGTATGTCTTTGTTACTTGGTGTAATTGTCTGTCTTTGTTACTTGGTGTAAGTGTATGTCTGTGTTACTTGGTGTAAGTGTGTGTCTTTGTTACTTGGTGTAAGTGTATGTCTTTGTTACCTGGTGTCTGTGTATGTCTTTGTTACTTGGTGTCAGTGTGTGTCTGTGTTACTGGGTGTCCGTGTGTGTCTTTGTTGCTTGTTGTAAGTGTGTGTCTGTGTTACTGGGTATCAGTGTATGTCTTTGTTACTGGGTGTCAGTGTGTGTCTGTGCTACTTGGTGTAAGTGTGTGTCTGTGTTACTGGGTGTCAGTGTATGTCTTTGTTACTTGGTGTAAGTGCGTGTCATTGTTACTTGGTGTCAGTGTATGTCTTTGTTACTTGGTGTAAGTGTGTGTCTGTGTTACTTGGTGTAAGTGTGTGTCTGTGTTCCTGTGTATCAGTGTTTGTCTTTGTTACTTGGTGTCAGTGTATGTCTGTGTTACTTGGTGTAAGTGTGTGTCTGTGTTACTGGATATCAGTGTATGTCTTTGTTACTTGGTGTCAGTGTATGTCTGTGTTACTTGGTGTAAGTGTGTGTCTGTCTTACTGGGTGTCACTGTGAGTCTGTGTTACTTGGTGTAAGTGTGTGTCTTTGTTACTTGTTGTCCGTGTGTGTCTGTGTTACTGGGTGTCAGTGCATGTCTTTGTTACATGTTGTCTTTGTATATCTGTGTTACTTGGTGTAAGTGTGTGTCTTTGTTACTTGGTGTAATTGTATGTCTTTGTTACTTGGTGTCAGTGTATGTCTGTGTTACTTGGTGTAAGTGTATGTCTTTGTTACTTGGTGTAAGTGTGTGGCTGTGTTACTTGGTGTAAGTGTGTGTCTGTGTTCCTGGGTATCATGTATGTCTTTGTTACTTGGTGTCAGTGTATGTCTGTGTTGCTTGCTGTAAGTGTGTGTCTGTGTTACTGGGTGTCAGTGTGTGTCTGTGTTACTTGGTGTAAGTGTGTGTCTTTGTTACTTGGTGTCCGTGTGTGTCTGTGTTACTCCGTGTCAGTGTATGTCTTTGTTACTGGGTGTCAGTGTATGTCTTTGTTACTTGGTGTAAGTGTGTGAGTGTGTTACTGGTTATCAGTGTCTATCTTTGTTACTTGGTGTAAGTGTGTGTCTGTGTTACTGGGTATCAGTGTATGTCTTTGTTACTTGGTGTCAGTGTATGTCTGTGTTACTTGGTGTAAGTGTGTGTCTGTGTTACTGGGTGTCAGTGTGTGTCTGTGTTACTTGGTGTAATTGTGTGTCTTTGTTACTTGGTGTAAGTGTATGTCTTTGTTACTTGGTGTCAGTGTATGCCTTTGTTAGTTGGTGTCAGTGTGTGTCTGTGTTACTGGGTATCAGTGTATGTCTTTGTGACTTGGTGTCAGTG
Source organism: Heterodontus francisci (assembly GCF_036365525.1). Taxonomy (NCBI): domain Eukaryota; kingdom Metazoa; phylum Chordata; class Chondrichthyes; order Heterodontiformes; family Heterodontidae; genus Heterodontus; species Heterodontus francisci. Next base: position 867,175 of record NW_027141295.1, on the reverse strand, counting down.
TATGTCTTTGTTACTTGGTGTAAGTGTGTGTCTGTGTTCCTGGGTATCAGTGTATGTCTTTGCTACTTGGTGTCAGTGTATGTCTGTGTTACGTGGTGTAAGTGTGTGTCTGTGTTACTTGGTGTCAGTGTATGTCTTTGTTACTTGGTGTCAGTGTATTTCTTTGTTACTTGGTGTCAGTGTGTGAGTGTGTTACTGGGTATCAGTGTCTGTCTTTGTTACTTGGTGTAAGTGTGTGTCTGTGTTACTGGGTATCAGTGTATGTCTTTGTTACTTGGTGTCAGTGTATGTCTGTGTTACTTGGTGTAAGTGTGTGTCTGTGTTACTGGGTATCAGAGTATGTCTTTGTGACTTGGTATCAGTGTATGTCTTTGTTACTGGGTGTCAGTGTGTGTCTTTGTGACTTGGTGTCAGTGTATGTCTTTGTTACTTGGAGTAAGTGTGTGCCTTTGTTACTGTTTATCAGTGTATGTCTTTGTTACTTGGTGTCAGTGTATGTCAAAATACTCGGTGGAAGAGTATGTCTTTGTTACTTGGTGTAATTGTCTGTCTTTGTTACTTGGTGTAAGTGTATGTCTGTGTTACTTGGTGTAAGTGTGTGTCTTTGTTACTTGGTGTAAGTGTATGTCTTTGTTACCTGGTGTCTGTGTATGTCTTTGTTACTTGGTGTCAGTGTGTGTCTGTGTTACTGGGTGTCCGTGTGTGTCTTTGTTGCTTGTTGTAAGTGTGTGTCTGTGTTACTGGGTATCAGTGTATGTCTTTGTTACTGGGTGTCAGTGTGTGTCTGTGCTACTTGGTGTAAGTGTGTGTCTGTGTTACTGGGTGTCAGTGTATGTCTTTGTTACTTGGTGTAAGTGCGTGTCATTGTTACTTGGTGTCAGTGTATGTCTTTGTTACTTGGTGTAAGTGTGTGTCTGTGTTACTTGGTGTAAGTGTGTGTCTGTGTTCCTGTGTATCAGTGTTTGTCTTTGTTACTTGGTGTCAGTGTATGTCTGTGTTACTTGGTGTAAGTGTGTGTCTGTGTTACTGGATATCAGTGTATGTCTTTGTTACTTGGTGTCAGTGTATGTCTGTGTTACTTGGTGTAAGTGTGTGTCTGTCTTACTGGGTGTCACTGTGAGTCTGTGTTACTTGGTGTAAGTGTGTGTCTTTGTTACTTGTTGTCCGTGTGTGTCTGTGTTACTGGGTGTCAGTGCATGTCTTTGTTACATGTTGTCTTTGTATATCTGTGTTACTTGGTGTAAGTGTGTGTCTTTGTTACTTGGTGTAATTGTATGTCTTTGTTACTTGGTGTCAGTGTATGTCTGTGTTACTTGGTGTAAGTGTATGTCTTTGTTACTTGGTGTAAGTGTGTGGCTGTGTTACTTGGTGTAAGTGTGTGTCTGTGTTCCTGGGTATCATGTATGTCTTTGTTACTTGGTGTCAGTGTATGTCTGTGTTGCTTGCTGTAAGTGTGTGTCTGTGTTACTGGGTGTCAGTGTGTGTCTGTGTTACTTGGTGTAAGTGTGTGTCTTTGTTACTTGGTGTCCGTGTGTGTCTGTGTTACTCCGTGTCAGTGTATGTCTTTGTTACTGGGTGTCAGTGTATGTCTTTGTTACTTGGTGTAAGTGTGTGAGTGTGTTACTGGTTATCAGTGTCTATCTTTGTTACTTGGTGTAAGTGTGTGTCTGTGTTACTGGGTATCAGTGTATGTCTTTGTTACTTGGTGTCAGTGTATGTCTGTGTTACTTGGTGTAAGTGTGTGTCTGTGTTACTGGGTGTCAGTGTGTGTCTGTGTTACTTGGTGTAATTGTGTGTCTTTGTTACTTGGTGTAAGTGTATGTCTTTGTTACTTGGTGTCAGTGTATGCCTTTGTTAGTTGGTGTCAGTGTGTGTCTGTGTTACTGGGTATCAGTGTATGTCTTTGTGACTTGGTGTCAGTGTATGTCTTTGTTACTTGGTGTAAGTGTGTGTCTGTGTTCCTGGGTATCAGTGTATGTCTTTGCTACTTGGTGTCAGTGTATGTCTGTGTTACGTGGTGTAAGTGTGTGTCTGTGTTACTGGGTATCAGTGTATGTCTTTGTTACTTGGTGTCAGTGTATGTCTGTGTTACTTGGTGTAAGTGTGTGTCTGTGGTACTGGGTGTGAGTGTGTTTCTGTTTTACTTGGTGTAAGTGTGTGTCTTTGTTACTAGGTGTCCGTGTGTGTCTGTGTTACTGGGTGTCAGTGCATGTCTTTGTTACTTGGTGTCAGTGTATATCTGTGTTACTTGGTGTAAGTGTGTGTCTTTGTTACTTGGTGTAATTGTATGTCTTTATTACTTGCTGTCAGTGTATGTCTGTGTTACTTGGTGTAAGTGTATGTCTTTGTTACTTGTTGTAAGTGTGTGTCTGTGTTACTTGGTGTAAGTGTGTGTCTGTGTTCCTGAGTATCAGTGTTTGTCTTTGTTACTTGTTTTCAGTGTATGTCTGTGTTACTTGGTGTAAGTGTGTGTCTGTGTTACTGGGTATCAGTGTATGTCTTTGTTTCTTGGTGTAAGTGTGTGTCTGTGTTACTGGGTGTCAGTGTGTGTCTGTGTGACTTGGTGTAAGTCTGTGTCTTTGTTACTTGGTGTCCGTGTGTGTCTGTGTTACTGGGTGTCAGTGTATGTCTTTGTTACTGGGTATCAGTGTATGTCTATGTTACATGGTGTCAGTGTATGTCTTTGCTACTGGGTGTCAGTGTGTGTGTGTTTGTGACTTGGTGACAGTGTATGTCTTTGTTACTTGGTGCAAGTGAGTGTCTGTGTTACTGGGTGTCAGTGTATGTCTGTGTTACTTGGTGTAAGTGTTTGTCATTGTTACTTGGTGTAACTGTATGTCTTTGTTACTTGGTGTCAGTGTATGTCTTTGTTACTTGGTGTAAGTGTGTGTCTGTGTTACTTGTTGTATGTGTGTGTCTGTGTTCCTGTGTATCAGTGTATGTCTTTGTTACTTGGTGTCAGTGTATGTCTGTGTTACTTGGTGTAAGTGTGTGTCTGTGTTAATGGGTATCATTGTATGTCTTTGTTACTTGGTGTCAGTGTATGTCTTCGTTACTTGGTGTAAGTGTGTGTCTGTGTTACTTGGTGTAAGTGTGTGTCTGTGTTACTGGGTGTCAGTGTGTGTCTGTGTTACTTGGTGTAAGTGTGTGTCTTTGTTACTTGGTGTAAGTGTATGTCTTTGTTACTTGGTGTCAGTGTCTGTCTTTGTTACTTGGTGTCAGTGTGTGTCTGTGTTACTGGGTATCAGTGTATGTCTTTGTGACTTGATGTGAGTGTATGTCTTTGTTACTTGGTGTAAGTGTGTGTCTGTGTTCCTGGGTATCAGTGTATGTCTTTGCTACTTGGTGTCAGTGTATGCCTGTGTTACGTGGTGCAAGTGTGTGTCTGTGTAACTGGGTATCAGTGTATGTCTTTGTTACTTGGTGTCAGTGTATGTCTGTGTTGCTTGCTGTAAGTGTGTGTCTGTGTTACTGGGTGTAAGTGTGTGTCTTTGTTACTTGGTGTCCGTGTGTGTCTGTGTTACTCCGTGTCAGTGTATGTCTTTGTTACTGGGTGTCAGTGTATGTCTTTGTTACTTGGTGTAAGTGTGTGTCTGTGTTACTGGGTATCAGTGTATGTCTTTGTTACTTGGTGTCAGTGTATGTCTGTGTTACTTGGTGTAAGTGTGTGTCTGTGTTACTGGGTATCAGTGTATGTCTTTGTGACTTGGTATCAGAGCATGTCTTTGATACTTGGTGTCAGTGTATGTCTGTGTTACTTGGTGTAAGTGTGTGTCTGTGTTACTGGGTGTCAGTGTGTGTCTGTGTTACTTGGTGTAAGTGTGTGTCTTTGTTACTTGGTGTAAGTGTATGTCTTTGTTACTTGGTGTCAGTGTATGCCTTTGTTAGTTGGTGTCAGTGTGTGTCTGTGTTACTGGGTATCAGTGTATGTCTTTGTGACTTGGTGTCAGTGTATGTCTTTGTTACTTGGTGTAAGTGTGTGTCTGTGTTCTTGGGTATCAGTGTATGTCTTTGCTACTTGGTGTCAGTGTATGTCTGTGTTACGTGGTGTAAGTGTGTGTCTGTGTTACTGGGTATCAGTGTATGTCTTTGTTACTTGGTGTCAGTGTATGTCTGTGTTACTTGGTGTAAGTGTGTGTCTGTGGTACTGGGTGTGAGTGTGTTTCTGTGTTACTTGGTGTAAGTGTGTGTCTTTGTTACTAGGTGTCCGTGTGTGTCTGTGTTACTGGGTGTCAGTGCATGTCTTTGTTACTTGGTGTCAGTGTATATCTGTGTTACTTGGTGTAAGTGTGTGTCTTTGTTACTTGGTATAATTGTATGTCTTTATTACTTGCTGTCAGTGTATGTCTGTGTTACTTGGTGTAAGTGTATGTCTTTGTTACTTGTTGTAAGTGTGTGTCTGTGTTACTTGGTGTAAGTGTGTGTCTGTGTTCCTGAGTATCAGTGTTTGTCTTTGTTACTTGTTTTCAGTGTATGTCTGTGTTACTTGGTGTAAGTGTGTGTCTGTGTTACTGGGTATCAGTGTATGTCTTTGTTTCTTGGTGTAAGTGTGTGTCTGTGTTATGGGTGTCAGTGTGTGTCTGTGTGACTTGGTGTAAGTCTGTGTCTTTGTTACTTGGTGTCCGTGTGTGTCTGTGTTACTGGGTGTCAGTGTATGTCTTTGTTACTGGGTATCAGTGTATGTCTATGTTACATCGTGTCAGTGTATGTCTTTGCTACTGGGTGTCAGTGTGTGTGTGTGTTTGTGACTTGGTGACAGTGTATGTCTTTGTTACTTGGTGCAAGTGTGTGTCTGTGTTACTGGGTGTCAGTGTATGTCTTTGTTACTTGGTGTAAGTGTGTGTCATTGTTACTTGGTGTAACTGTATGTCTTTGTTACTTGGTGTCAGTGTATGTCTTTGTTACTTGGTGTAAGTGTGTGTCTGTGTTACTTGTTGTATGTGTGTGTCTGTGTTCCTGTGTATCAGTGTATGTCTTTGTTACTTGGTGTCAGTGCATGTCTGTGTTACTTGGTGTAAGTGTGTGTCTGTGTTAATGGGTATCATTGTATGTCTTTGTTACTTGGTGTCAGTGTATGTCTTCGTTACTTGGTGTAAGTGTGTGTCTGTGTTACTTGGTGTAAGTGTGTGTCTGTGTTACTGGGTGTCAGTGTGTGTCTGTGTTACTGGGTATCAGTGTATGTCTTTGTTTCTTGGTGTAAGTGTGTGTCTGTGTTACTGGGTGTCAGTGTGTGTCTGTGTGACTTGGTGTAAGTCTGTGTCTTTGTTACTTGGTGTCCGTGTGTGTCTGTGTTACTGGGTGTCAGTGTATGTCTTTGTTACTGGGTATCAGTGTATGTCTATGTTACATGGTGTCAGTGTATGTCTTTGCTACTGGGTGTCAGTGTGTGTGTGTTTGTGACTTGGTGACAGTGTATGTCTTTGTTACTTGGTGCAAGTGTGTGTCTGTGTTACTGGGTGTCAGTGTATGTCTTTGTTACTTGGTGTAAGTGTTTGTCATTGTTACTTGGTGTAACTGTATGTCTTTGTTACTTGGTGTCAGTGTATGTCTTTGTTACTTGGTGTAAGTGTGTGTCTGTGTTACTTGTTGTATGTGTGTGTCTGTGTTCCTGTTTATCAGTGTATGTCTTTGTTACTTGGTGTCAGTGTATGTCTGTGTTACTTGGTGTAAGTGTGTGTCTGTGTTAATGGGTATCATTGTATGTCTTTGTTACTTGGTGTCAGTGTATGTCTTCGTTACTTGGTGTAAGTGTGTGTCTGTGTTACTTGGTGTAAGTGTGTGTCTGTGTTACTGGGTGTCAGTGTGTGTCTGTGTTACTAGGTGTAAGTGTGTGACTTTGTTACTTGGTGTAAGTGTATGTCTTTGTTACTTGGTGTCAGTGTCTGTCTTTGTTACTTGGTGTCAGTGTGTGTCTGTGTTACTGGGTATCAGTGTATGTCTTTGTGACTTGATGTGAGTGTATGTCTTTGTTACTTGGTGTAAGTGTGTGTCTGTGTTCCTGGGTATCAGTGTATGTCTTTGCTACTTGGTGTCAGTGTATGCCTGTGTTACGTGGTGCAAGTGTGTGTCTGTGTAACTGGGTATCAGTGTATGTCTTTGTTACTTGGTGTCAGTGTATGTCTGTGTTACTTGGTGTAAGTGTGTGTCTGTGGTACTGGGTGTGAGTGTGTGTCTGTGTTACTTGGTGTAAGTGTGTGTCTTTGTTACTAGGTGTCCGTGTATGTCTGTGTTGCTTGCTGTAAGTGTGTGTCTGTGTTACTGGGTGTCAGTGTGTGTCAGTGTTACTTGGTGTAAGTGTGTGTCTTTGTTACTTGGTGTCCGTGTGTGTCTGTGTTACTCCGTGTCAGTGTATGTCTTTGTTACTGGGTGTCAGTGTATGTCTTTGTTACTTGGTGTAAGTGTGTGAGTGTGTTACTGGGTATCAGTGTCTATCTTTGTTACTTGGTGTAAGTGTGTGTCTGTGTTACTGGGTATCAGTGTATGTCTTTGTTACTTGGTGTCAGTGTATGTCTGTGTTACTTGGTGTAAGTGTGTGTTTGTGTTACTGGGTATCAGTGTATGTCTTTCTGACTTGGTATCAGAGTATGTCTTTGATACTTGGTGTCAGTGTATGTCTGTGTTACTGGGTGTCAGTGTGTGTCTGTGTTACTGGGTGTCAGTGTGTGTCTGTGTTACTTGGTGTAAGTGTGTGTCTTTGTTACTTGGTGTAAGTGTATGTCTTTGTTACTTGGTGTCAGTGTATGTCTTTGTTACTTGGTGTCAGTGTGTGTCTGTGTTACTGGGTATCAGTGTATGTCTTTGTGACTTTTTGTAAGTGTGTGTCTGTGTTCCTGGGTATCAGTGTATGTCTTTGCTACTTGGTGTCAGTGTATGTCTGTGTTACGTGGTGTAAGTTTGTGTCTGTGTTTCTGGGTATCAGTGTATGTCTTTGTTACTTGGTGTCAGTGTATGTCTGTGTTACTTGGTGTAAGTGTGTGTCTGTGGTACTGGGTGTGAGTGTGTGTCTGTGTTACTTGGTGTAAGTGTGTGTCTTTGTTACTAGGTGTCCGTGTGTATCTGTGTTACTGGGTGTCAGTGCATGTCTTTGTTACTTGGTGTCAGTGTATATTTGTGTTACTTGGTGTAAGTGTGTGACTTTGTTACTTGGTGTAATTGTATGTCTTTATTACCTGCTGTCAGTGTATGTCTGTGTTACTTGGTGTAAGTGTATGTCTTTGTTACTTGTTGTAAGTGTGTGTCTGTGTTACTTGGTGTAAGTGTGTGTCTGTGTTCCTGAGTATCAGTGTTTGTCTTTGTTACTTGTTGTCAGTGTATGTCTTTGTTTCTTGGTGTAAGTGTGTGTCTGTGTTACTGGGTGTCAGTGTGTGTCTTTGTGACTTGGTGTCAGTGTATGTCTTTGTTACTTGGAGTAAGTGTGTGCCTTTGTTACTGTTTATCAGTGTATGTCTTTGTTACTTGGTGTCAGTGTATGTCAAAATACTCGGTGGAAGAGTATGTCTTTGTTACTTGGTGTAATTGTCTGTCTTTGTTACTTGGTGTAAGTGTATGTCTGTGTTACTTGGTGTAAGTGTGTGTCTTTGTTACTTGGTGTAAGTGTATGTCTTTGTTAAATGGTGTCTGTGTATGTCTTTGTTACTTGGTGTCAGTGTGTGTCTGTGTTACTGGGTGTCCGTGTGTGTCTTTGTTACTTGGTGTCAGTGTATGTCTTTGTTGCTTGTTGTAAGTGTGTGTCTGTGTTACTGGGTATCAGTGTATGTCTTTGTTACTGGGTGTCAGTGTGTGTCTGTGCTACTTGGTGTAAGTGTGTGTCTGTGTTACTGGGTGTCAGTGTATGTCTTTGTTACTTGGTGTAAGTGTGTGTCATTGTTACTTGGTGTAAGTGTATGTCTTTGTTACTTGGTGTCAGTGTATGTCTTTGTTACTTGGTGTAAGTGTGTGTCTGTGTTACTTGGTGTAAGTGTGTGTCTGTGTTCCTGTGTATCAGTGTTTGTCTTTGTTACTTGGTGTCAGTGTATGTCTGTGTTACTTGGTGTAAGTGTGTGTCTGTGTTACTGGATATCAGTGTATGTCTTTGTTACTTGGTGTCAGTGTATGTCTGTGTTACTTGGTGTAAGTGTGTGTCTGTCTTACTGGGTGTCACTGTGAGTCTGTGTTACTTGGTGTAAGTGTGTGTCTTTGTTACTTGGTGTCCGTGTGTGTCTGTGTTACTGGGTGTCAGTGCATGTCTTTGTTACATGTTGTCAGTGTATATCTGTGTTACTTGGTGTAAGTGTGTGTCTTTGTTACTTGGTGTAATTGTATGTCTTTGTTACTTGGTGTCAGTGTATGTCTGTGTTACTTGGTGTAAGTGTATGTCTTTGTTACTTGGTGTAAGTGTGTGGCTGTGTTACTTGGTGTAAGTGTGTGTCTGTGTTCCTGGGTATCATGTATGTCTTTGTTACTTGGTGTCAGTGTATGTCTGTGTTGCTTGCTGTAAGTGTGTGTCTGTGTTACTGGGTGTCAGTGTGTGTCTGTGTTACTTGGTGTAAGTGTGTGTCTTTGTTACTTGGTGTCCGTGTGTGTCTGTGTTACTCCGTGTCAGTGTATGTCTTTGTTACTGGGTGTCAGTGTATGTCTTTGTTACTTGGTGTAAGTGTGTGAGTGTGTTACTGGTTATCAGTGTCTATCTTTGTTACTTGGTGTAAGTGTGTGTCTGTGTTACTGGGTATCAGTGTATGTCTTTGTTACTTGGTGTCAGTGTATGTCTGTGTTACTTGGTGTAAGTGTGTGTCTGTGTTACTGGGTGTCAGTGTGTGTCTGTGTTACTTGGTGTAATTGTGTGTCTTTGTTACTTGGTGTAAGTGTATGTCCTTGTTACTTGGTGTCAGTGTATGCCTTTGTTAGTTGGTGTCAGTGTGTGTCTGTGTTACTGGGTATCAGTGTATGTCTTTGTGACTTGGTGTCAGTGTATGTCTTTGTTACTTGGTGTAAGTGTGTGTCTGTGTTCCTGGGTATCAGTGTATGTCTTTGCTACTTGGTGTCAGTGTATGCCTGTGTTACGTGGTGTAAGTGTGTGTCTGTGTTACTGGGTATCAGTGTATGTCTTTGTTACTTGGTGTCAGTGTATGTCTGTGTTACTTGGTGTAAGTGTGTGTCTGTGGTACTGGGTGTGAGTGTGTTTCTGTTTTACTTGGTGTAAGTGTGAGTCTTTGTTACTAGGTGTCCGTGTGTGTCTGTGTTACTGGGTGTCAGTGCATGTCTTTGTTACTTGGTGTCAGTGTATATCTGTGTTACTTGGTGTAAGTGTGTGTCTTTGTTACTTGGTGTAATTGTATGTCTTTATTACTTGCTGTCAGTGTATGTCTGTGTTACTTGGTGTAAGTGTATGTCTTTGTTACTTGTTGTAAGTGTGTGTCTGTGTTACTTGGTGTAAGTGTGTGTCTGTGTTCCTGAGTATCAGTGTTTGTCTTTGTTACTTGTTTTCAGTGTATGTCTGTGTTACTTGGTGTAAGTGTGTGTCTGTGTTACTGGGTATCAGTGTATGTCTTTGTTTCTTGGTGTAAGTGTGTGTCTGTGTTACTGGGTGTCAGTGTGTGTCTGTGTGACTTGGTGTAAGTCTGTGTCTTTGTTACTTGGTGTCCGTGTGTGTCTGTGTTACTGGGTGTCAGTGTATGTCTTTGTTACTGGGTATCAGTGTATGTCTATGTTACATGGTGTCAGTGTATGTCTTTGCTACTGGGTGTCAGTGTGTGTGTGTTTGTGACTTGGTGACAGTGTATGTCTTTGTTACTTGGTACAAGTGTGTGTCTGTGTTACTGGGTGTCAGTGTATGTCTTTGTTACTTGGTGTAAGTGTTTGTCATTGTTACTTGGTGTAACTGTATGACTTTGTTACTTGGTGTCAGTGTATGTCTTTGTTACTTGGTGTAAGTGTGTGTCTGTGTTACTTGTTGTATGTGTGTGTCTGTGTTCCTGTGTATCAGTGTATGTCTTTGTTACTTGGTGTCAGTGTATGTCTGTGTTACTTGGTGTAAGTGTGTGTCTGTGTTAATGGGTATCATTGTATGTCTTTGTTACTTGGTGTCAGTGTATGTCTTCGTTACTTGGTGTAAGTGTGTGTCTGTGTTACTTGGTGTAAGTGTGTGTCTGTGTTACTGGGTGTCAGTGTGTGTCTGTGTTACTTGGTGTAAGTGTGTGTCTTTGTTACTTGGTGTAAGTGTATGTCTTTGTTACTTGGTGTCAGTGTCTGTCTTTGTTACTTGGTGTCAGTGTGTGTCTGTGTTACTGGGTATCAGTGTATGTCTTTGTGACTTGATGTGAGTGTATGTCTTTGTTACTTGGTGTAAGTGTGTGTCTGTGTTCCTGGGTATCAGTGTATGTCTTTGCTACTTGGTGTCAGTGTATGCCTGTGTTACGTGGTGCAAGTGTGTGTCTGTGTAACTGGGTATCAGTGTATGTCTTTGTTACTTGGTGTCAGTGTATGTCTGTGTTGCTTGCTGTAAGTGTGTGTCTGTGTTACTGGGTGTCAGTGTGTGTCTGTGTTACTTGGTGTAAGTGTGTGTCTTTGTTACTTGGTGTCCGTGTGTGTCTGTGTTACTCCGTGTCAGTGTATGTCTTTGTTACTGGGTGTCAGTGTATGTCTTTGTTACTTGGTGTAAGTGTGTGTCTGTGTTACTGGGTATCAGTGTATGTCTTTGTTACTTGGTGTCAGTGTATGTCTGTGTTACTTGGTGTAAGTGTGTGTCTGTGTTACTGGGTATCAGTGTATGTCTTTGTGACTTGGTATCAGAGCATGTCTTTGATACTTGGTGTCAGTGTATGTCTGTGTTACTTGGTGTAAGTGTGTGTCTGTGTTACTGGGTGTCAGTGTGTGTCTGTGTTACTTGGTGTAAGTGTGTGTCTTTGTTACTTGGTGTAAGTGTATGTCTTTGTTACTTGGTGTCAGTGTATGCCTTTGTTAGTTGGTGTCAGTGTGTGTCTGTGTTACTGGGTATCAGTGTATGTCTTTGTGACTTGGTGTCAGTGTATGTCTTTGTTACTTGGTGTAAGTGTGTGTCTGTGTTCTTGGGTATCAGTGTATGACTTTGCTACTTGGTGTCAGTGTATGTCTGTGTTACGTGGTGTAAGTGTGTGTCTGTGTTACTGGGTATCAGTGTATGTCTTTGTTACTTGGTGTCAGTGTATGTCTGTGTTACTTGGTGTAAGTGTGTGTCTGTGGTACTGGGTGTGAGTGTGTTTCTGTGTTACTTGGTGTAAGTGTGTGTCTTTGTTACTAGGTGTCCGTGTGTGTCTGTGTTACTGGGTGTCAGTGCATGTCTTTGTTACTTGGTGTCAGTGTATATCTGTGTTACTTGGTGTAAGTGTGTGTCTTTGTTACTTGGTATAATTGTATGTCTTTATTACTTGCTGTCAGTGTATGTCTGTGTTACTTGGTGTAAGTGTATGTATTTGTTACTTGTTGTAAGTGTGTGTCTGTGTTACTTGGTGTAAGTGTGTGTCTGTGTTCCTGAGTATCAGTGTTTGTCTTTGTTACTTGTTTTCAGTGTATGTCTGTGTTACTTGGTGTAAGTGTGTGTCTGTGTTACTGGGTATCAGTGTATGTCTTTGTTTCTTGGTGTAAGTGTGTGTCTGTGTTATGGGTGTCAGTGTGTGTCTGTGTGACTTGGTGTAAGTCTGTGTCTTTGTTACTTGGTGTCCGTGTGTGTCTGTGTTACTGGGTGTCAGTGTATGTCTTTGTTACTGGGTATCAGTGTATGTCTATGTTACATGGTGTCAGTGTATGTCTTTGCTACTGGGTGTCAGTGTGTGTGTGTTTGTGACTTGGTGACAGTGTATGTCTTTGTTACTTGGTGCAAGTGTGTGTCTGTGTTACTGGGTGTCAGTGTATGTCTTTGTTACTTGGTGTAAGTGTGTGTCATTGTTACTTGGTGTAACTGTATGTCTTTGTTACTTGGTGTCAGTGTATGTCTTTGTTACTTGGTGTAAGTGTGTGTCTGTGTTACTTGTTGTATGTGTGTGTCTGTGTTCCTGTGTATCAGTGTATGTCTTTGTTACTTGGTGTCAGTGTATGTCTGTGTTACTTGGTGTAAGTGTGTGTCTGTGTTAATGGGTATCATTGTATGTCTTTGTTACTTGGTGTCAGTGTATGTCTTCGTTACTTGGTGTAAGTGTGTGTCTGTGTTACTTGGTGTAAGTGTGTGTCTGTGTTACTGGGTGTCAGTGTGTGTCTGTGTTACTGGGTATCAGTGTATGTCTTTGTTTCTTGGTGTAAGTGTGTGTCTGTGTTACTGGGTGTCAGTGTGTGTCTGTGTGACTTGGTGTAAGTCTGTGTCTTTGTTACTTGGTGTCCGTGTGTGTCTGTGTTACTGGGTGTCAGTGTATGTCTTTGTTACTGGGTATCAGTGTATGTCTATGTTACATGGTGTCAGTGTATGTCTTTGCTACTGGGTGTCAGTGTGTGTGTGTTTGTGACTTGGTGACAGTGTATGTCTTTGTTACTTGGTGCAAGTGGGTGTCTGTGTTACTGGGTGTCAGTGTATGTCTTTGTTACTTGGTGTAAGTGTGTGTCTGTGTTACTGGGTATCAGTGTATGTCTTTGTGACTTGGTATCAGAGCATGTCTTTGATACTTGGTGTCAGTGTATGTCTGTGTTACTTGGTGTAAGTGTGTGTCTGTGTTACTGGGTGTCAGTGTGTGTCTGTGTTACTTGGTGTAAGTGTGTGTCTTTGTTACTTGGTGTAAGTGTATGTCTTTGTTACTTGGTGTCAGTGTATGCCTTTGTTAGTTGGTGTCAGTGTGTGTCTGTGTTACTGGGTATCAGTGTATGTCTTTGTGACTTGGTGTCAGTGTATGTCTTTGTTACTTGGTGTAAGTGTGTGTCTGTGTTCTTGGGTATCAGTGTATGTCTTTGCTACTTGGTGTCAGTGTATGTCTGTGTTACGTGGTGTAAGTGTGTGTCTGTGTTACTGGGTATCAGTGTATGTCTTTGTTACTTGGTGTCAGTGTATGTCTGTGTTACTTGGTGTAAGTGTGTGTCTGTGGTACTGGGTGTGAGTGTGTTTCTGTGTTACTTCGTGTAAGTGTGTGTCTTTGTTACTAGGTGTCCGTGTGTGTCTGTGTTACTGGGTGTCAGTGCATGTCTTTGTTACTTGGTGTCAGTGTATATCTGTGTTACTTGGTGTAAGTGTGTGTCTTTGTTACTTGGTATAATTGTATGTCTTTATTACTTGCTGTCAGTGTATGTCTGTGTTACTTGGTGTAAGTGTATGTATTTGTTACTTGTTGTAAGTGTGTGTCTGTGTTACTTGGTGTAAGTGTGTGTCTGTGTTCCTGAGTATCAGTGTTTGTCTTTGTTACTTGTTTTCAGTGTATGTCTGTGTTACTTGGTGTAAGTGTGTGTCTGTGTTACTGGGTATCAGTGTATGTCTTTGTGTCTTGGTGTAAGTGTGTGTCTGTGTTATGGGTGTCAGTGTGTGTCTGTGTGACTTGGTGTAAGTCTGTGTCTTTGTTACTTGGTGTCCGTGTGTGTCTGTGTTACTGGGTGTCAGTGTATGTCTTTGTTACTGGGTATCAGTGTATGTCTATGTTACATGGTGTCAGTGTATGTCTTTGCTACTGGGTGTCAGTGTGTGTGTGTTTGTGACTTGGTGACAGTGTATGTCTTTGTTACTTGGTGCAAGTGTGTGTCTGTGTTACTGGGTGTCAGTGTATGTCTTTGTTACTTGGTGTAAGTGTGTGTCATTGTTACTTGGTGTAACTGTATGTCTTTGTTACTTGGTGTCAGTGTATGTCTTTGTTACTGGTGTAAGTGTGTGTCTGTGTTACTTGTTGTATGTGTGTGTCTGTGTTCCTGTGTATCAGTGTATGTCTTTGTTACTTGGTGTCAGTGTATGTCTGTGTTACTTGGTGTAAGTGTGTGTCTGTGTTAATGGGTATCATTGTATGTCTTTGTTACTTGGTGTCAGTGTATGTCTTCGTTACTTGGTGTAAGTGTGTGCCTGTGTTACTTGGTGTAAGTGTGTGTCTGTGTTACTGGGTGTCAGTGTGTGTCTGTGTTACTTGGTATCAGTGTATGTCTTTGTTTCTTGGTGTAAGTGTGTGTCTGTGTTACTGGGTGTCAGTGTGTGTCTGTGTGACTTGGTGTAAGTCTGTGTCTTTGTTACTTGGTGTCCGTGTGTGTCTGTGTTACTGGGTGTCAGTGTATGTCTTTGTTACTGGGTATCAGTGTATGTCTATGTTACATGGTGTCAGTGTATGTCTTTGCTACTGGGTGTCAGTGTGTGTGTGTTTGTGACTTGGTGACAGTGTATGTCTTTGTTACTTGGTGCAAGTGTGTGTCTGTGTTACTGGGTGTCAGTGTATGTCTTTGTTACTTGGTGTAAGTGTTTGTCATTGTTACTTGGTGTAACTGTATGTCTTTGTTACTTGGTGTCAGTGTATGTCTTTGTTACTTGGTGTAAGTGTGTGTCTGTGTTACTTGTTGTATGTGTGTGTCTGTGTTCCTGTGTATCAGTGTATGTCTTTGTTACTTGGTGTCAGTGTATTTCTGTGTTACTTGGTGTAAGTGTGTGTCTGTGTTAATGGGTATCATTGTATGTCTTTGTTACTTGGTGTCAGTGTATGTCTTCGTTACTTGGTGTAAGTGTGTGTCTGTGTTACTTGGTGTAAGTGTGTGTCTGTGTTACTGGGTGTCAGTGTGTGTCTGTGTTACTAGGTGTAAGTGTGTGACTTTGTTACTTGGTGTAAGTGTATGTCTTTGTTACTTGGTGTCAGTGTCTGTCTTTGTTACTTGGTGTCAGTGTGTGTCTGTGTTACTGGGTATCAGTGTATGTCTTTGTGACTTGATGTGAGTGTATGTCTTTGTTACTTGGTGTAAGTGTGTGTCTGTGTTCCTGGGTATCAGTGTATGTCTTTGCTACTTGGTGTCAGTGTATGCCTGTGTTACGTGGTGCAAGTGTGTGTCTGTGTAACTGGGTATCAGTGTATGTCTTTGTTACTTGGTGTCAGTGTATGTCTGTGTTACTTGGTGTAAGTGTGTGTCTGTGGTACTGGGTGTGAGTGTGTGTCTGTGTTACTTGGTGTAAGTGTGTGTCTTTGTTACTAGGTGTCCGTGTATGTCTGTGTTGCTTGCTGTAAGTGTGTGTCTGTGTTACTGGGTGTCAGTGTGTGTCAGTGTTACTTGGTGTAAGTGTGTGTCTTTGTTACTTGGTGTCCGTGTGTGTCTGTGTTACTCCGTGTCAGTGTATGTCTTTGTTACTGGGTGTCAGTGTATGTCTTTGTTACTTGGTGTAAGTGTGTGAGTGTGTTACTGGGTATCAGTGTCTATCTTTGTTACTTGGTGTAAGTGTGTGTCTGTGTTACTGGGTATCAGTGTATGTCTTTGTTACTTGGTGTCAGTGTATGTCTGTGTTACTTGGTGTAAGTGAGTGTTTGTGTTACTGGGTATCAGTGTATGTCTTTCTGACTTGGTATCAGAGTATGTCTTTGATACTTGGTGTCAGTGTATGTCTGTGTTACTTGGTGTAAGTGTGTGTCTGTGTTACTGGGTGTCAGTGTGTGTCTGTGTTACTTGGTGTAAGTGTGTGTCTTTGTTACTTGGTGTAAGTGTATGTCTTTGTTACTTGGTGTCAGTGTATGTCTTTGTTACTTGGTGTCAGTGTGTGTCTGTGTTACTGGGTATCAGTGTATGTCTTTGTGACTTGGTGTCAGTGTATGTCTTTGTTACTTTTTGTAAGTGTGTGTCTGTGTTCCTGGGTATCAGTGTATGTCTTTGCTACTTGGTGTCAGTGTATGTCTGTGTTACGTGCTGTAAGTTTGTGTCTGTGTTTCTGGGTATCAGTGTATGTCTTTGTTACTTGGTGTCAGTGTATGTCTGTGTTACTTGGTGTAAGTGTGTGTCTGTGGTACTGGGTGTGAGTGTGTGTCTGTGTTACTTGGTGTAAGTGTGAGTCTTTGTTACTAGGTGTCCGTGTGTATCTGTGTTACTGGGTGTCAGTGCATGTCTTTGTTACTTGGTGTCAGTGTATATCTGTGTTACTTGGTGTAAGTGTGTGACTTTGTTACTTGGTGTAATTGTATGTCTTTATTACCTGCTGTCAGTGTATGTCTGTGTTACTTGGTGTAAGTGTATGTCTTTGTTACTTGTTGTAAGTGTGTGTCTGTGTTACTTGGTGTAAGTGTGTGTCTGTGTTCCTGAGTATCAGTGTTTGTCTTTGTTACTTGTTGTCAGTGTATGTCTGTGTTACTTGGTGTAAGTGTGTGTCTGTTTTACTGGGTATCAGTGTATGTCTTTGTTTCTTGGTGTAAGTGTGTGTCTGTGTTAATGGCTGTCAGTGTGTTTCTGTGTGACTTGGTGTAATTCTGTGTCTTTGTTACTTGGTGTCCGTGTGTGTCTGTGTTACTGGGTGTCAGTGTATGTCTTTGTTACTGGGTATCAGTGTATGTGTATGTTACATGGTGTCAGTGTATGTCTTTGCTACTGGGTGTCAGTGTGTGTGTTTGTGACTTGGTGACAGTGTATGTCTTTGTTACTTGGTGCAAGTGTGTGTCTGTGTTACTGGGTGTCAGTGTATGTCTTTGTTACTTGGTGTAAGTGTGTGTCATTGTTACTTGGTGTAAGTGTATGTCTTTGTTACTTGGTGTCAGTGTATGTCTTTGTTACTTGGTGTAAGTGTGTGTCTGTGTTACTTGGTGTATGTGTGTGTCTGTGTTCCTGTGTATCAGTGTATGTCTGTGTTACTTGGTGTAAGTGTGTGTCTGTGTTAATGGGTATCATTGTATGTCTTTGTTACTTGGTGTCAGTGTATGTCTTTGTTACTTGGTGTAAGTGTGTGTCTGTGTTACTGGGTGTCAGTGTGTGTCTGTGTTACTTGGTGTAAGTGTGTGTCTTTGTTACTTGGTGTAAGTGTATGTCTTTGTTACTTGGTGTCAGTGTCTGTCTTTGTTACTTGGTGTCAGTGTGTGTCTGTGTTACTGGGTATCAGTGTATGTCTTTGTGGCTTGATGTGAGTGTATGTCATTGTTACTTGGTGTAAATGTGTGTCTGTGTTCCTGGGTATCAGTGTATGTCTTTGCTACTTGGTGTCAGTGTATGCCTGTGTTACGTGGTGCAAGTGTGTGTCTGTGTAACTGGGTATCAGTGTATGTCTTTGTTACTTGGTGTCAGTGTATGTCTGTGTTACTTGGTGTAAGTGTGTGTCTGTGGTACTGGGTGTGAGTGTGTTTCTGTGTTACTTGCTGTAAGTGTGTGTCTTTGTTACTAGGTGTCCGTGTGTGTATGTGTTAATGGGTGTCAGTGCATGTCTTTGTTACTTGGTGTCAGCGTATATCTGTGTTACTTGGTGTAAGTGTGTGTCTTTGTTACTTGGTGTAATTGTATGTCTTTGTTACTTGGTGTCAATGTATTTCTTTGTTATTTGGTGTCAGTGTATATCTGTGTTACTTGGTGTAAGTGTGTGTCTTTGTTACTTGGTGTAATTGTATGTCTTTGTTACTTGGTGTAAGTGTGTGTCTGTGTTACTTGGTGTAAGTGTGTGTCTGTGTTCCTGAGTCTCAATGTATGTCTTTGTTACTTGGGGTCAGTGTATGTCTGTGTTACTTGGTGTAAGTGTGTGTCTGTGTTACTTGGTATCAGTGCATGTCTTTGTTACTTGGTGTAAGTGTGTGTCTGTGTTACTGGGTGTTAGTGTGTGTCTGTGTTACTTGCTGTAAGTCTGTGTCTTTGTTACTTGGTGTCCGTGTGTGTCTGTGTTACTGGGTGTCAGTGTATGTCTTTGTGACTTGGTGTCAGTGTATGTCTTTGCTACTGGGTTTCAGAGTGTGTCTTTGTGACTTGGTGTCAGTGTATGTCTGTGTTACTTGGTGTAAATGTGTGTCTGTGTTACTGGGTGTCAGTGTGTGTCTGTGTGACTTGGTGTAAGTCTGTGTCTTTGTTACTTGGTGTCCGTGTGTGTCTGTGTTACTGGGTGTCAGTGTATGTCTTTGTTACTGGGTATCAGTGTATGTCTATGTTACATGGTGTCATTGTATGTCTTTGCTACTGGGTGTCAGTGTGTGTCTGTGTTACTTGGTGTAAGTCTGTGTCTTTGTTACTTGGTGTCCGTGTGTGTCTGTGTTACTGGGTGTCAGTGTATGTCTTTGTTACTGGTTATTAGTGTATGTCTATGTTACATGGTGTCAGTGTATGACTTTGCTACTGGGTGTCAGTGTGTGTGTTTGTGACTTGGTGACAGTGTATGTCTTTGTTACTTGGTGTAAGTGTGTGCCTGTGTTACTGGGTGTCAGTGTATGTCTTTGTTACTTGGTGTACGTGTGTGTCATTGTTACTTGGTGTAAGTGTATGTCTTTGTTACTTGGTGTCAGTGTCTGTCTTTGTTACTTGGTGTAAGTGTGTGTCTGTGTTTCTTGGTGCAAGTGTGTGTCTGTGTTCCTGTGTATCTGTGTATGTCTTTGTTACTTGGTGTCAGTGTATGTCTGTGTTACTTGGTGTAAGTGTGTGTCTGTGTTAATGGGTATCATTGTATGTCTATGTTACTTGTTGTCAGTGTATGTCTGTGTTACTTGGTGCAAGTGTATGTCTGTGTTACTTGGTGTAAGTGTATGTCTGTGTTACTGGGTGTCAGTGTGTGTCTGTGTTACTTGGTGTAAGTGCGTGTCTTTGTTACTTGGAGTCCGTGTGTGTCTGTGTTACTGGGTGTCAGTGCATGTCTTTGTTACTTGGTGTAATTGTATGTCTTTGTTACTTGGTGTCAGTGTATGTCTGTGTTACCTGGTGTAAGTGTGTGTCTTTGTTACTTGGTGTAATTGTATGTCTTTGTTACTTGGTGTCAATGTATGTCTGTGTTACTTGGTGTAAGTGTATGTCTTTGTTACTTGGTGTAAGTGTGTGTCTGCGTTACTTGGTGTAAGTGTGTGTCTGTGTTCCTGGGTATCATTGTATGGCTTTGTTACTTGGTGTCAGTGTATGTCTGTGTTGCTTGCTGTAAGTGTGTGTCTGTGTTACTGGGTGTCAGTGTGTGTCTGTGTTACTTGGTGTAAGTGTGTGTCTTTGTTACTTGGTGTCCGTGTGTGTCTGTGTTACTGGGTGTCAGTGTATGTCTTTGTTACTGGGTGTCAGTGTGTGTCCATGTTACGTGGTGTAAGTGTGTGAGTGTGTTACTGGTTATCAGTGTATGTCTTTGTTACTTGGTCTCAGTGTATGTCTCTGTTACTTGGTGTAAGTGTGTGTCTGTGTTACTGGGTATCATTGTATGTCTTTGTGACTTGGTATCAGTGTATGTCTTTGTTACTGGGTGTCAGTGTGTGTCTTTGTGACTTGGTGTCTGTGTATGTCTTTGTTACTTGGTGTAAGTGTGTGTCTTTGTTACTGTTTATCAGTGTATGTCTTTGTAACTTGGTGTCAGTGTATGTCAAAATACTTGATGAAAGTGTATGTCTTTGTTACTTGTTGTAATTGTCTGTCTTTGTTACTTGGTCTAAGTGTATGTCTTTGTAACTTGGTGTCAGTGTATGTCTTTGTTACTTGGTGTCATTGTATGTCTGTGTTACTTGGTGTAAGTGTGTGTCTTTGTTACTTGGTGTAGTTGTATGTCTTTGTTACTTGGCGTCTGTGTATGTCTTTGTTACTTGGTGTCAGTGTGTGTCTGTGTTACTGGGTATCAGTGTATGTCTTTGTGACTTGGTATCAGTGTATGTCTTTGTAACTGGGTTGTAGTGTGTGTCTGTGTTACTGGGTATCAGTGTATGTCTTTGTTACTGGGTGTCAGTGTGTGTCTGTGTTACTGGGTATCAATGTATGTCTTTGTGACTTGGTATCAGTGTATGTCTTTGTTACTGGGTGTCAGTGTGTGTCTGTCTAACTGGGTATCTGTGTATGTCTTTGTGACTTGGTGTCAGTGTATGTCTTTGCTACTGGG
Organism: Heterodontus francisci; assembly: GCF_036365525.1. NCBI lineage: Eukaryota > Metazoa > Chordata > Chondrichthyes > Heterodontiformes > Heterodontidae > Heterodontus > Heterodontus francisci. The sequence continues at coordinate 847,284 of NW_027141295.1, read as the reverse complement.
TGTCAGTGTGTGTCTTTGTGACTTGGTGTCAGTGTATGTCTGTGTTACTTGTTGTAAGTGTGTGTCTGTGTTACTGGGTAACAGTGTATGTCTTTGTTCCTTGGTCTCAGTGTATGTCTGTGTGACTTGGTGTCAGTGTATGTCTGTCTTACTTGGTGTAAGTTTGTGTCTGTGTTACTGGGTGTCAGTGTGTGTCTGTGTTAAATGGTGTAAGTCTGTGTCTTTGTTACTTGGTGTCCGTGTGTGTCTGTGTTACTGGGTGTCAGTGTATGTCTTTGTTACTGTGTGTCAGTGTATGTCTTTGTTACTTGGTGTAAGTGTGTGTCTGTGTTACTGGGTGTCAGTGTATGACTGTGTTACTTGGTGTAAGTGTGTGTCTGTGTTACTGGGTATCAGTGTATGTCTTTGCGACTTGGTGTCAGTGTATGTCTTTGTTACTGGGTGTCAGTGTGTGTCTTTGTGACTTGGTGTCAGTGTATGTCTTTGTGACTTGGTGTAAGTGTGTGTCTCTGTTCCTGGGTATCAGTGTATGACTGTGTTACTTGGTGTAAATGTGTGTCTGTGTTACTGGGTATCAGTGTATGTCTTTGTGACTTGGTGTCAGTGTATGTCTTTGCTACTGGGTGTCATTGTATGTCTGTGTTACTTGGTGTAAGTGTATGTCTTTGTTACTTGGTGTAAGTGCGTGTCTGTGTTACTTGGTGTAAGTGTGTGTCTGCGTTCCTGAGTATCAGTGTATGTCTGTGTTACTTGTTGTCAGTGTATGTCTGTGTTACTTGGTGTAAGTGTGTGTCTGTGTTACTGGGTATCAGTGTATGTCTTTGTTATTTGGTGTAAATGTGTGTCTGTGTTACTGGGTGTCAGTGTGTGTCTGTGTGACTTGGTGTAAGTCTGTGTCTTTGTTACTTGGTGTCCGTGTGTGTCTGTGTTACTGGGTGTCAGTGTATGTATTTGTTACTGGGTATCAGTGTATGTCTATGTTACATGGTGTCAGTGTATGTCTTTGCTACTGGGTGTCAGTGTGTGTGTTTGTGAATTGGTGACAGTGTATGTCTTTGTTACTTGGTGTAAGTGTGTGTCTGTGTTACTGGGTGGCAGTGTATGTCTTTGTTACTTGGTGTAAGTGTGTGTCATTGTTACTTGGTGTAAGTGTATGTCTTTGTAACTTGGTGTCAGTGTCTGTCTTTGTTACTTGGTGTAAGTGTGTGTCTGTGTTCCTGTGTATCAGTGTATGTCTTTGTTACTTGGTGTCAGTGTATGTCTGTGTTACTTGGTGTAAGTGTGTGTCTGTGTTAATGGGTATCATTGTATGTCTTTGTTACTTGTTGTCAGTGTATGTCTGTGTTACTTGGTGCAAGTGTGTGTCTGTGTTACTTGGTGTAAGTGTGTGTCTGTGTTACTGGGTGTCAGTGTGTGTCTGTGTTACTTGGTGTAAGTGTGTGTCTTTGTTACTTGGAGTCCGTGTGTGTCTGTGTTACTGGGTGTCAGTGCATGTCTTTGTTAGTTGGTGTAATTGAATGTCTTTGTTACTTGGTGTCAGTGCATGTCTGTGTTACTTGGTGTAAGTGTGTGTCTTTGTTACTTGGTGTAATTGTATGTCTTTGTTACTTGGTGTCAGTGTATGTCTGTGTTACCTGGTGTACGTGTGTGTCTTTGTTACTTGGTGTAATTGTATGTCTTTGTTACTTGGTGTCAGTGTATGTCTGTGTTACTTGGTGTAAGTGTATGTCTTTGTTACTTGGTGTAAGTGTGTGTCTGCGTTACTTGGTGTAAGTGTGTGTCTGTGTTCCTGGGTATCAGTGTATGGCTTAGTTACTTGGTGTCAGTGTATGTCTGTGTTGCTTGCTGTAAGTGTGTGTCTGTTTTACTGGGTGTCAGTGTGTGTCTGTGTTACTTGGTGTAAGTGTGTGTCTTTGTTACTTGGTGTACGTGTGTGTCTGTGTTACTGGGTGTCAGTGTATTTCTTTGTTATTGGGTGTCAGTGTATGTCTTTGTTACGTGGTGTAAGTGTGTGAGTGTGTTACTGGGTATCAGTGTATGTCTTTGTTACTTGGTCTCAGTGTATGTCTGTGTTACTTGGTGTAAGTGTGTGTCTGTGTTACTGGGTATCATTGTATGTCTTTGTGACTTGGTATCAGTGCATGTCTTTGTTACTGGGTGTCAGTGTGTGTCTTTCTAACTTGGTGTCTGTGTATGTCTTTGTTACTTGGTGTAAGTGTGTGTCTTTGTAACTGTTTATCTGTGTATGTCTTTGTTACTTGGTGTCAGTGTATGTCAAAATACTTGGTGGAAGTGTATGTCTTTGTTACTGTTTATCAGTGTATGTCTTTGTAACTTGGTGTCAGTGTATGTCAAAATACTTGGTGGAAGTGTATGTCTTTGTTACTTGGTGTAATTGTCTGTCTTTGTTACTTGGTGTAAGTGTATGTCTTTGTAACTTGGTGTCAGTGTATGTCTTTGTTACTTGGTGTCATTGTATGTCTGTGTTACTTGGTGTAAGTGTGTGTCTTTGTTACTTGGTGTCAGTGTATGTCTTTGTTACTGGGTGTCAGAGTCTGTCTTTGTTACTTGGTGTAAGTGTGTGTCTGTGTTCCTGGGTATCAGTGTATGTCTTTGTGACTTGGTGTCAGTGTATGTCTTTGTTACTGGGTGTCAGTGTATGTCTGTGTTACTTGGTGTAAGTGTATGTCTTTGTTACTTGGTGTAAGTGCGTGTCTGTGTTACTTGGTGTAAGTGTGTGTCTGTGTTCCTGAGTATCAGTGTATGTCTTTGTTACTTGTTGTCAGTGTATGTCTGTGTTATTTGGTGTAAATGTGTGTCTGTGTTACTGGGTGTCAGTGTGTCTCTGTGTGACTTGGTGTAAGTCTGTGTCTTTGTTACTTGGTGTCCGTGTGTGTCTGTGTTACTGGGTGTCAGTGTATGTCTTTGTTACTGGGTATCAGTGTATGTCTATGTTACATGGTGTCAGTGTATGTCTTTGCTACTGGGTGTCAGTGTGTGTGTTTGTGACTTGGTGACAGTGTATGTCTTTGTTACTTGGTGTAAGTGTGTGTCTGTGTTACTGGGTGTCAGTGTATGTCTTTGTTACTTGGTGTAAGTGTGTGTCATTGTTACTTGGTGTAAGTGTATGTCTTTGTTACTTGGTGTCAGTGTCTGTCTTTGTTACTTGGTGTAAGTGTGTGTCTGTATTCCTGTGTATCAGTGTATGTCTTTGTTACTTGGTGTCAGTGTATGTCTGTGTTACTTGGTGTAAGTGTGTGTCTGTGTTAATGGGTATCATTGTATGTCTTTGTTACTTGTTGTCAGTGTATGTCTGTGTTACTTGGTGCAAGTGTGTGTTTGTGTTACTTGGTGTAAGTGTGTGTCTGTGTTACTGGGTGTCAGTGTGTGTCTGTGTTACTTGGTGTAAGTGTGTGTCTTTGTTACTTGGAGTCCGTGTGTGTCTGTGTTACTGGGTGTCAGTGCATGTCTTTGTTAGTTGGTGTAATTGAATGTCTTTGTTACTTGGTGTCAGTGCATGTCTGTGTTACTTGGTGTAAGTGTGTGTCTTTGTTACTTGGTGTAATTGTATGTCTTTGTTACTTGGTGTCAGTGTATGTCTGTGTTACCTGGTGTAAGTGTGTGTCTTTGTTACTTGGTGTAATTGTATGTCTTTGTTACTTGGTGTCAGTGTATGTCTGTGTTACTTGGTGTAAGTGTATGTCTTTGTTACTTGGTGTAAGTGTGTGTCTGCGTTACTTGGTGTAAGTGTGTGTCTGTGTTCCTGGGTATCAGTGTATGGCTTAGTTACTTGGTGTCAGGGTATGTCTGTGTTGCTTGCTGTAAGTGTGTGTCTGTTTTACTGGGTGTCAGTGTGTGTCTGTGTTACTTGGTGTAAGTGTGTGTCTTTGTTACTTGGTGTCCGTGTGTGTCTGTGTTACTGGGTGTCAGTGTATTTCTTTGTTATTGGGTGTCAGTGTATGTCTTTGTTACGTGGTGTAAGTGTGTGAGTGTGTTACTGGGTATCAGTGTATGTCTTTGTTACTTGGTCTCAGTGTATGTCTGTGTTACTTGGTGTAAGTGTGTGTCTGTGTTACTGGGTATCATTGTATGTCTTTGTGACTTGGTATCAGTGCATGTCTTTGTTACTGGGTGTCAGTGTGTGTCTTTCTAACTTGGTGTCTGTGTATGTCTTTGTTACTTGGTGTAAGTGTGTGTCTTTGTAACTGTTTATCTGTGTATGTCTTTGTTACTTGGTGTCAGTGTATGTCAAAATACTTGGTGGAAGTGTATGTCTTTGTTACTGTTTATCAGTGTATGTCTTTGTAACTTGGTGTCAGTGTATGTCAAAATACTTGGTGGAAGTGTATGTCTTTGTTACTTGGTGTAATTGTCTGTCTTTGTTACTTGGTGTAAGTGTATGTCTTTGTAACTTGGTGTCAGTGTATGTCTTTGTTACTTGGTGTCATTGTATGTCTGTGTTACTTGGTGTAAGTGTGTGTCTTTGTTACTTGGTGTCAGTGTATGTCTTTGTTACTGGGTGTCAGAGTCTGTCTTTGTTACTTGGTGTCAGTGTGTGTCTGTGTTACTGGGTATCTGTGTATGTCTTTGTGACTTGGTATCAGTGTATGTCTTTGTTACTGGGTGTCAGTGTGTGTCTGTGTTACTGGGTGTCAGTGTGTGTCTTTGTGACTTGGTGTCAGTGTATGTCTTTGTTACTTGGTGTAAGTGTGTGTCTGTGTTCCTGGGTATCAGTGTATGTCTTTGTGACTTGGTGTCAGTGTATGTCTTTGTTACTGGGTGTCAGTGTATGTCTGTGTTACTTGGTGTAAGTGTATGTCTTTGTTACTTGGTGTAAGTGCGTGTCTGTGTTACTTGGTGTAAGTGTGTGTCTGTGTTCCTGAGTATCAGTGTATGTCTTTGTTACTTGTTGTCAGTGTATGTCTGTGTTATTTGGTGTAAATGTGTGTCTGTGTTACTGGGTGTCAGTGTGTCTCTGTGTGACTTGGTGTAAGTCTGTGTCTTTGTTACTTGGTGTCCGTGTGTGTCTGTGTTACTGGGTGTCAGTGTATGTCTTTGTTACTGGGTATCAGTGTATGTCTATGTTACATGGTGTCATTGTATGTCTTTGCTACTGGGTGTCAGTGTGTGTGTTTGTGACTTGGTGACAGTGTATGTCTTTGTTACTTGGTGTAAGTGTGTGTCTGTGTTACTGGGTGTCAGTGTATGTCTTTGTTACTTGGTGTAAGTGTGTGTCATTGTTACTTGGTGTAAGTGTATGTCTTTGTTACTTGGTGTCAGTGTCTGTCTTTGTTACTTGGTGTAAGTGTGTGTCTGTATTCCTGTGTATCAGTGTATGTCTTTGTTACCTGGTGTCAGTGTATGTCTGTGTTACTTGGTGTAAGTGTGTGTCTGTGTTAATGGGTATCATTGTATGTCTTTGTTACTAGTTGTCAGTGTATGTCTGTGTTACTTGGTGCAAGTGTGTGTTTGTGTTACTTGGTGTAAGTGTGTGTCTGTGTTACTGGGTGTCAGTGTGTGTCTGTGTTACTTGGTGTAAGTGTGTGTCTTTGTTACTTGGCGTCCGTGTGTGTCTGTGTTACTGGGTGTCAGTGCATGTCTTTGTTAGTTGGTGTAATTGTATGTCTTTGTTACTTGGTGTCAGTGCATGTCTGTGTTACTTGGTGTAAGTGTGTGTCTTTGTTACTTGGTGTAATTGTATGTCTTTGTTACTTGGTGTCATTGTATGTCTGTGTTACCTGGTGTAAGTGTGTGTCTTTGTTACTTGGTGTAATTGTATGTCTTTGTTACTTGGTGTCAGTGTATGTCTGTGTTACTTGGTGTAAGTGTATGTCTTTGTTACTTGGTGTAAGTGTGTGTCTGCGTTACTTGGTGTAAGTGTGTGTCTGTGTTCCTGGGTATCAGTGTATGGATTTGTTACTTGGTGTCAGTGTATGTCTGTGTTGCTTGCTGTAAGTGTGTGTCTGTGTTACTGGGTGTCAGTGTGTGTCTGTGTTACTTGGTGTAAGTGTGTGTCTTTGTTACTTGGTGTCCGTGTGTGTCTGTGTTACTGGGTGTCAGTGTATGTCTTTGTTATTGGGTGTCAGTGTATGTCTTTGTTACGTGGTGTAAGTGTGTGAGTGTGTTACTGGGTATCAGTGTATGTCTTTGTTACTTGGTCTCAGTGTATGTCTGTGTTACTTGGTGTAAGTGTGTGTCTGTGTTACTGGGTATCATTGTATGTCTTTGTGACTTGGTATCAGTGTATGTCTTTGTTACTGGGTGTCAGTGTGTGTCTTTGTGACTTGGTGTCTGTGTATGTCTTTGTTACTTGGTGTAAGTGTGTGTCTTTGTAACTGTCTATCAGTGTATGTCTTTGTTACTTGGTGTCAGTGCATGTCAAAATACTTGGTGGAAGTGTATGTCTTTGTTACTTGGTGTAATTGTCTGTCTTTGTTACTTGGTGTAAGTGTATGTCTTTGTAACTTGGTGTCAGTGTATGTCTTTGTTACTTGGTGTCATTGTATGTCTGTGTTACTTGGTGTAAGTGTGTGTATTTGTTACTTGGTGCAAGTGTATGTCTTTGTTACTTGGTGTCAGTGTGTGTCTGTGTTACTGGGTATCAGTGTATGTCTTTGTTACTGGGTGTCAGTGAGTGTCTGTGTTACTGGGTATCAATGTATGTCTTTGTGACTTGGTATCAGTGTATGTCTTTGTTACTGGGTGTCAGTGTGTGTCTGTGTAACTGGGTATCAGTGTATGTCTTTGTGACTTGGTGTCAGTGTATGTCTTTGCTACTGGGTGTCAGAGTGTGTCTTTGTGACTTGATGTCAGTGTATGTCTGTGTTACTTGTTGTAAGTGTGTGTCTGTGTTACTGGGTATCAGTGTATGTCTTTGTTACTTGGTCTCAGTGTATGTCTGTGTGACTTGGTCTCAGTGTAAGTCTGTGTTACTTGGTGTAAGTTTGTGTCTGTGTTACTGGGTGTCAGTGTGTGTCTGTGTTAAATGGTGTAAGTCTGTGTCTTTGTTACTTGGTGTCCGTGTGTGTCTGTGTTACTGGGTGTCAATGTATGTCTTTGTTACTGTGTGTCAGTGTATGTCTTTGTTACTTGGTGCAAGTGTGTGTCTGTGTTACTGGGTGTCAGTGTATGACTGTGTTACTTGGTGCAAGTGTGTGTCTGTGTTACTGGGTATCAGTGTATGTCTTTGTGACTTGGTATCAGTGTATGTCTTTGTTACTGGGTGTCAGTGTGTGTCTTTGTGACTTGGTGTCTGTGTATGTCTTTGTTACTTGGTGTAAGTGTGTGTCTTTGTTACTGTTTATCAGTGTATGTCTTTGTAACTTGGTGTCAGTGTATGTCAAAATACTTGATGAAAGTGTATGTCTTTGTTACTTGTTGTAATTGTCTGTCTTTGTTACTTGGTCTAAGTGTATGTCTTTGTAACTTGGTGTTAGTGTATGTCTTTGTTACTTGGTGTCATTGTATGTCTGTGTTACTTGGTGTAAGTGTGTGTCTTTGTTACTTGGTGTAGTTGTATGTCTTTGTTACTTGGCGTCTGTGTATGTCTTTGTTACTTGGTGTCAGTGTGTGTCTGTGTTACTGGGTATCAGTGTATGTCTTTGTGACTTGATGTGAGTGTATGTCTTTGTTACTTGGTGTAAGTGTGTGTCTGTGTTCCTGGGTATCAGTGTATGTCTTTGCTACTTGGTGTCAGTGTATGCCTGTGTTACGTGGTGCAAGTGTGTGTCTGCGTAACTGGGTATCAGTGTATGTCTTTGTTACTTGGTGTCAGTGTATGTCTGTTTTACTTGGTGTAAGTGTGTGTCTGTGGTACTGGGTGTGAGTGTGTGTCTGTGTTACTTGGTGTAAGTGTGTGTCTTTGTTACTTGGTGTCAGTGTCTGTCTTTGTTACTTGGTGTAAGTGTGTGTCTGTGTTTCTTGGTGTAAGTGTGTGTCTGTGTTCCTGTGTATCTGAGTATGTCTTTGTTACTTGGTGTCAGTGTATGTCTGTGTTACTTGGTGTAAGTGTGTGTCTGTGTTAATGGGTATCATTGTATGTCTATGTTACTTGTTGTCAGTGTATGTCTGTGTTACTTGGTGCAAGTGTGTGTCTGTGTTACTTGGTGTAAGTGTATGTCTGTGTTACTGGGTGTCAGTGTGTGTCTGTGTTACTTGGTGTAAGTGCGTGTCTTTGTTACTTGGAGTACGTGTGTGTCTGTGTTACTGGGTGTCAGTGCATGTCTTTGTTACTTGGTGTAATTGTATGTCTTTGTTACTTGGTGTCAGTGCATGTCTGTGTTACTTGGTGTAAGTGAGTGTCTTTGTTACTTGGTGTAATTGTATGTCTTTGTTACTTGGTGTCAGTGTATGTCTGTGTTACCTGGTGTAAGTGTGTGTCTTTGTTACTTGGTGTAATTGTATGTCTTTGTTACTTGGTGTCAATGTATGTCTGTGTTACGTGGTGTAAGTGTATGTCTTTGTTACTTGGTGTAAGTGTGTGTCTGCGTTACTTGGTGTAAGTGTGTGTCTGTGTTCCTGGGTATCATTGTATGGCTTTGTTACTTGGTGTCAGTGTATGTCTGTGTTGCTGGCTGTAAGTGTGTGTCTGTGTTACTGGGTGTCAGTGTGTGTCTGTGTTACTTGGTGTAAGTGTGTGTCTTTGTTACTTGGTGTCCGTGTGTGTCTGTGTTACTGGGTGTCAGTGTATGTCTTTGTTACTGGGTGTCAGTGTGTGTCCATGTTACGTGGTGTAAGTGTGTGAGTGTGTTACTGGTTATCAGTGTATGTCTTTGTTACTTGGTCTCAGTGTATGTCTCTGTTACTTGGTGTAAGTGTGTGTCTGTGTTACTGGGTATCATTGTATGTCTTTGTGACTTGGTATCAGTGTATGTCTTTGTTACTGGGTGTCAGTGTGTGTCTTTGTGACTTGGTGTCTGTGTATGTCTTTGTAACTTGGTGCCAGTGTATGTCAAAATACTTGATGAAAGTGTATGTCTTTGTTACTTGTTGTAATTGTCTGTCTTTGTTACTTGGTGTAAGTGTATGTCTTTGTAACTTGGTGTCAGTGTATGTCTTTGTTACTTGGTGTCATTGTATGTCTGTGTTACTTGGTGTAAGTGTGTGTCTTTGTTACTTGGTGTAGTTGTATGTCTTTGTTACTTGGCGTCTGTGTATGTCTTTGTTACTTGGTGTCAGTGTGTGTCTGTGTTACTGGGTGTCAGTGTGTGTCTGTGTTACTGGGTGTCAGTGTATGTCTTTGTTACTGTGTGTCAGTGTATGTCTTTGTTACTTGGTGTAAGTGTGTGTCTGTGTTACTGGGTGTCAGTGTATGACTGTGCTACTTGGTGTAAGTGTGTGTCTGTGTTACTGGGTATCAGTGTATGTCTTTGCGACTTGGTGTCAGTGTATGTCTTTGTTACTGGGTGTCAGTGTGTGTCTTTGTGACTTGGTGTCAGTGTATGTCTTTGTGACTTGGTGTAAGTGTGTGTCTCTGTTCCTGGGTATCAGTGTATGACTGTGTTACTTGGTGTAAGTGTGTGTCTGTGTTACTGGGTATCAGTGTATGTCTTTGTGACTTGGTGTCAGTGTATGTCTTTGTTACTGGGTGTCAGTGTATGTCTGTGTTACTTGGTGTTAGTGTATGTCTTTGTTACTTGGTGTAAGTGCGTGTCTGTGTTACTTGGTGTAAGTGTGTGTCTGTGTTCCTGAGTATCAGTGTATGTCTGTGTTACTTTTTGTCAGTGTATGTCTGTGTTACTTGGTGTAAGTGTGTGTCTGTGTTACTGGGTATCAGTGTATGTCTTTGTTATTTGGTGTAAATGTGTGTCTGTGTTACTGGGTGTCAGTGTGTGTCTGTGTGACTTGGTGTAAGTCTGTGTCTTTGTTACTTGGTGTCCGTGTGTGTCTGTGTTACTGGGTGTCTGTGTATGTATTTGTTACTGGGTATCAGTGTATGTCTATGTTACATGGTGTCAGTGTATGTCTTTGCTACTGGGTGTCAGTGTGTGTGTTTGTGACTTGGTGACAGTGTATGTCTTTGTTACTTGGTGTAAGTGTGTGTCTGTGTTACTGGGTGGCAGTGTATGTCTTTGTTACTTGGTGTAAGTGTGTGTCATTGTTACTTGGTGTAAGTGTATGTCTTTGTTACTTGGTGTCAGTGTCTGTCTTTGTTACTTGGTGTAAGTGTGTGTCTGTGTCCCTGTGTATCAGTGTATGTCTTTGTTACTTGGTGTCAGTGTATGTCTGTGTTACTTGGTGTAAGTGTGTGTCTGTGTTAATGGGTATCATTGTATGTCTTTGTTACTTGTTGTCAGTGTATGTCTGTGTTACTTGGTGCAAGTGTGTGTCTGTGTTACTTGGTGTAAGTGTGTGTCTGTGTTACTGGGTGTCAGTGTGTGTCTGTGTTACTTGGTGTAAGTGTGTGTCTTTGTTACTTGGAGTCCGTGTGTGTCTGTGTTACTGGGTGTCAGTGCATGTCTTTGTTAGTTGGTGTAATTGAATGTCTTTGTTACTTGGTGTCAGTGCATGTCTGTGTTACTTGGTGTAAGTGTGTGTCTTTGTTACTTGGTGTAATTGTATGTCTTTGTTACTTGGTGTCAGTGTATGTCTGTGTTACCTGGTGTAAGTGTGTGTCTTTGTTACTTGGTGTAATTGTATGTCTTTGTTACTTGGTGTCAGTGTATGTCTGTGTTACTTGGTGTAAGTGCATGTCTTTGTTACTTGGTGTAAGTGTGTGTCTGCGTTACTTGGTGTAAGTGTGTGTCTGTGTTCCTGGGTATCAGTGTATGGCTTAGTTACTTGGTGTCAGTGTATGTCTGTGTTGCTTGCTGTAAGTGTGTGTCTGTTTTACTGGGTGTCAGTGTGTGTCTGTGTTACTTGGTGTAAGTGTGTGTCTTTGTTACTTGGTGTCCGTGTGTGTCTGTGTTACTGGGTGTCAGTGTATTTCTTTGTTATTGGGTGTCAGTGTATGTCTTTGTTACGTGGTGTAAGTGTGTGAGTGTGTTACTGGGTATCAGTGTATGTCTTTGTTACTTGGTCTCAGTGTATGTCTGTGTTACTTGGTGTAAGTGTGTGTCTGTGTTACTGGGTATCATTGTATGTCTTTGTGACTTGGTATCAGTGCATGTCTTTGTTACTGGGTGTCAGTGTGTGTCTTTCTAACTTGGTGTCTGTGTATGTCTTTGTTACTTGGTGTAAGTGTGTGTCTTTGTAACTGTTTATCTGTGTATGTCTTTGTGACTTGGTGTCAGTGTATGTCTTTGCTACTGTGTGTCAGAGTGTGTCTTTGTGACTTGGTGTCAGTGTATGTCTGTGTTACTTGTTGTAAGTGTGTGTCTGTGTTACTGGGTATCAGTGTATGTCTTTGTTACTTGGTCTCAGTGTATGTCTGTGTGACTTGGTCTCAGTTTAATCTGTGTTACTTGGTGTAAGTTTGTGTCTGTGTTACTGGGTGTCAGTGTGTGTCTGTGTTAAATGGTGTAAGTCTGTGTCTTTGTTACTTGGTGTCCGTGTGTGTCTGTGTTACTGGGTGTCAGTGTATGTCTTTGTTACTGTGTGTCAGTGTATGTCTTTGTTACTTGGTGCAAGTGTGTGTCTGTGTTACTGGGTGTCAGTGTATGACTGTGTTACTTGGTGTAAGTGTGTGTCTGTGTTACTGGGTATCAGTGTATGTCTTTGTGACTTGGTGTCAGTGTATGTCTTTGTTACTGGGTGTCAGTGTGTGTCTTTGTGACTTGGTGTCAGTGTATGTCTTTGTTACTTGGTGTAAGTGTGTGTCTGTGTTCCTGGGTATCAGTGTATGACTGTGTTACTTGGTGTAAGTGTGTGTCTGTGTTACTGGGTATCAGTGTATGTCTTTGTGACTTGGTGTCAGAGTATGTTTTTGTTACTGGGTGTCAGTGTATGTCTGTGTTACTTGGTGTAAGTGTATGTCTTTGTTACTTGGTGTAAGTGTGTGTCTGTGTTACTTGGTGTAAGTGTGTGTCTGTGTTCCTGAGTATCAGTGTATGTCTTTGTTACTTGTTGTCAGTGTATGTCTGTGTTACTTGGTGTAAGTGTGTGTCTGTGTTACTGGGTATCAGTGTATGTCTTTGTTACTTGGTGTAAGTGTGTGTCTGAGTTACTGGGTGTCAGTGTGTGTCTGTGAGACTTGGTGTAAGTCTGTGTCTTTGTTACTTGGTGTCCGTGTGTGTCTGTGTTACTGGGTGTCATTGTATGTCTTAGTTACTGTGTATCAGTGTATGTCTTTGTTACTTGGTGTAAGTGTGTGTCTGTGTTACTGGGTGTCAGTGTATGTCTTTGTTACTTGGTGTAAGTGTGTGTCATTGTTACTTGGTGTAAGTGTATGTCTTTGTTACTTGGTGTCAGTGTATGTCTTTGTTACTTGGTGTAAGAGTGTGTCTGTGTTACTTGGTGTAAGTGTGTGTCTGTATTCCTGTGTATCAGTGTATGTCTTTGTTACTTGGTGTCAGTGTATGTCTTTGTTACTTGGTGTAAGTGTGTGTCTGTGTTAATAGGTATCATTGTATGTCTTTGTTACTTGGTGTCAGTGTATGTCTGTGTTACTTGGTGTAAGTGTGTGTCTGTGCTACTTGGTGTAAGTGTGTGTCTGTGTAACTGGGTGTCAGTGTGTGTCTGTGTTACTTGGTGTAAGTGTGTGTCTTTGTTACTTGGTGTAAGTGTATGTCTTTGTTACTTGGTGTCAGTGTATGTCTTTGTTACTTGGTGTCAGTGTGTGTCTGTGTTACTGGGTATCAGTGTATGTCTTTGTTACTTGGTGTCAGTGTATGTCTGTGTTACTTGGTGTAAGTGTGTGTCTGTGGTACTGGGTGTGAGTGTGTGTCTGTGTTACTTGGTGTAAGTGTGTGTCTTTGTTACTAGGTGTCCGTGTGTGTCTGTGTTACTGGGTGTCAGTGCATGTCTTTGTTACTTGGTGTCAGTGTATATCTGTGTTACTTGGTGTAAGTCTGTGTCTTTGTTACTTGGTGTAATTGTATGTCTTTGTTACTTGGTGTCAGTGTATGTCTTTGTTACTTGGTGTCAGTGTATATCTGTGTTACTTGGTGTAAGTGTGTGTCTTTGTTACTTGGTGTAATTGTATGTCTTTGTTACTTGGTGTCAGTGTGTGTCTGTGTTACTTGGTGTAAGTGTGTGTCTGTGTTCCTGAGTATCAGTGTATGTCTTTGTTACTTGGTGTCAGTGTATGTCTGTTTTACTTGGAGTAAGTGTGTGTCTGTGTTACTTGGTATCAGTGTATGTCTTTGTTACTTGGTGTAAGTGTGTGTCTGTGTTACTGGGTGTCAGTGTGTGTCTGTGTTACTTGGTGTAAGTCTGTGTCTTTGTTACTTGGTGTCCGTGTGTGTCTGTGTTACTGGGTGTCAGTGTATGTCTTTGTTACTGGGTATCAGTGTATGTCTATGTTACAAGGTGTCAGTGTATGTCTTTGCTACTGGGTGTCAGTGTGTGTGTTTGTGACTTGGTGACAGCGTATGTCTTTGTTACTTGGTGTAAGTGTGTGTCTGTGTTACTGGGTGTCAGTGTATGTCTTTGTTACTTGGAGTAAGTGTGTGTCATTGTTAATTGGTGTAAGTGTATGTCTTTGTTACTTGGTGTCAGTGTCTGTCTTTGTTACTTGGTGTAAGTGTGTGTCTGTGTTACTTGGTGTAAGTCTGTGTCTTTGTTACTTGGTGTCAGTGTGTGTCTGTGTTACTGGGTGTCAGTGTATGTCTTTGTTACTGGGTATCAGTGTATGTCTATGTTACATGGTGTCAGTGTATGTCTTTGCTACTGGATGTCAGTGTGTGTGTTTGTGACTTGGTGACAGTGTATGTCTTTGTTACTTGGTGTAAGTGTGTGTCTGTGTTACTGGGTGTCAGTGTATGTCTTTGTTACTTGGTGTAAGTGTGTGTCATTGTTACTTGGTGTAAGTGTATGTCTATGTTACTTGGTGTCAGTGTCTGTCTTTGTTACTTTGTGTAAGTGTGTGTCTGTGTTACTTGGTGTAAGTGTGTGTCTGTGTTCCTGTGTATCAGTGTATGTCTGTGTTACTTGGTGTAAGTGTGTGTCTGTGTTAATGGGTATCATTGTATGTCTTTGTTACTTGTTGTCATTGTATGTCTGTGTTACTTGGTGCAAGTGTGTGTCTGTGTTACTTGGTGTAAGTGTGTTTCGGTGTTACTGGGTGTCAGTGTGTGACTGTTTTACTTGGTGTAAGTGTGTGTCTTTGTTACTTGGAGTCCGTGTGTGTCTGTGTTACTGGGTGTCAGTGCATGTCTTTGTTACTTGGTGTAATTGTATGTCTTTGTTACTTGGTGTCAGTGCATGTCTGTGTTACTTGGTGTAAGTGTGTGTCTTTGTTACTTGGTGTAATTGTATGTCTTTGTTACTTGGTGTCAGTGTATGTCTGTGTTACCTGGTGTAAGTGTGTGTCTTTGTTACTTGGTGTAATTGTATGTCTTTGTTTCTTGGTGTCAGTGTATGTCTGTGTTACTTGGTGTAAGTGTATGTCTTTGTTACTTGGTGTAAGTGTGTGTCTGCGTTACTTGGTGCAAGTGTATGTCTTTGTTACTTGGTGTAAGAGTGTGTCTGTGTTCCTGGGTATCAGTGTGTGTCTTTGTTACTTGGTGACAGTGTATGTCTGTGTTGCTTGCAGTAAGTGTGTGTCTGTGTTACTGGGTGTCAGTGTATGTCTTTGTTACTTGGTGTCAGTGTATGTCTGTGTTGCTTGTTGTAAGTGTGTGTCTGTGTTACTGGGTGTCAGTGTGTGTCTGTGTTACTTGGTGTAAGTGTGTGTCTTTGTTACTTGGTGTCCGTGTGTGTCTGTGTTACTGGGTGTCAGTGCATGTCTCTGTTACTGGGTGTCAGTGTATGTCTTTGTTACGTGGTGTAAGTGTGTGAGTGTGTTACTGGGTATCAGTGTATGTCTTTGTTACTTGGTCTCAGTGTATGTCTGTGTTACTTGGTGTAAGTGTGTGTCTGTGTTACTTGGTATCATTGTATGTCTTTGTGACTTGGTATCAGTGTATGTCTTTGTTACTGGGTGTCAGTGTGTGTCTTTGTGACTTGGTGTCTGTGTATGTCTTTGTTACTTGGTGTAAGTGTGTGTCTTTGTTGCTGTTTATCAGTGTATGTCTTTGTTACTTGGTGTCAGTGTATGTCAAAATACTTGGTGGAAGTGTATGTCTTTGTTACTTGGTGTAATTGTCTGTCTTTGTTACTTGGTGTAAGTGTATGTCTTTGTAACTTGGTGTCAGTGATTGTTTTTGTTACTTGGTGTCATTGTATGTCTGTGTTACTTGGTGTAAGTGTGTGTCTTTGTTACTTGGTGTAAGTGTATGTCTTTGTTACTTGGTGTCTGTGTATGTCTTTGTTACTTGGTGTCAGTGTGTGTCTGTGTTACTGGGTATCAGTGCATGTCTTTGTGACTTGGTATCAGTGTATATCTTTGTTACTGGGTGTCAGTGTGTGTCTGTGTTACTGGGTGTCAGTGTATGTCGCTGTTACTTGGTGTAAGTGTGTGTCTTTGTTACTGGGTGTCAGTGTATGTCTTTGTTATTTGGTGTCAGTGTATGTCTTTGTTACTTGGTGTAAGTGCATGTCTTTGTTACTGGGTGTCAGTGTTTGTCTTTGTTACTTGGTGTAAGTGTGTGTCTGTGTTACTGGGCGTCAGTGTCTGTCTTTGTTCCTTGGTGTAAGTGTGTGTCTGTGTTAGTGGGTGTCAGTGTATGTCTTTGTTACTGAGTGTCAGTGTATGTCTGTGTTACTGGGTGTAAGTGTATGTCTTTGTTACTGGGTGTCAGTGCGTGTCTTTGTTACTTGGTGTCAGTGTGTGTCTGTGTTACTGGGTGTCAGGGTGTGTCTTTTTTACTGTGTGTCATTGCATGTCTTTGTTACTTGGTGCAAGTGTATGTCTTTGTTACTGGGTGTCAGTTTGTGTCTTTGTTACTTGGTGTCAGTGTATGTCTTTGTTACCTGGTGTAAGTGTGTGTCTGTGTTACTGGGTGTCAGTGCATGTCTTTTTTACTTGGTGTCAGTGTATGTCTGTGTTACTGGGTGTAAGTGTATGTCTTTGTTTTTGGGTGTCAGTGCATGTCTTTGTTACTTGGTGTCAGTGAGTGTCTATGTTACTGGGTGTAAGTGTATGTCTTTGTTACTTGGTGTAAGTGTGTGTCTGTGTTACTGGGTGTCTGTGTCTGTCTTTGTTACTTGGTGCAAGTGTGTGTCTGTGATACTGGGTGTCAGTGTATGTCTTTGTTACTGGGTGTCAGTGTATGTCTGTGTTACTTAGTGCAAGTGTGTGTCTGTGTTACTGGGTGTCAGTGTATGTCTTTGTTACTTGTTGTAATTGTGTGTCGGTGTTACTGGGTGTCAGTGTCCGTCTTTGTTACTTGTTGCAAGTGTGTGTCTGTGTTACTTGGTGTCAGTGTATGTCTTTGTTACTGGGTGTCAGTGTCTTTCTTTGTTTATTAGTGCAAGTGTGTGTCTGTGTTACTGGGTGTCAGTGTGTGTCTTTGTTACTTGGTGTAAGTGTGTGTCTGTGTTACTGGGTGTCAGCGTATGTCTGTGTTACTTGGTGTAAGTGTATGTCTTTGTTATTTGCTGTCAGTGCATGTCTTTGTTACTTGGTGTCAGTGTGTGTCTGTGTTACTGGGTGTCAGTGTATGTCTTTGTTAATTGGTGTAAGTTTGTGTCTGTGTTACTGGGTGTCAGTGTATGTCTGTGTTACTTGGTGTAAGTGTGTGTCTTTGTTACTGGGTGTCAGAGTATGTCTTTGCTATTTGGTGTCAGTGTATGTCTTTGTTACTTGGTGTAAGTGTATGTCTTTGTTACTGCGTGTCAGTGTGTGTCCTTGTTACTTGGTGTAAGTGTGTGTCTGTGTTACTTGGTGTCAGTGTATGTCTCTGTTACTTGGTGTCAGTATATGTCTGTGTTACTGGGTGTCAGTGTATGTCTTTGTGACTCGGTGTCAGTGCATGTCTTTGTTACTGGATGTCAGTGTATGTCTGTGTTACTTGGTGTCAGTGTATGTCTGTGTTACTGGGTATCTGTGTATGACTTTGTTACTTGGTGTCAGTGTGTGTCTTTGTTACTTGGTGTCAGTGTATGTCTTTATTACTTGGTGTCAGTGTGTGTCTGTGTTACTGGGTATCAGTGTATGTCTGTGTTAGCTGGTGTAAGTGTGTGTCTTTGTTACTTGGTGTCAGTGTGTGTCTGTGTTACTCTGTGTCAATGTATGTCTTTGTTACTGGGTGTCAGTGTATGTATTTGTTATTTGGTGCCAGTGTGTGTCTGTGTTACTGGGTGTCATTGTGTGTCTTTGTTACTGGGTGTCAGTGTATGTCTTTGTTACTTGGTGTAAGTGTGTGTCTGTGTTACTGGGTGTCAGTGTGTGTCTTTGTTACTTGGTGTCAGTGTATGTCTTTGTTACTTGGTGTCAGTGAGTGTCTATGTTACTGGGTGTCAGTGTATGTCTTTGTTACTTGGTGTAAACTGTGTTTCTGTGTTTCTGGGTGTCAGTGTATGTCTTTGTTACTTGGTGTAAATGTGTGTCTGTGTTACTGGGTGTCAGTGTATGTCTGTGTTACTGGGTGTAAGTGTATGTCTTTGTTACTTGGAGTCAGTGTGTGTCTTTGTTACTTGGTGTAAGTGTGCGTCTGTGTTACTGGGTGTCAGTGTGTGTATTTGTTACTTGGTGTCAGTGTATGTCTTTGTTACTTGGTGTCAGTGTATGTCTGTGTTACTGAGTGTAAGTGTATGTCCTTGCTACTGGGTGTCAGTGTATGTCTTTGTTACTTGGTGTAACTGTGTGTCTGTGTTTCTGGGTGTCAGTGCATCTCTTTGTTACTTGGTGTAAGTGTATGTCTGTGCCACTGGGTGTCAGTGTATGTCTGTGTTACTGGGTGTAAGTGTATGTCTTTGTTACTTGGAGTCAGTGTGTGTCTTTGTTACTTGGTGTAAGTGTGCGTCTGTGTTACTGGGTGTCAGGGTGTGTATTTGTTACTTGGTGTCAGTGTATGTCTTTGTTACTTGGTGTCAGTGTATGTCTGTGTTACTGAGTGTAAGTGTATGTCCTTGCTACTGGGTGTCAGTGCGTGTCTATGTCACTTGGTGTCAGTGAGTGTCTATGTTACTGGGTGTAACTGTGTGTCTGTGTTTCTGGGTGTCAGTGCATGTCTTTGTTACTTGGTGTAAGTGTATGTCTGTGCCACTGGGTGTCAGTGTATGTCTGTGTTTCTGGGTGTAAGTGCATGTCTTTGTTACTGGGTGTAAGTGCGTGCCTTTGTTACTTGGTGTCAGTGTGTGTCTGTGTTACTGGGTGTCAGTGAATGTCTTTGTTACTTGGTGTAAGAGTTTGTCTGTGTTACTGGGTGTCAGTGCATGTCTTTGTTACTTGGTGTAAGTGTGTGTCTGTGTTACTGGATGTCAGTGTCAGTCTTTGTTACTTTTAGCAAGTGTATGTCTTTGTTACTGGGTGTCAGTGTGTGTCTTTGTTACTGTGTGTCAGTTTATGTCTTTGTTACTTGGTGTAAGTGTGTGTCTGTGTTACTGGGTGTCAGTGTATGTCTGTGTTACTGTGGGTCAGTGTATGTCTTTATTTCTTGGTGTCAGTGTATGTCTGTGTGACTGGGTGTAACTGTATGTCTTTGTTACTTGGTGTCAGTGCATGTCTTTGTTACTTGGTGTCAGTGATTGTCTATGTTACTGGATGTCAGTGTATGTCTTTGTTACTTGTCAGTGTACGTCTTTGCTACTTGGTGTAAGTGTGTGTCTGTGTGACTGGGTGTCAGTGTATGTCTTTGTTACATGTTGTCAGTGTATGTCTTTGCTACTTGGTGTAAGTGTGTGTCTGTGTGACTGGGTGTCAGTGTATGTCTTTGTTACTTGGTGTCAGTGTATGTCTTTGTTACTGTGTGTCAGTGTGGGTCTTTGTTCCTGTGTGACCGTGTCTGTCTTTGTTACTGGGTTTAAGTGTGTGTCTGTGTTACTGGGTGTCAGTGTCTGTCGTTGTTACTGGGTGTCAGTGTGTGTCTTTGTTACTTGGTGTAAGTGTGTGTCTGTGTTACTGGGTGTCAGTGTATGTCTGTGTTACTTGGTGTAAGTGTGTTTCTTTGTTACTGGGTGTCAGTGTATGTCTTTGTTATTTGGTGTCAGTGTATGTCTTTGTTACTTGGTGTAAGTGTGTGTCTGTGTTACTGGATGTCAGTGTATGTCTTTGTTAATTGGTGTAAGTGTGTGTCTGTGTTACTGGGTGTCAGTGTATGTCTTTGTTACTTGGTGTAAGTGTGTGTCTTTGTTACTGGGTGTCAGTGTATGTCTTTGTTACTGGGTGTCAGTGTCTGTCTTTGTTACTTGGTGCAAGTGTGTGTCTGTGTTACTGGGTGTCAGTGTGTGTCTTTGTTACTTGGTGTATGTGTGTATCTGTGTTACTGGGTGTCAGTGTATGTCTTTGTTACTGGGTGTCAGTGTGTGTCCTTGTTACTTGGTGTAAGTGTGTGTCTGTGTTACTGGGTGTCAGTGTGTGTCTGTGTTACTGGGTGTCAGTGTACGTCCTTGTTACTTGGTGTCAGTGTGTGTCTGTGTTACTGGGTGTCAGTGTGTGTCTGTGTTACTGGGTGTCAGTGTGTGTCTTTGTTACTGTGTGTCTGTGTATGTCTTTGTTACTTGGTGTCAGTGTGTGTCTGTGTTACTGGGTTTCAGGGTGTGTCTTTGTTACTTGGTGTCACTGTATGTCTTTGTTACTTGGTGCAAGTGTGTGTCTTTGTTACTTGGTGTCAGTGCATGTCTTTGTTACTGGGTGTCAGTGTTTGTCTGTGTTACTGGGTGTCAGTGCATGTCTTTGTTACTTGGTGTAAGTGTGTGTCTGTGTTACTGGATGTCAGTGTCTGTCTTTGTTACTTTTAGCAAGTGTATGTCTTTGTTACTGGGTGTCAGTGTGTGTCTTTGTTACTGTGTGTCAGTTTATGTCTTTGTTACTTGGTGTAAGTGTGTGTCTGTGTTACTGGGTGTCAGTGTATGTCTGTGTTACTGTGGGTCAGTGTATGTCTTTATTTCTTGGTGTCAGTGTATGTCTGTGTGACTGGGTGTAACTGTATGTCTTTGTTACTTGGTGTCAGTGCATGTCTTTGTTACTTGGTGTCAGTGAGTGTCTATGTTACTGGATGTCAGTGTATGTCTTTGTTACTTGTCAGTGTATGTCTTTGCTACTTGGTGTAAGTGTGTGTCTGTGTGACTGGGTGTCAGTGTATGTCTTTGTTACATGTTGTCAGTGTATGTCTTTGCTACTTGGTGTAAGTGTGTGTCTGTGTGACTGGGTGTCAGTGTATGTCTTTGTTACTTGGTGTCAGTGTATGTCTTTGTTACTGTGTGTCAGTGTGGGTCTTTGTTCCTGTGTGTCTGTGTATGTCTTTGTTACTTGGTGTCAGTGTGTGTCTGTGTTACTGGGTTTCAGGGTGTGTCTTTGTTACTTGGTGTCACTGTATATCTTTGTTACTTGGTGCAAGTGTGTGTCTTTGTTACTTGGTGTCAGTGCATGTCTTTGTTACTGGGTGTCAGTGTATGTCTTTGTTACTTGGTGTCAGTGTGTGTCTGTGTTACTGGGTGTCTGTGTATGTCTGTGTTAATTGGTGTAAGTGTGTGTCTTTGTTACTGGGTGTCAGTGTATGTCTTTGTTATTTGGTGTCAGTGCATGTCTTTTTTATTTGGTGTAAGTTTGTGTCTGTGTTACTGGGTGTCAGTGTATGTCTTTGTTATTTGGTGTCAGTGTATGTCTTTGTTACTTGGTGTAAGTGTATGTCTTTGTTTCTGCGTGTCAGTGTGTGTCTTTGTTACTTGGTGTAAGGGTTTGTCTGTGTTACTGGGCGTCAGTGCATGTCTTTGTTACTTGGAGACAGTGTGTGTCTTTGTTACTTGGTGTAAGTGTGCGTCTGTGTTACTGGGTGTCAGTGTATGTCTTTGTTACTTGGTGTAAGTGTATGTCTGTGTTACTGGGTGCAAGTGTATGTCTTTGTTACTGGGTGTAAGTGCGTGTCTTTGTTACTTTGTGTCAGTGTGTGCCTGTGTTACTGGGTGTCAGTGTATGTCTTTGTTACTTGGTGTAAGTGTTTGTCTCTGTTACTGGGTGTCAGTGCATGTCTTTGTTACTTGGTGTAAGTGTGTGTCTGTGTTACTGGGTGTCAGTGTCTGTCTTTGTTACTTGGTGCATGTGTATGTCTTTGTTCCTGGGTGTCAGTGTGTGTCTTTGTTACTGTGTGTCAGTGGATGTCTTTGCTACTTGGTGTAAGTGTGTGTCTGTGTTACTGGGTGTCAGTGTGTGTCTTTGTTACTTGGTGTCAGGGTTTGTCTTTGTTACTTGGTGAAAGTGTATGTCTGTGTTACTGGGTGTCAGTGTATGTCTTTGTTACTTGGTGAAAGTGTATGTCTGTGTTACTGGGTGTCAGTGTATTTCTTAGTTACTGGGTGTCAGTGCATGTCTTTGTTACTTGATGTCAGTGAGTGTCTATGTTACTGGGTGTCAGTGTATGTCTTTGTTACTTGATTTCAGTGTGTGTCTGTGTTACTGGGTGTCTGTGTATGTCTGCGTTACTGGGTGTATGTGTATGTCTTTGTTACTTGGTGTCAGTGTGTGTCTTTGTTACTTGGTGGAAGTGTGCGTCTGGGTTACTGGGTGTCAGTTTATGTCTGTGTTACTGGGTGTAAGTGTGTGTCTGTGATACAGGTTGTCAGTGTTTGTCTTTGTTACTTGGTGTAAGTGTGTGTCTGTGTTACTGGATGTCAGTGTATGTCTTTGTTAATTGGTGTAAGTGTGTGTCTGTGTTACTGGGTGTCAGTGACTGTCTTTTTTACTTGGTGTCAGTGTTTGTCTGTGTTACTGTGTGTCAGTGTATGTCTTTGTTACTGGGTGTCAGTGTATGTATTTGTTATTTGGTGCCAGTGTGTGTCTGTGTTACTGGGTGTCATTGTGTGTCTTTGTTACTGGGTGTCAGTGTATGTCTTTGTTACTTGGTGTAAGTGTGTGTCTGTGTTACTGGGTGTCAGTGTGTGTCTTTGTTACTTGGTGTCAGTGTATGTCTTTGTTACTTGGTGTCAGTGTATGTCTGTGTTACTGGGTGTAAGTGTATGTCCTTGTTACTGGGTGTCAGTGCGTGTCTATGTTACTTGGTGTCAGTGAGTGTCTATGTTACTGGGTGTCACTGTCTGTCTTTGTTACTTGGTGTAACTGTGTGTCTGTGTTTCTGGGTGTCAGTGTATGTCTTTGTTACTTGGTGTAAGTGTGTGTCTGTGTTACTGGGTGTCAGTGTATGTCTGTGTTACTGGGTGTAAGTGTATGTCTTTGTTACTTGGAGTCAGTGTGTGTCTTTGTTACTTGGTGTAAGTGTGCGTCTGTGTTACTGGGTGTCAGTGTATGTCTTTGTTACTTGGTGTAAGTGTATGTCTGTGCTACTGGGTGTCAGTGTATGTCTGTGTTACTGGGTGTAAGTGTATGTCTTTGTTACTGGGTGTAAGTGCGTGCCTTTGCTACTTGGTGTCAGTGTGTGTCTGTGTTACTGGGTGTCATTGTATGTCTTTGTTACTTGGTGTAAGTGTTTGTCTCTGTTACTGGGTGTCAGTGCATGTCTTTGTTACTTGGTGTAAGTGTGTGTCTGTGTTACTGGGTGTCAGAGTCTGTCTTTGTTACTTGGTGCAAGTGTATGTCTTTGTTACTGGGTGTCAGTGTGTGTCTTTGTTACTGGATGTCAGTGTCTGTCTTTGTTACTGTGTGTCAGTGTATGTCTTTGTTACTTGGTGTAAGTGTGTGTCTGTGTTACTGGGTGTCAGTGTATGTCTGTGTTACTTGGTGTAAGTGTGTGTCTTTGTTTTTGGTTGTCAGTGTATGTCTTTGTTATTTGGTTTCAGTGTATGTCTTTGTTACTTGGTGTCAGTGTATGTCTGTGTGACTGGGTCTAACTGTATGTCTTTGTTACTGGGTGTCAGTGCATGTCTTTGTTACTTGGTGACAGTGAGTGTCTATGTTACTGGGTGTCAGTGTATGTCTTTGTTACTTGTTGTCAGTGTATGTCTTTGCTACTTGGTGTAAGTGTGTGTCTGTTTGACTAGGTGTCAGTGTATGTCTTTGTTACATGTTGTCAGTGTATGTCTTTGCTACTTGGTGTAAGTGTGTGTCTGTGTGACTGGGTGTCAGTGAATGTCTTTGTTACTGGGTGTCAGTGTGTGTCTTTGTTCCTGTGTGAGAGTGTATGTCTTTGTTACAGAGTGTAAGTGTGTGTCTGTGTTACTGGGTGTCAGTGTGTGTCTTTGTTACTTGTTGTCAGTGTATGTCTTTGCTACTTGGTGTAAGTGTG
Source organism: Heterodontus francisci (assembly GCF_036365525.1). Classification (NCBI taxonomy): domain Eukaryota; kingdom Metazoa; phylum Chordata; class Chondrichthyes; order Heterodontiformes; family Heterodontidae; genus Heterodontus; species Heterodontus francisci. The sequence goes on along the minus strand of NW_027141295.1, from coordinate 823,966 downwards.
TGTCTGTGTGACTGGGTGTCAGTGTATGTCTTTGTTACTTGGTGTCAGTGTATGTCTTTGTTACTGGGTGTCAGAGTGTGTCTTTGTTACTTGGTGTAAGTGTGTGTCTGTGTTACTGGGTGTCAGTGTATGTCTGTGTTAGTTAGTGTAAGTGTGTGTCTTTGTTACTGGGTGTCAGTGTATGTCTTTGTTATTTGGTGTCAGTGTATGTCTTTGTTACTTGGTGTAAGTGTGTGTCTGTGTTACTGGGTGTCAGTGTATGACTTTGTTACTTGGTGTAAGTGTGTGTCTGTGTTACTGGGTGTCAGTGTATGTCTGTGTTACTTGGTGTAAGTGTGTGTCTTTGTTACTGGGTGTCAGTGGATGTCTTCGTTACTGGGTGTCAGTGTCTGTCTTTGTTACTTGGTGCACGTGTGTGTCTGTGTTACTGGGTGTCAGTGTATGTCTTTGTTACTTGGTGTATGTGTGTGTCTGAGTTGCGGGGTGTCAGTGTATGTCTTTGTTACTGGGTGTCAGTGCGTGTCTTTGTTACTTGGTGTAAGTGTGTGTCTGTTTTAATGGGTGTCAGTGCATGTTTTTGTTACTGGGTGGAAGTGTGTGTCTGTGTTACTGGGTGTAAGTGTATGTCTTTGTTACTGGGTGGAAGTGCATGTCTTTGTTACTTGATGTCAGTGTGTGTCTGTGTGACTGGGTGTCAGTGTATGTCTTTGTTACTTGGTGTCAGTGTGTGTCTTTGTGACTGGGTGTCAGTGTATGTCTTTGTTACTTGGTGTAAGTGTTTGTCTGTGTTACTGGGTGTCAGTGCATGTCTTTGTTACTTGGTGCATGTGTATGTCTTTGTTACTTGGTGTCAGGGTTTGTCTTTGTTACTTGTTGCAAGTGTGTGTCTGTGTTACTGGGTGTCAGTGTATGTCTTTGTTACTGGGTGTCAGTGTGTGTCTGTGTTACTTGGTGCAAGTGTGTGTCTGTGTTACTTGGTGCAAGTGTGTGTCTGTGTTACTGGGTGTCAGTGTATGTCTTTGTTACTTGGTGCAAGTGTGTGTCTGTGTTACTGGGTGTCAGTGTGTGTCTTTGTTACTTGGTGCAAGTGTGTGTCTGTGTCACTGGGTGTCAGTGTATGTCTTTGTTACTGGGTGTCAGTGTCTGTCTTTGTTACTTGGTGCAAGTGTGTGTCTGTGTTACTGGGTGTCAGTGTATGTCTTTGTTACTTGGTGTATGTGTGTGTCTGTGTTCCTGGGTGTCAGTGTATGTCTTTGTTACTGGGTGTCAGTGTGTGTCTTTGTTACTTGGTGTAATTGTGTTTCTGTTTTACTGGGTGTCAGTGTATGTCTTTGTTACTGGGTGTCAGTGTATGTCCTTGTTACTTGGTGTCAGTGTGTGTCTGTGTTACTGGGTGTCAGTGTGTGTCTGTGTTACTGGGTGTCAGTGTGTGTCTTTGTTACTGTGTGTCAGTGTATGTCTTTGTTACTTGGTGTCAGTGTGTGTCTGTGTTACTGGGTGTCAGTGTGTGTCTTTGTTACTTGGTGTCAGTGTATGTCTTTGTTACTTGGTGCAAGTGTGTGTCTTTGTTACTTGGTGTCAGTGTATGTCTTTGTTACTGGGTGTCAGTGTATGTCTTTGTTACTTGGTGTCAGTGTGTGTCTGTGTTACTGGGTGTCAGTGTATGTCTTTGTTACTTGGTGTAAGTGTTTGTCTGTGTTACTGGGTGTCAGTGCATGTCTTTGTTACTTGGTGTAAGTGTGTGTCTGTTTTACTGGGTGTCAGTGTCTGTCTTTGTTACTTGGTGCAAGTGTATGTCTTTGTTACTGGATGCCAGTGTTTGTCTTTGTTACTGGATGTCAGTGTCTGTCTTTGTTACTGTGTGTCAGTGTATGTCTTTGTTACTTGGTGTAAGTGTGTGTCTGTGTTACTGGGTGTCAGTGTATGTCTGTGTTACTGGGTGTCAGTGCATGTCTGTGTTACTTGGTGTAAGTGTGTGTCTTTGTTTTTGGGTGTCAGTGTATGTCTTTGTTATTTGGTTTCAGTGCATGTCTTTGTTACTTGGTGTCAGAGAGTGTCTGTGTTACTGGGTGTCAGTGTATGTCTTTGTTACTTGTTGTCAGCGTATGTCTTTGCTACTTGGTGTAAGTGTGTGTCTGTTTGACTGGGTGTCAGTGTATGTCTTTGTTACATGTTGTCAGTGTATGTCTTTGCTACTTGGTGTAAGTGTGTGTCTGTGTGACTGGGTGTCAGTGTATGTCTTTGTTACTTGGTATCAGTGTATGTCTTTGTTTCTGGGTGTCAGTGTGTGTCTTTGTTCCTGTGTGACAGTGCATGTCTTTGTTACTGGGTGTAATTGTGTGTCTGTGTTACTGGGTGTCAGTGTGTGTCTTTGTTACTTGTTGTCAGTGTATGTCTTTGCTACTTGGTGTAAGTGTGTGTCTGTGTGACTGGGTGTCAGTGTATGCCTTTGTTACTTGGTGTCAGTGTATGTCTTTGTTACTGGGTGTCAGTGTGTGTCTTTGTTACTTGGTGTAAGTGTGTGTCTGTCTAACTGGGTGACAGTGTATGTCTGTGTTACTTGGTGTAAGTGTGTGGCTTTGTTACTGGGTGTCAGTGTATTTCTTTGTTATTTGGTGTCAGTGTATGTCTTTGTTACTTGGTGTAAGTGTGTGTCTGTGTTATTGGGTGTCAGAGTATGTCTTTGTTACTTGGTGTAAGTGTGTGTCTGTGTTACTGGGTGTCAGTGTATGTCTGTGTTACTTGGTGTAAGTGTGTGTCTTTGTTACTGGTTGTCAGTGTATGTCTTTGTTACTGGGTGTCAGTGTCTGTCTTTGTTACTTGGTGCACGTGTTTGTCTGTGTTACTGGGTGTCAGTGTATGTCTTTGTTACTTGGTGTATGTGTGTGTCTGTGTTACTGGGTGTCAGTGTATGTCTTTGTTACTGGGTGTCAGTGTGTGTCTTTGTTACTTGGTGTAAGTGTGTGTCTGTTTTACTGGGTGTCAGTGTATGTTTTTGTTACTGGGTGTCAGTGTATGTCCTTGTTACTTGGTGTCAGTGTGTGTCTGTGTTACTGGGTGTCACTGTGTGTCGATGTTACTGGGTGTCAGTGTGTGTCTTTGTTACTGTGTGTCAGTGTATGTCTTTGTTACTTGTTGTCAGTGTGTGTCTGTGTTCGTGGGAGTCAGGGTGTGTCTTTGTTACTTGGTGTCAGTGTATTTCTTTGTTACTTGGTGCAAGTGTGTGTCTTTGTTACTTGGTGTCAGTGCATGTCTTTGTTACTGGGTGTCAGTGTATGTCTTTGTTACTTTGTGTCAGTGTGTGTCTGTGTTACTGGGTTTCAGTGTATGTCTGTGTTAATTGGTGTAAGTGTGTGTCTTTGTTACTTGGTGTCAGTGTATGTCTTTGTTACTGGGTGTCAGTGTATGTCTTTGTTACTTGGTGTCAGTGTGTGTCTGTGTTACTGGGTGTCAGTGTATGTCTTTGTTATTTGGTGTCAGTGCATGTCTTTGTTATTTGGTGTAAGTGTGTGTCTGTGTTACTGGGTGTCAGTGTATGTCTGTGTTACTTGGTGTAAGTGTGTGTCGTTGTTACTGGGTTTCAGTGTATGTCTTTGTTATTTGGGTCCGTGTGTGTCTTTGTTACTTGGTGTAAGTGTGCGTCTGTGTTACTGGGTGTCAGTGTATGTCTTTGTTACTTGGTGTAAGTGTATGTCTGTGCTACTTAGTGTCAGTGTATGTCTGTGTTACTGGGTGTAAGTGTATGTCTTTGTTACTGGGTGTAAGTGCGTGCCTTTGCTACTTGGTGTCTGTGTGTGACTGTGTTACTGGGTGTCAGTGTATGTCTTTGTTACTTGGTGTAAGTGTTCGTCTGTGTTACTGGGTGTCAGTGCATGTCTTTGTTACTTGGTGTAAGTGTGTGTCTGTTTTACTGGGTGTCAGTGTCTGTCTTTGTTACTTGGTGCAAGTGTATGTCTTTGTTACTGGATGTCAGTGTGTGTCTTTGTTACTGGATGTCAGTGTCTGTCTTTGTTACTGTGTGTCAGTGTATGTCTTTGTTACTTGGTGTAAGTGTGTGTCTGTGTTACTGGGTGTCAGTGTATGTCTGTGTTACTGGGTGTCAGTGTATGTCTGTGTTACTTGGTGTAAGTGTGTGTCTTTGTTTTTGGGTGTCAGTGTATGTCTTTGTTATTTGGTTTCAGTGCATGTCTTTGTTACTTGGTGTCAGTGAGTGTCTGTGTTACTGGGTGTCAGTGTATGTCTTTGTTACTTGTTGTCAGCGTATGTCTTTGCTACTTGGTGTAAGTGTGTGTCTGTTTGACTGGGTGTCAGTGTATGTCTTTGTTACATGTTGTCAGTGTATGTCTTTGCTACTTGGTGTAAGTGTGTGTCTGTGTGACTGGGTGTCAGTGTATGTCTTTGTTACTTGGTATCAGTGTATGTCTTTGTTTCTGGGTGTCAGTGTGTGTCTTTGTTCCTGTGTGACAGTGCATGTCTTTGTTACTGGGTGTAATTGTGTGTCTGTGTTACTGGGTGTCAGTGTGTGTCTTTGTTACTTGTTGTCAGTGTATGTCTTTGCTACTTGGTGTAAGTGTGTGTCTGTGTGACTGGGTGTCAGTGTATGCCTTTGTTACTTGGTGTCAGTGTATGTCTTTGTTACTGGGTGTCAGTGTGTGTCTTTGTTACTTGGTGTAAGTGTGTGTCTGTCTAACTGGGTGACAGTGTATGTCTGTGTTACTTGGTGTAAGTGTGTGGCTTTGTTACTGGGTGTCAGTGTATTTCTTTGTTATTTGGTGTCAGTGTATGTCTTTGTTACTTGGTGTAAGTGTGTGTCTGTGTTATTGGGTGTCAGAGTATGTCTTTGTTACTTGGTGTAAGTGTGTGTCTGTGTTACTGGGTGTCAGTGTATGTCTGTGTTACTTGGTGTAAGTGTGTGTCTTTGTTACTGGTTGTCAGTTTATGTCTTTGTTACTGGGTGTCAGTGTCTGTCTTTGTTACTTGGTGCACGTGTTTGTCTGTGTTACTGGGTGTCAGTGTATGTCTTTGTTACTTGGTGTATGTGTGTGTCTGTGTTACTGGGTGTCAGTGTATGTCTTTGTTACTGGGTGTCAGTGTGTGTCTTTGTTACTTGGTGTAAGTGTGTGTCTGTTTTACTGGGTGTCAGTGTATGTTTTTGTTACTGGGTGTCAGTGTATGTCCTTGTTACTTGGTGTCAGTGTGTGTCTGTGTTACTGGGTGTCACTGTGTGTCGATGTTACTGGGTGTCAGTGTGTGGCTTTGTTACTGTGTGTCAATGTATGTCTTTGTTACTTGTTGTCAGTGTGTGTCTGTGTTCCTGGGTGTCAGGGTGTGTCTTTGTTACTTGGTGTCAGTGTATGTCTTTGTTACTTGGTGCAAGTGTGTGTCTTTGTTACTTGGTGTCAGTGCATGTCTTTGTTACTGGGTGTCAGTGTATGTCTTTGTTACTTTGTGTCAGTGTGTGTCTGTGTTACTGGGTTTCAGTGTATGTCTGTGTTAATTGGTGTAAGTGTGTGTCTTTGTTATTTGGTGTAAGTGTGTGCCTGTGTTACTGGGTGTCAGTGTATATCTTTGTTATTTGGTGTCAGTGTATGTCTTTGTTACTTGGTGTAAGTGTATGTCTTTGTTTCTGCGTGTCAGTGTGTGTCTTTGTTACTCGGTGTAAGTGTTTGTCTGTGTTACTGGGCGTCAGTGTATGTCTTTGTTACCTGGAGTCAGTGTGTGTCTTTGTTACTTGGTGTAAGTGTGCGTCTGTGTTACTGGGTGTCAGCGTATGTCTTTGTTACTTGGTGTAAGTGTATGTCTGTGTTACTGGGTGTCAGCGTATGTCTGTGTTACTGGGTGTAAGTGTATGTCTTTGTTACTGGGTGGAAGTGCGTGTCTTTGTTACTGGGTGTCAGTGTGTGTCTGTGTGACTGGGTGTCAGTGTATGTCTTTGTTACTTGGTGTAAGTGTTTGTCTGTGTTACTGGGTGTCAGTGCATGTCTTTGTCACTTAGTGTAAGTGTGTGTCTGTGTTACTGGGTGTCAGTGTCTGTCTTTGTTACTTTGTGCATGTGTATGTCTTTGTTACTGGGTGTCAGTGTGTGTCTTTGTTACTGTGTGTCAGTGGATGTCTTTGTTACTTGGTGTAAGTGTGTGTCTGTGTTACTGGGAGTCAGTGTGTGTCTTTGTTACTTGGTGTCAGGGTTTGTCTTTGTTACTTGTTGCAAGTGTGTGTCTGTGTTACTGGGTGTCAGTGTATGTCTTTGTTACTGGGTGTCAGTGTATGTCTGTGTTACTTGGTGCAAGTGTGTGTCTGTGTTACTGGGTGTCAGTGTATGTCTTTGTTACTTGTTGCAAGTGTGTTTCTGTGTTACTGGGTGTCAGTGTCTGTCTTTGTTACTTGGTGCAAGTGTGTGTCTGTGTTACTGGGTGTCAGTGTATGTCTTTGTTACTTGGTGTATGTGTGTGTCTGTGTTACTGGGTGTCAGTGTATGTCTTTGTTACTGGGTGTCAGTTTATGTCTTTGTTACTTGGTGTATGTGTGTGTCTGTGTTACTGGGAGTCAGTGTGTGTCTTTGTTACTTGGTGTCAGGGTTTGTCTTTGTTACTTGTAGCAAGTGTGTGTCTGTGTTACTGGGTGTCAGTGTATGTCTTTGTTACTGGGTGTTAGTGTATGACTGTGTCACTTGGTGCAAGTGTGTGTCTGTGTTACTGGGTGTCAGTGTATGTCTTTGTTACTTGGTGCAAGTGTGTGTCTGTGTTACTGGGTGTCAGTGTCTGTCTTTGTTACTTGGTGCAAGTGTGTGTCTGTGTTACTGGGTGTCAGTGTATGTCTTTGTTACTGGGTGTCAGTGTATGTCCTTGTTACTTGGTGTCAGTGTGTGTCTGTGTTACTGGGTGTCAGGATGTGTCTTTGTTACTTGGTGTCAGTGTATGTCTTTGTTACTTGGTGCAAGTGTGTGTCTTTGTTACTTGGTGTCAGTGTATGTCTTTGTTACTGGGTATCAGTGTATGTCTTTGTTACTTGGTGTCAGTGTGTGTCTGTGTTACTGGGTGTCAGTGTATGTCTTTGTTACTTGGTGCAAGTGTATGTCTTTGTTACTGGGAGTCAGTGTGTGTCTTTGTTACTGGATGTCAGTGTCTGTCTTTGTTACTGTGTGTCAGTGTATGTCTTTGTTACTTGGTGTAAGTGTGTGTCTGTGTTACTGGGTGTCAGTGTATGTCTGTGTTACTGGGTGTCAGTGTATGTCAGTGTTACTTGGTGTAAGTGTGTGTCTTTGTTTTTGGGTGTCAGTGTATGTCTTTGTTATTTGGTTTCAGTGTATGTCTTTGTCACTTGGTGTCAGTGTATGTCTGTGTGACTGGGTGTAACTGTATGTCTTTGTTACTGGGTGTCAGTGCATGTCTTTGTTACTTGGTGTCAGTGAGTGTCTATGTTACTGGGTGTCAGTGTATGTCTTTGTTACTTGTTGTCAGCGTATGTCTTTGCTACTTGGTGTAAGTGTGTGTCTGTTTGACTGGGTGTCAGTGTATGACTTTGTAACAGGTTGTCAGTGTATGTCTTTGCTACTTGGTGTAAGTGTGTGTCTGTGTGACTGGGTGTAAGTGTATGACTTTGTTACTTGGTGTCAGTGTATGTCTTTGTTTCTGGGTGTCAGTGTGTGTCTTTGTTCCTGTGTGACAGTGTATGTCTTTGTTACTGGGTGTAAGTGTGTTTCTGTGTTACTGGGTGTCATTGTGTGTCTTTGTTACTTGTTGTCAGTGTATGTCTTTGCTACTTGGTGTAAGTGTGTGTCTGTGTGACTGGGTGTCAGTGTATGCCTTTGTTACTTGGTGTCAGTGTATGTCTTTGTTACTGGGTGACAGTGTGTGTCTTTGTTACTTGGTGTAAGTGTGATGTCTGTCTAACTGGGTGTCAGTGTATGTCTGTGTTACTTGGTGTAAGTGTGTGGCTTTGTTACTGGGTGTCAGTGTATTTCTTTGTTATTTGGTGTCAGTGTATGACTTTGTTACTTGGTGTAAGTGTGTGTCTGTGTTATTGGGTGTCAGAGTATGTCTTTGTTACTTGGTGTAAGTGTGTGTCTGTGTTACTGGGTGTCAGTGTATGTCTGTGTTACTTGGTGTGTGTGTGTCTTTGTTACTGGGTGTCAGTGTATGTCTTTATTACTGGGTGTCAGTGTCTGTCTTTGTTACTTGGTGCACGTGTTTGGCTGTGTTACTGGGTGTCAGTGTATGTCTTTGTTACTTGGTGTATGTGTGTGTCTGTGTTACTGGGTGTCAGTGTATGTCTTTGTTTCTGGGTGTCAGTGTGTGTCTTTGTTACTTGGTGTAAGTGTGTGTCTGTTTTACAGGGTGTCAGTGTATGTTTTTGTTACTGGGTGTCAGTGTATGTCCTTGTTACTTGGTGTCAGTGTGTGTCTGTGTTACTGGGTGTCACTGTGTGTCGGTGTTACTGGGTGTCAGTGTGTGTCTTTGTTACTGTGTGTCAGTGTATGTCTTTGTTACTTGTTGTCAGTGTGTGTCTGTGTTCCTGGGTGTCAGGGTGTGTCTTTGTTACTTGGTGTCTGTGTATGTCTTTGTTACTTGGTGCAAGTGTGTGTCTTTGTTACTTGGTGTCAGTGCATGTCTTTGTTACTGGGTTTCAGTGTATGTCTTTGTTATTTGGTGTAAGTGTGTGCCTGTGTTACTGGGTGTCAGTGTATATCTTTGTTATTTGGTGTCAGGGTATGTCTTTGTTACTTGGTGTAAGTGTATGTCTTTGTTTCTGCGTGTCAGTGTGTGTCTTTGTTACTTGGTGTAAGTGTTTGTCTGTGTTACTGGGCGTCAGTGTATGTCTTTGTTACTTGGAGTCCGTGTGTGTCTTTGTTACTTGGTGTAAGTGTGCGTCTGTGTTACTGGGTGTCAGTGTATGTCTTTGTTACTTGGTGTAAGTGTATGTCTGTGTTACTGGGTGTCAGTGTATGTCTGTGTTACTGGGTGTAAGTGTATGTCTTTGTTACTGGGTGGAAGTGCGTGTCTTTGTTACTTGGTGTCAGTGTGTGTCTGTGTGACTGGGTGTCAGTGTATGTATTTGTTACTTGGTGTAAGTGTTTGTCTGTGTTACTGGGTGTCAGTGCATGTCTTTGTCACTTGGTGTAAGTGTGTGTCTGTGTTACTGGGTGTCAGTGTCTGTCTTTGTTACTTTGTGCATGTGTATGTCTTTGTTAATGGGTGTCAGTATGTGTCTTTGTTACTGTGTGTCAGTGGATGTCTTTGTTACTTGGTGTAAGTGTGTGTCTGTGTTACTGGGAGTCAGTGTGTGTCTTTGTTACTTGGTGTTAGGGTTTGACTTTGTTACTTGTTGCAAGTGTGTGTCTGTGTTACTGGGTGTCAGTGTATGTCTTTGTTACTGGGTGTCAGTGTATGTCTGTGTTACTTGGTGCAAGTGTGTGTCTGTGTTACTGGGTGTCAGTGTATGTCTTTGTTACTTGGTGAAAGTGTGTGTCTGTGTTACTGGGTGTCAGTGTGTGTCTTTGTTACTTGGTGCAAGTGTGTGTCTGTGTCACTGGGTGTCAGTGTATGCCTTTGTTACTTGGTGTCAGTGTATGTCTTTGTTACTGGGTGACAGTGTGTGTCTTTGTTACTTGGTGTAAGTGTGATGTCTGTCTAACTGGGTGTCAGTGTATGTCTGTGTTACTTGGTGTAAGTGTGTGGCTTTGTTACTGGGTGTCAGTGTATTTCTTTGTTATTTGGTGTCAGTGTATGACTTTGTTACTTGGTGTAAGTGTGTGTCTGTGTTATTGGGTGTCAGAGTATGTCTTTGTTACTTGGTGTAAGTGTGTGTCTGTGTTACTGGGTGTCAGTGTATGTCTGTGTTACTTGGTGTAAGTGTGTGTCTTTGTTACTGGGTGTCAGTGTATGTCTTTATTACTGGGTGTCAGTGTCTGTCTTTGTTACTTGGTGCACGTGTTTGGCTGTGTTACTGGGTGTCAGTGTATGTCTTTGTTACTGGGTGTCAGTGTATGTCTTTGTTTCTGGGTGTCAGTGTGTGTCTTTGTTACTTGGTGTAAGTGTGTGTCTGTTTTACAGGGTGTCAGTGTATGTTTTTGTTACTGGGTGTCAGTGTATGTCCTTGTTACTTGGTGTCAGTGTGTGTCTGTGTTACTGGGTGTCACTGTGTGTCGGTGTTACTGGGTGTCAGTGTGTGTCTTTGTTACTGTGTGTCAGTGTATGTCTTTGTTACTTGTTGTCAGTGTGTGTCTGTGTTCCTGGGTGTCAGGGTGTGTCTTTGTTACTTGGTGTCTGTGCATGTCTTTGTTACTTGGTGCAAGTGTGTGTCTTTGTTACTTGGTGTCAGTGCATGTCTTTGTTACTGGGTGTCAGTGTATGTCTTTGTTATTTGGTGTAAGTGTGTGCCTGTGTTACTGGGTGTCAGTGTATATCTTTGTTATTTGGTGTCAGGGTATGTCTTTGTTACTTGGTGTAAGTGTATGTCTTTGTTTCTGCGTGTCAGTGTGTGTCTTTGTTACTTGGTGTAAGTGTTTGTCTGTGTTACTGGGCGTCAGTGTATGTCTTTGTTACTTGGAGTCCGTGTGTGTCTTTGTTACTTGGTGTAAGTGTGCGTCTGTGTTACTGGGTGTCAGTGTATGTCTTTGTTACTTGGTGTAAGTGTATGTCTGTGTTACTGGGTGTCAGTGTATGTCTGTGTTACTGGGTGTAAGTGTATGTCTTTGTTACTGGGTGGAAGTGCGTGTCTTTGTTACTTGGTGTCAGTGTGTGTCTGTGTGACTGGGTGTCAGTGTATGTATTTGTTACTTGGTGTAAGTGTTTGTCTGTGTTACTGGGTGTCAGTGCATGTCTTTGTCACTTGGTGTAAGTGTGTGTCTGTGTTACTGGGTGTCAGTGTCTGTCTTTGTTACTTTGTGCATGTGTATGTCTTTGTTAATGGGTGTCAGTATGTGTCTTTGTTACTGTGTGTCAGTGGATGTCTTTGTTACTTGGTGTAAGTGTGTGTCTGTGTTACTGGGAGTCAGTGTGTGTCTTTGTTACTTGGTGTTAGGGTTTGACTTTGTTACTTGTTGCAAGTGTGTGTCTGTGTTACTGGGTGTCAGTGTATGTCTTTGTTACTGGGTGTCAGTGTATGTCTGTGTTACTTGGTGCAAGTGTGTGTCTGTGTTACTGGGTGTCAGTGTATGTCTTTGTTACTTGGTGAAAGTGTGTGTCTGTGTTACTGGGTGTCAGTGTGTGTCTTTGTTACTTGGTGCAAGTGTGTGTCTGTGTCACTGGGTGTCAGTGTATGCCTTTGTTACTTGGTGTCAGTGTATGTCTTTGTTACTGGGTGACAGTGTGTGTCTTTGTTACTTGGTGTAAGTGTGATGTCTGTCTAACTGGGTGTCAGTGTATGTCTGTGTTACTTGGTGTAAGTGTGTGGCTTTGTTACTGGGTGTCAGAGTATTTCTTTGTTATTTGGTGTCAGTGTATGACTTTGTTACTTGGTGTAAGTGTGTGTCTGTGTTATTGGGTGTCAGAGTATGTCTTTGTTACTTGGTGTAAGTGTGTGTCTGTGTTACTGGGTGTCAGTGTATGTCTGTGTTACTTGGTGTAAGTGTGTGTCTTTGTTACTGGGTGTCAGTGTATGTCTTTATTACTGGGTGTCAGTGTCTGTCTTTGTTACTTGGTGCACGTGTTTGGCTGTGTTACTGGGTGTCAGTGTATGTCTTTGTTACTGGGTGTCAGTGTATGTCTTTGTTTCTGGGTGTCAGTGTGTGTCTTTGTTACTTGGTGTAAGTGTGTGTCTGTTTTACAGGGTGTCAGTGTATGTTTTTGTTACTGGGTGTCAGTGTATGTCCTTGTTACTTGGTGTCAGTGTGTGTCTGTGTTACTGGGTGTCACTGTGTGTCGGTGTTACTGGGTGTCAGTGTGTGTCTTTGTTACTGTGTGTCAGTGTATGTCTTTGTTACTTGTTGTCAGTGTGTGTCTGTGTTCCTGGGTGTCAGGGTGTGTCTTTGTTACTTGGTGTCTGTGCATGTCTTTGTTACTTGGTGCAAGTGTGTGTCTTTGTTACTTGGTGTCAGTGCATGTCTTTGTTACTGGGTGTCAGTGTATGTCTTTGTTATTTGGTGTAAGTGTGTGCCTGTGTTACTGGGTGTCAGTGTATATCTTTGTTATTTGGTGTCAGGGTATGTCTTTGTTACTTGGTGTAAGTGTATGTCTTTGTTTCTGCGTGTCAGTGTGTGTCTTTGTTACTAGGTGTAAGTGTTTGTCTGTGTTACTGGGCGTCAGTGTATGTCTTTGTTACTTGGAGTCCGTGTGTGTCTTTGTTACTTGGTGTAAGTGTGCGTCTGTGTTACTGGGTGTCAGTGTATGTCTTTGTTACTTGGTGTAAGTGTATGTCTGTGTTACTGGGTGTCAGTGTATGTCTGTGTTACTGGGTGTAAGTGTATGTCTTTGTTACTGGGTGGAAGTGCGTGTCTTTGTTACTTGGTGTCAGTGTGTGTCTGTGTGACTGGGTGTCAGTGTATGTATTTGTTACTTGGTGTAAGTGTTTGTCTGTGTTACTGGGTGTCAGTGCATGTCTTTGTCACTTGGTGTAAGTGTGTGTCTGTGTTACTGGGTGTCAGTGTCTGTCTTTGTTACTTTGTGCATGTGTATGTCTTTGTTAATGGGTGTCAGTATGTGTCTTTGTTACTGTGTGTCAGTGGATGTCTTTGTTACTTGGTGTAAGTGTGTGTCTGTGTTACTGGGAGTCAGTGTGTGTCTTTGTTACTTGGTGTTAGGGTTTGACTTTGTTACTTGTTGCAAGTGTGTGTCTGTGTTACTGGGTGTCAGTGTATGTCTTTGTTACTGGGTGTCAGTGTATGTCTGTGTTACTTGGTGCAAGTGTGTGTCTGTGTTACTGGGTGTCAGTGTATGTCTTTGTTACTTGGTGAAAGTGTGTGTCTGTGTTACTGGGTGTCAGTGTGTGTCTTTGTTACTTGGTGCAAGTGTGTGTCTGTGTCACTGGGTGTCAGTGTATGTCTTTGTTACTGGGTGTCAGTGTCTGTCTTTGTTACTTGGTGCAAGTGTGTGTCTGTGTTACTGGGTGTCAGTGTATGTCTTTGTTACTTGGTGTATGTGTGTGTCTGTGTTACTGGGTGTCAGTTTATGTCTTTGTTACTGGGTGTCAGTGTATGTCCTTGTTACTTGGTGTCAGTGTGTGTTCTGTGTTACTGGGTGTCAGGGTGTGTCTTTGTTACTTGGTGTCAGTGTATGTCTTTGTTACTTGGTGCAAGTGTGTGTCTTTGTTAATTGGTGTCAGTGTATGTCTTTGTTACTGGGTGTCAGTGTATGTCTTTGTTACTTGGTGTCAGTGTGTGTCTGTGTTACTGGGTGTCAGTGTATGTCTTTGTTATTTGGTGTCAGTGCATGTCTTTGTTATTTGGTGTAAGTGTGTGTCTGTGTTACTGGGTGTCAGTGTATGTCTTTGTTACTTGGTGTCAGTGTGTGTCTGTGTTACTGGGTGTCAGTGTATGTCTTTGTTATTTGGTGTCAGTGCATGTCTTTGTTATTTGGTGTAAGTGTGTGTCTGTGTTACTGGGTGTCAGTGTATGTCTGTGTTACTTGTTGTAAGTGTGTGTCGTTGTTACTGGGTGTCAGTGTATGTCTTTGTTATTTGGTGTCAGTGTATGTCTTTGTTACTTGGTGTAAGTGTATGTCTTTGTTTCTGCGTGTCAGTGTGTGTCTTTGTTACTTGCTGTAAGTGTGTGTCTGTGTTACTGGGCGTCAGTGTCTGTCTTTGTTACTTGGTGTAAGTGTATGTCAGTGTTAATGGGTGTCAGTGCATGTCTGTGTTACTGGGTGGAAGTGTATGTCTTTGATACTGGGTGTCAGTGCGTGTCCTTGATACTTGGTGTCAGTGTTTGTCTGTGTTACTGGGTGTCAGTGTATGTCTTTGTTACTTGGTGTACGTGTGTGTGTGTGTGTTACTGGGTGTCAGTGTCTGTCTTTGTTACTTGGTGTAAGTGTGTGTCTGTGTTACTGGGTGTCTGTGTATGTCTGTGTTACTGGGTGTAAGTGTATGTCTTTGTTACTGGGTGTCAGTGTGTGTCTTTGTGACTTGGTGTAAGTGTGTGTCTGTGTTACAGGCTGTCAGTGTATGACTTTGTTACTTGGTGTAAGTGTGTGTCTGTTTTACTGGGTGTCAGTGTATGTCCTTGTTACTTGGTGTCAGTGTGTGTCTGTCTTACTGGGTGTCAGTGTGTGTCTGTGTTGCTGGGTGTCAGTGTGTGTCTTTGTTACTGTGTATCAGTGTATGTCTTTGCTACTTGGTGTCAGTGTGTGTCTGTGTTCCTGGGTGTCAGGGTGTGTCTTTGTTACTTGGTGCCAGTGCATGTCTTTGTTACTTGGTGCAAGTGTGTGTCTTTGTTACTTGGTGTCATTGCATGTCTTTGTTACTGGGTGTCAGTGTATGTCTTTGTTACTTTGTGTCAGTGTGTGTCTGTGTTACTGGGATTCAGTGTATGTCTGTGTTAATTGGTGTAAGTGTGTGTCTTTGTTACTGGGTGTCAGTGTATGTCTTTGTTATTTGGTGTCAGTGCATGTCTTTGTTATTTGGTGTCAGTGTATGTCTTTGTTACTTGGTGTAAGTGTATGTCTTTGTTTCTGCGTGTCAGTGTATGTCTTTGCTACTTGGTGTAAGTGTTTGTCTGTGTTACTGGGCGTCAGTGTATGTCTTTGTTACTTGGAGTCAGTGTGTGTCTTTGTTACTTGGTTTAAGTGTGCGTCTGTGTTACTGGGTGTCAGTGTATGTCTTTGTTACTTGGTGTAAGTGTATGTCTGTGTTACTGGGTGTCAGTGTATGTCTGTGTTACTGGGTGTAAGTGTATGTCTTTGTTACTGGGTGTAAGTGCGTGTCTTTGTTACTTGGTGTCAGTGTGTGTCTGTGTTACTGGGTGTCAGTGCACGTCTTTGTTACTTGGTGTAAGTGTTTGTCTGTGTTACTGGGTGTCAGTGCATGTCTTTGTTACTTGGTGTAAGTGTGTGTGTCTGTGTTACTGGGTGTCAGTGTCTGTCTTTGTTACTTGGTTCATGTGTATCTCTTTGTTACTGGGTGTCAGTGTGTGTCTTTGTTACTGTGTGTCAGTGGATGTCTTTGTTACTTGGTGTAAGTGTGTGTCAGTGTTACTGGGTGTCAGTGTGTGTCTTTGTTACTTGGTGTCAGGGTTTGTCTTTGTTACTTGTTGCAAGTGTGTGTCTGTGTTACTTGGTGTCAGTGTATGTCTTTGTTCCTGGGTGTCAGTGTATGTCTGTGTTACTTGGTGCAAGTGTGTGTCTGTGTTACTGGGTGTCCGTGTATGTCTTTGTTACTTGGTGCAAGTGTGTGTCTGTGTTACTGGGTGTCAGTGTCTGTCTTTGTTACTTGGTGCAAGTGTGTGTCTGTGTCACTGGGTGTCAGTGTATGTCTTTGTTACTGGGTGTCAGTGTCTGTCTTTGTTACTTGGTGTGTGTGTGTGTTTGTGTTACTGGGTTTCAGTGTATGTCTTTGTTACTGGGTGTCAGTGTGTGTCTTTGTTGCTTGGTGTAAGTGTGTGTCTGTTTTACTGGGTGTCATTGTCTGTCTTTGTTACTGGGTGTCAGTGTATGTCCTTGTTACGTGGTGTCAGTGTGTGTCTGTGTTACTGGGTGTCAGTGTGTGTCTTTGTTACTGTGTGTCAGTGTATGTCTTTGTTATTTGGTGTCAGTGTGTTTCTGTGTTACTGGGTGTCAGGGTGTGTCTTTGTTACTTGGTGTCAGTGTATGTCTTTGTTACTTGGTGCAAGTGTGTGTCTTTGTTACTTGGTGTCAGTGTATGTCTTTGTGACTGGGTGTCAGTGTATGTCTTTGTTACGTGGTGTCAGTATGTGTCTGTGTTACTGGGTGTCAGTGTATGTCTTTGTTATTTGGTGTCAGTGCATGTCTTTGTTATTTGGTGTAAGTGTGTGTCTGTGTTACTGGGTGTCAGTGTATGTCAGTGTTACTTGATGTAAGTGTGTCTCTTTGTTACTGGGTGTCAGTGTATGTCTTTGTTATTTGGTGTCAGTGCATGTCTTTGTTATTTGGTGTAAGTGTGTGTCTGTGTTACTGGGTGTCAGTGTATGTCTGTGTTACTTGGTGTAAATGTGTGTCGTTGTTACTGGGTGTCAGTGCATGTCTTTGTTATTTGGTGTCAGTGTATGTCTTTGTTACTTGGTGTAAGTGTATGTCTTTGTTTCTGCGTGTCAGTCTGTGTCTTTGTTACTTGCTGTAAGTGTGTGTCTGTGTTACTGGGTGTCTGTGTATGTCTGTGTTACTGGGTGTAAGTGTATGTCTTTGTTACTGGGTGTCAGTGTGTGTCTTTGTGACTTGGTGTAAGTGTGTGTCTGTGTTACTGGCTGTCAGTGTATGTCTTTGTTACTTGGTGTAAGTGTGTGGCTGTGTTACTGGGTGTCAGTGTATGTCTTTGTTACTTGGTGTAAGTGTATATCTTTGTTACTGGTTGTCAGTGCGTGTCTTTGTTACTTGGTGTCAGTGTGTGTCTGTGTTACTGGGTGTCAGTGTATGTCGTTGTTACTTGGTGTAAGTGTGTGTCTGTGTTACTGGGTGTCAGTGTATGTCTTTGTTATTTGGTGTAAGTGCGTGTCTGTGCTACTGGGTGTCAGTGTATGTCTTGAAAACTTGGTGCAAGGGTGTGTCTGTGTTACTGGGTGTCGGTGTATGTCTTTGTTACTTGGTGTCAGTGTGTGTCTGTGTTATTGGGTGTCAGTGTGTGTCTATGTTCCTGTGTGACAGTGTATGTCTTTGTTACTGGGTGTAAGTGTGTGTCTGTGTTACCGGGTGTCAGTGTGTGTCTTTGTTACTTGTTGTCAGTGTATGTCTTTGCTACTTGGTGTAAGTGTGAGTCTGTGTGACTGGGTGTCAGTGTATGTCTTTGTTACTTGGTGTAAGTGTGTGTCTGTGTTACTGGGTGTCAGTGTATGTCAGTGTTACTTGGTGTAAGTGTGTGTCTTTGTTACTGGGTGTCAGTGTATGTCTTTGTTATTTGGTGTCAGTGTATGTCTTTGTTACTTGGTGTAAGTGTGTGTCTGTGTTACTGGGTGTCAGTGTATGTCTTTGTTACTTGGTGTAAGTGTGTGTCTGTGTTACTGGGTGTCAGTGTATGTCTGTGTTACTTGGTGTAAGTGTGTGTCTTTATTACCGGGTGTCAGTGTATGTCTTTGTTACTGGGTGTCAGTGTCTGTCTTTGTTACTTGGTGCAAGTGTGTGTCTGTGTTACTGGGTGTCAGTGTATGTCTTTGTTACTGGGTGTCAGTGTGTGTCTTTGTTACTTGGTGTAAGTGTGTGTCTGTTTTACTGGGTGTCAGTGTATGTCTTTGTTACTGGGTGTCAGTGTATGTCCTTGTTACTTGGTGTCAGTGTGTGTCTGTGTTACTGGGTGTCAGTGTGTGTCTTTGTTACTGTGTGTCAGTGTATGTCTGTGTTACTTGGTGCCAGTGTGTGTCTTTATTACCGGGTGTCAGTGTATGTCTTTGTTACTGGGTGTCAGTGTCTGTCTTTGTTACTTGGTGCAAGTGTGTGTCTGTGTTACTGGGTGTCAGTGTATGTCTTTGTTACTGGGTGTCAGTGTGTGTCTTTGTTACTTGGTGTAAGTGTGTGTCTGTTTTACTGGGTGTCAGTGTATGTCTTTGTTACTGGGTGTCAGTGTATGTCCTTGTTACTTGGTGTCAGTGCTTGTCTGTGTTACTGGGTGTCAGTGTGTGTCTGTGTGACTTGGTGTCAGTGTGTGTCTTTGTTACTGAGTGTCAGTGTATGTCTTTGTTACTGGGTGTCAGTGTGTGTCAGTGTTACTGGGTGTCATGGTGTGTCTTTGTTACTTGGTGTCAGTGTATATCTTTGTTATTTGGTGCAAGTGTGTGTCTTTGTTACTTGGTGTCAGTGCATGTCTTTGTTACTGGGTGTCAGTGTATGTCTTTGTTACTTGGTGTCAGTGTGTGTCTGTGTTACTGGGTGTCAGTGTATGTCTGTGTTACTTGGTGTAAGTGTGTCTCTTTGTTACTGGGTGTCAGTGTCTGTCTTTGTTATTTGGTGTCAGTGCATGTCTTTGTTATTTGGTGTAAGTGTGTGTCTGTGTTACTGGGTGTCATTGTATGTCTGTGTTACTTGGTGTAAGTCTGTGTCTTTGTTACCGGGTGTCAGTGTATGTCTTTGTTACCGGGTGTCAGTGTCTGTCTTTGTTACTTGGTGCAAGTGTGTGTCTGTGTTCCTGGGTGTCAGTGTATGTCTTTGTTACTTGGTGTATGTGTGTGTCTGTGTTACTGAGTGTCAGTGTATGTCTTTGTTACTGGGTGTCAGTGTGTGTCTTTGTTACTTGGTGTAAGTGTGTGTCTGTTTTACTGGGCGTCAGTGTATGTCTTTGTTACTGGGTGTCAGTGTATGTCCTTGTTACTTGGTGTCAGTGTGTGTCTGTGTTACTGGGTGTCAGTGTGTGTCTGTGTTACTGGGTGTCAGTGTGTGTCTTTGTTACTGTGTGTCAGTGTATGTCTTTGTTACTTGGTGTCAGTGTGTGTCTGTGTTACTGGGTGTCAGGGTGTGTCTTTGTTACTTGGTGTCAGTGTATGTCTTTGTTACTTGGTGCAAGTGTGTGTCTTTGTTACTTGGTGTCAGTGCATGTCTTTGTTACTGGGTGTCTGTGTATGTCTTTGTTACTTGGTGTCAGTGTGTGTCTGTGTTACTGGGTGTCAGTGTATGTCTGTGTTACTTGGTGTAAGTGTGTCTCTTTCTTACTGGGTGTCAGTGTATGTGTTTGTTATTTGGTGTCAGTGCATGTCTTTGTTACTTGGTGTCAGTGTATGTCTGTGTGACTGGGTGTAACTGTATGTCTTTGTTACTGGGTGTCAGTGCATGTCTTTGTTACTTGGTGTCAGTGAGTGTCTATGTTACTGGGTGTCAGTGTATGTCTTTGTTACTTGGTGTAAGTGTATGTCTTTGTTACTTGGTGTCAGTGTTTGTCTTTGTTACTGGGTGTCAGTGTATGTCTTTGTTACTTGGTGTCAGTGTATGTCTGTGTGACTGAGTGTAACTGTATGTCTTTGTTACTGGGTGTCAGTGCATGTCTTTGTTACTTGGTGTCAGTGAGTGTCTATGTTACTGGGTGTCAGTGTATGTCTTTGTTACTTGATGTAAGTGTGTGTCTGTGTTTTTGGGTGTCATTGTATGTCTGTGTTACTGGGTGTAAGTGTATGTCTTTGTTACTTGGTGTCAGTCTGTGTCTTTGTTACTTGGTGGAAGTGTGCGTCTGGGTTACTGGGTGTCAGTTTATGTCTGTGTTACAGGCTGTAACTGTGTGTCTGTGTTACTGGTTGTCAGTGTGTGTCTTTGTTACTTGTTGTCAGTGTATGTCTTTGCTACTTGGTGTAAGTGTTTGTCTGTGTGACTGGGTGTCAGTGTATGTCTTTGTTACATGGTGTCAGTGTATGTCTTTGTTACTGGGTGTCAGTGTGTGTCTTTGTTACTTGGTGTAAGTGTGTGTCTGTGTTACTGGGTGTCAGTGTATGTCTGTGTTACTTGGTGTAAGTGTGTGTCTTTGTTACTGGGTGTCAGTGTATGTCTTTGTTATTTGGTGTCGTGTATGTCTTTGTTACTTGGTGTAAGTGTGTGTCTGTGTTACTGGGTGTCAGTGTATGTCTTTGTTACTTGGTGTAAGTGTGTGTCTGTGTTACTGGGTGTCAGTGTATGTCTTTGTTACTTGGTGTCAGTGTCTCTCTTTGTTACTTGGTGCAAGTGTGTGTCTGTGTTACTGGGTGCCAGTGTATGTCTTTGTTACTGGGTGTCAGTGTGTGTCTTTGTTACTTGGTGTCAGTGTGTGTCTGTGTTACTGTGTGTCAGGGTGTGTCTTTGTTACTGTGTGTCAGTGTATGTCTTTGTTACTTGGTGTCAGTGTGTGTCTGTGTTACTGGGTGACAGGGTGTGCCTTTGTTACTTGGTGTCAGTGTATGTCTTTGTTACTGGGTGTCAGTGTGTGTCTTTGTTACTTGGTGTAAGTGTGTGTCTGTTTTACTGGGTGTCAGTGTATGTCTTTGTTACTGGGTTTCAGTGTATGTCCTTGTTACTTGGTGTCAGTGTGTGTCTGTGTTACTGGGTGTCAGTGTGTGTCTTTGTTACTGTGTGTCAGTGTATGTCTTTGTTACTTGGTGTCAGTGTGTGTCTGTGTTACTGGGTGTCAGTGTGTGTCTTTGTTACTTGGTGTCAGTGTATGTCTTTGTTACTTGGTGCAAGTGTGTGTCTTTGTTACTTGGTGTCAGTGCATGTCTTTGTTACTGGGTGTCTGTGTATGTATTTGTTACTTGGTGTCAGTGTGTGTCTGTGTTGCTGGGAGTCAGTGTATGTCTGTGTTACTTGGTGTAAGTGTGTCTCTTTGTTACTGGGTGTCAGTGTATGTCTTTGTTATTTGGTGTCAGTGCATGTCTTTGTTATTTGGTGTAAGTGTGTGTCTGTGTTACTGGGTGTCAGTGTATGTCTTTGTTATTTGGTGTCAGTGTATGACTTTGTCACTTGGTGTAAGTGTATGTCTTTGTTTCTGCGTGTCAGTGTGTGTCTTTGTTACTTGGTGTAAGTGTTTGTCTGTGTTACTGGGCGTCAGTGTATGTCTTTGTTACTTGGTGTAAGTGTATGTCTTTGTTACTTGGTGTCAGTGTTTGTCTGTGTGACTGGATGTCAGTGTATGTCTTTGTTACTTGGTGTCAGTGTATGTCTGTGTGACTGGGTGTAACTGTATGTCTTTGTTACTGGGTGTCAGTGCATGTCTTTGTTACTTGGTGTCAGTGAGTGTCTATGTTACTGGGGGTCATTGTATGTCTTTGTTACTTGATGTAAGTGTGTGTCTGTGTTTTTGGGTGTCAGTGTATGTCTGTGTTACTGGGTGTAAGTGTATGTCTTTGTGACTTGGTGTCAGTGTGTGTCTTTGTTACTTGGTGGAAGTGTGCGTCTGGGTTACTGGGTCTCAGTTTATGTCTGTGTTACAGGTTGTAAGTGTGTGTCTGTGTTACTGGGTGTCAGTGTGTGTCTTTGTTACTTGTTGTCAGTGTATGTCTTTGCTACTTGGTGTAAGTGTGTGTCTGTGTGACTGGGTGTCAGTGTATGTCTTTGTTACTTGGTGTCAGTGTATGTCTTTGTTACTGGGTGTCAGTGTGTGTCTTTGTTACTTGGTGTAAGTGTGTGTCTGTGTTACTGGGTGTCAGTGCATGTCTGTGTTACTTGGTGTCAGTGCATGTCTTTTTAGCTGTGTGTCAGTGTATGTCTTTGTTATTTGGTGTCAGTGTATGTCTTTGTTACTTGGTGTAAGTGTGTGTCTGTGTTACTGGGTGTCAGTGTATGTCTTTGTTACTTGGTGTAAGTGTGTGTCTGTGTTACTGGCTGTCAGTGTATGTCTGTGTTACTTGGTGTAAATGTGTGTCTTTGTTACCGGGTGTCAGTGAATGTTTTTGTTACTGGGTGTCAGTGTCTGTCTTTGTTACTTGGTGCAAGTGTGTGTCTGTGTTACTGGGAGTCAGTGTATGTCTTTGTCACTTGGTGTATGTGTGTGTCTGTGTTACTGGGTGTCAGTGTATGTCTTTGTTACTGGGTGTCAGTGTGTGTCTTTGTTACTTGGTGTAAGGGTGTGCCTATTTTACTGGGTGTCAGTGTATGTCTTTGATACTGGGTGTCAGTGTATGTCCTTGTTACTTGGTGTCAGTGTGTGTCTGTGTTACTGGGTGTCAGTGTGTTTCTGTGTTACTGGGTGTCAGTGTGTGTCTTTGTTACTGTGTGTCAGTGTATGTCTTTGTTACTTGGTGTCAGGGTGTGTCTTTGTTACTTGGTGTCAGTGTATGTCTTTGTTACTTCTTGCAAGTGTGTGTCTTTGTTACTTGGTGTCAGTGCATGTCTTTGTTACTGGGTGTCTGTGTATGTCTTTGTTACTTGGTGTCAGTGTGTGTCTGTGTTGCTGGGTGTCAGTGTATGTCTGTGTTACTTGGTGTAAGTGTGTCTCTTTGTTACTGGGTGTCAGTGTATGTCTTTGTTATTTGGTGTCAGTGTATGTCTTTGTTACTTGGTGTAAGTGTATGTCTTTGTTTCTGCGTGTCAGTGTGTGTCTTTGTTAATTGGTGTAAGTGTTTGTCTGTGTTACTGGGCGTCAGTGTATGTCTGTGTTACTTGGTGTAAGTGTGTCTCTTTGTTACTGGGTGTAAGTGTCTGTCTTTGTTATTTGGTGTCAGTGCATGTCTTTGTTATTTGGTGTAAGTGTGTGTCTGTGTTACTGGGTGTCATTGTATGTCTGTGTTACTTGGTGTAAGTGTGTGTCTTTGTTACCGGGTTTCAGTGTCTGTCTTTGTTACTGGGTGTCAGTGTCTGTCTTTGTTACTTGGTGCAAGTGTGTGTCTGTGTTCCTGGGTGTCAGTGTATGTCTTTGTTACTTGGTGTATGTGTGTGTCTGTGTTACTGGGTGTCAGTGTATGTCTTTGTTACTGGGTGTCAGTGTGTGTCTTTGTTACTTGGTGTAAGTGTGTGTCTGTTTTACTGGGCGTCAGTGTATGTCTTTGTTACTGGGTGTCAGTGTATGTCCTTGTTACTTGGTGTCAGTGTGTGTCTGTGTTACTGGGTGTCAGTGTGTGTCTTTGTTACTGTGTGTCAGTGTATGTCTTTGTTACTTGGTGTCAGTGTGTGTCTGTGTTACTGGGTGTCAGGGAGTGTCTTTGTTACTTGGTGTCAGTGTATGTCTTTGTTACTTGGTGCAAGTGTGTGTCTTTGTTACTTGGTGTCAGTGCATGTCTTTGTTACTGGGTGTCTGTGTATGTCTTTGTTACTTGGTGTCAGTGTTTGTCTGTGTTACTGGGTGTCAGTGTATGTCTTTGTTACTTGGTGTAAGTGTGTCTCTTTCTTACTGGGTGTCAGTGTATGTCTTTGTTATTTGGTGTCAGTGCACGTCTTTGTTATTTGGTGTAAGTGTTTGTCTGTGTTACTGGGCGTCAGTGTCTGTCTTTGTTACTTGGTGTAAGTGTATGTCTTTGTTACTTGGTGTCAGTGTTTGTCTTTGTTACTGGGTGTCAGTGTATGTCTTTGTTACTTGGTGTCAGTGTATGTCTGTGTGACTGGGTGTAACTGTATGTCTTTGTTACTGGGTGTCAGTGCATGTCTTTGTTACTTGGTGTCAGTGAGTGTCTATGTTACTGGGTGTCAGTGTATGTCTTTGTTACTTGATGTAAGTGTGTGTCTGTGTTTTTGGGTGTCATTGTATGTCTGTGTTACTGGGTGTAAGTGTATGTCTTTGTTACTTGGTGTCAGTGTGTGTCTTTGTTACTTGGTGGAAGTGTGCGTCTGGGTTACTGGGTGTCAGTTTATGTCTGTGTTACAGGCTGTAAGTGTGTGTCTGTGTTACTGGTTGTCAGTGTGTGTCTTTGTTACTTGTTGTCAGTGTATGTCTTTGCTACTTGGTGTAAGTGTTTGTCTGTGTGACTGGGTGTCAGTGTATGTCTTTGTTACATGGTGTCAGTGTATGTCTTTGTTACTGGGTGTCAGTGTGTGTCTTTGTTACTTGGTGTAAGTGTGTGTCTGTGTTACTGGGTATCAGTGTATGTCTTTGTTACTTGGTATAAGTGTGTGTCTGTGTTACTGGGTGTCAGTGTATGTCTGTGTTACTTGGTGTAAGTGTGTGTCTTTGTTACCGGGTGTCAGTGTATGTCTTTGTTACTGGGTGTCAGTGTCTCTCTGTGTTACTTGGTGCAAGTGTGTGTCTGTGTTACTGGGTGCCAGTGTATGTCTTTGTTACTGGGTGTCAGTGTGTGTCTTTGTTACTTGGTGTCAGTGTGTGTCTGTGTTACTGTGTGTCAGGGTGTGTCTTTGTTACTGTGTGTCAGTGTATGTCTTTGTTACTTGGTGTCAGTGTGTGTCTGAGTTACTGGGTGTCAGGGTGTGTCTTTGTTACTTGGTGTCAGTGTATGTCTTTGTTACTTGGTGCAAGTGTGTGTCTTTGTTACTTGGTGTCAGTGCATGTCTTTGTTACTAGGTGTCTGTGTATGTCTTTGTTACTTGGTGTCAGTGTGTGTCTGTGTTCCTGGGTGTCAGTGTATGTCTTTGTTACTTGGTGTATGTGTGTGTCTGTGTTACTGGGTGTCAGTGTATGTCTTTGTTACTGGGTGTCAGTGTGTGTCTTTGTTACTTGTTGTAAGTGTGTGTCTGTTTTACTGGGTGTCAGTGTATGTCTTTGTTACTGGGTGTCAGTGTATGTCCTTGTTACTTGGTGTCAGTGTGTGTCTGTGTTACTGGGTGTCAGTGTGTGTCTGTGTTACTGGGTGTCAGTGTGTGTCTTTGTTACTGTGTGTCAGTGTATGTCTTTGTTACTTGGTGTCAGTGTGTGTCTGTGTTACTGGGTGTCAGGGTGTGTCTTTGTTACTTGGTGTCAGTGTATGTCTTTGTTACTTGGTGCAAGTGTGTGTCTTTGTTACTTGGTGTCAGTGCATGTCTTTGTTACTGGGTGTCTGTGTATGTCTTTGTTACTTGGTGTCAGTGTGTGTCTGTGTTACTGGGTGTCAGTGTATGTCTGTGTTACTTGGTGTAAGTGTGTCTCTTTGTTACTGGGTGTCAGTGTATGTCTTTGTTATATGGTGTCAGTGCATGTGTTTGTTACTTGGTGTCAGTGTATGTCTGTGTGATTGGGTGTAACTGATTGTCTTTGTTACTGGGTGTCAGTGCATGTCTTTGTTACTTGGTGTCAGTGAGTGTCTATGTTACTGGGTGTCAGTGTATGTCTTTGTTACTTGATGTAAGTGTGTGTCTGTGTTTTTGGGTGTCATTGTATGTCTGTGTTACTGGGTGTAAGTGTATGTCTTTGTTACTTGGTGTCAGTGCGTGTCTTTGTTACTTGGTGGAAGTGTGCGTCTGGGTTACTGGGTGTCAGTTTATGTCTGTGTTACAGGCTGTAAGTGTGTGTCTGTGTTACTGGGTGTCAGTGTGTGTCTTTGTTACTTGTTGTCAGTGTAAGTCTTTGCTACTTGGTGTAAGTGTTTGTCTGTGTTACTGGGTGTCAGTGTATGTCTTTGTTACTTGGTGTCAGTGTATGTCTTTGTTACTGGGTGTCAGTGTGTGTCTTTGTTACTTGGTGTAAGTGTGTGTCTGTGTTACTGGGTGTCAGTGTATGTCTGTGTTACTTGGTGTAAGTGTGTGTCTTTGTTACTGGGTGTCAGTGTATGTCTTTGTTATTTGGTGTCGTGTATGTCTTTGTTACTTGGTTTAAGTGTGTGTCTGTGTTACTGGGTGTCAGTGTATGTCTTTGTTACTTGGTGTAAGTGTGTGTCTGTGTCACTGGGTGTCAGTGTATGTCTGTGTTACTTGGTGTAAGTGTGTGTCTTTGTTACCGGGTGTCAGTGTATGTCTTTGTTACTGGGTGTCAGTGTCTCTCTTTGTTACTTGGTGCAAGTGTGTGTCTGTGTTACTGGGTGTCAGAGCATGTCTTTGTTACTTGGTGTATGTGTGTGTCTGTGTTACTGGGTGCCAGTGTATGTCTTTGTTACTGGGTGTCAGTGTGTGTCTTTGTTACTTGGTGTAAGTGTGTGTCTGTTTTACTGGGTGTCAGTGTATGTCTTTGTTACTGGGTTTCAGTGTATGTCCTTGTTACTTGGTGTCAGTGCGTGTCTGTGTTACTGGGCGTCAGTGTGTGTCTTTGTTACTGTGTGTCAGTGTATGTCTTTGTTACTTGGTGTCAGTGTGTGTCTGTGTTACTGGGTGTCAGGGTGTGTCTTTGTTACTTGGTGTCAGTGTATGTCTTTGTTACTTGGTGCAAGTGTGTGTCTTTGTTACTTGGTGTCAGTGCATGTCTTTGTTACTGGGTGTCTGTGTATGTCTTTGTTACTTGCTGTCAGTGTGTGTCTGTGTTGCTGGGAGTCAGTGTATGTCTGTGTTACTTGGTGTAACTGTGTCTCTTTGTTACTGGGTGTCAGTGTATGTCTTTGTTATTTGGTGTCAGTGCATGTCTTTGTTATTTGGTGTAAGTGTGTGTCTGTGTTACTGGGTGTCATTGTATGTCTTTGTTATTTGGTGTCAGTGTATGACTTTGTCACTTGGTGTAAGTGTATGTCCTTGTTTCTGCGTGTCAGTGTGTGTCTTTGTTACTTGGTGTAAGTGTTTGTCTGTGTTACTGGGCGTCAGTGTATGTCTTTGTTACTTGGTGTAAGTGTATGTCTTTGTTACTTGGTGTCAGTGTTTGTCTGTGTGACTGGATGTCAGTGTATGTCTTTGTTACTTGGTGTCAGTGTATGTCTGTGTGACTGGGTGTAACTGTATGTCTTTGTTACTGGGTGTCAGTGCATGTCTTTGTTACTTGGTGTCAGTGAGTGTCTATGTTACTGGGTGTCATTGTATGTCTTTGTTACTTGATGTAAGTGTGTGTCTGTGTTTTTGGGTGTCAGTGTATGTCTGTGTTACTGGGTGTAAGTGTATGTCTTTGTGACTTGGTGTCAGTGTGTGTCTTTGTTACTTGGTGGAAGTGTGCGTCTGGGTTACTGGGTCTCAGTTTATGTCTGTGTTACAGGTTGTAAGTGTGTGTCTGTGTTACTGGGTGTCAGTGTGTGTCTTTGTTACTTGTTGTCAGTGTATGTCTTTGCTACTTGGTGTAAGTGTGTGTCTGTGTGACTGGGTGTCAGTGTATGTCTTTGTTACTTGGTGTCAGTGTATGTCTTTGTTACTGGGTGTCAGTGTGTGTCTTTGTTACTTGGTGTAAGTGTGTGTCTGTGTTACTGGGTGTCAGTGCATGTCTGTGTTACTTGGTGTCAGTGCATGTCTTTGTTGCTGTGTGTCAGTGTATGTCTTTGTTATTTGGTGTCAGTGTATGTCTTTGTTACTTGGTGTAAGTGTGTGTCTGTGTTACTGGGTGTCAGTGTATGTCTTTGTTACTTGGTGTAAGTGTGTGTCTGTGTTACTGGCTGTCAGTGTATGTCTGTGTTACTTGGTGTAAGTTTGTGTCTTTGTTACCGGGTGTCAGTGTATGTTTTTGTTACTGGGTGTCAGTGTCTGTCTTTGTTACTTGGTGCAAGTGTGTGTCTGTGTTACTGGGTGTCAGTGTATGTCTTTGTCGCTTGGTGTATGTGTGTGTCTGTCTTACTGGCTGTCAGTGTATGTCTTTGTTACTGGGTGTCAGTGTGTGTCTTTGTTACTTGGTGTAAGGGTGTGCCTATTTTACTGGGTGTCAGTGTATGTCTTTGATACTGGGTGTCAGTGTATGTCCTTGTTACTTGGTGTCAGTGTGTGTCTGTGTTACTGGGTGTCAGTGTGTTTCTGTGTTACTGGGTGTAAGTGTATGTCTTTGTTACTTGGTGTCAGTGTGTGTCTTTGTTACTTGGTGGAAGTGTGCGTCTGGGTTACTGGGTGTCAGTTTATGTCTGTGTTACAGGCTGTAAGTGTGTGTCTGTGTTACTGGTTGTCAGTGTGTGTCTTTGTTACTTGTTGTCAGTGTATGTCTTTGCTACTTGGTGTAAGTGTTTGTCTGTGTGACTGGGTGTCAGTGTATGTCTTTGTTACATGGTGTCAGTGTATGTCTTTGTTACTGGGTGTCAGTGTGTGTCTTTGTTACTTGGTGTAAGTGTGTGTCTGTGTTACTGGGTATCAGTGTATGTCTTTGTTACTTGGTATAAGTGTGTGTCTGTGTTACTGGGTGTCACTGTATGTCTGTGTTACTTGGTGTAAGTGTGTGTCTTTGTTACCGGGTGTCAGTGTATGTCTTTGTTACTGGGTGTCAGTGTCTCTCTTTGTTACTTGGTGCAAGTGTGTGTCTGTGTTACTGGGTGCCAGTGTATGTCTTTGTTACTGGGTGTCAGTGTGTGTCTTTGTTACTTGGTGTCAGTGTGTGTCTGTGTTACTGTGTGTCAGGGTGTGTCTTTGTTACTGTGTGTCAGTGTATGTCTTTGTTACTTGGTGTCAGTGTGTGTCTGTGTTACTGGGTGTCAGGGTGTGTCTTTGTTACTTGGTGTCAGTGTATGTCTTTGTTACTTGGTGCAAGTGTGTGTCTTTGTTACTTGGTGTCAGTGCATGTCTTTGTTACTAGGTGTCTGTGTATGTCTTTGTTACTTGGTGTCAGTGTGTGTCTGTGTTCCTGGGTGTCAGTGTATGTCTCTGTTACTTGGTGTATGTGTGTGTCTGTGTTACTGGGTGTCAGTGTATGTCTTTGTTACTGGGTGTCAGTGTGTGTCTTTGTTACTTGGTGTAAGTGTGTGTCTGTTTTACTGGGTGTCAGTGTATGTCTTTGTTACTGGGTGTCAGTGTATGTCCTTGTTACTTGGTGTCAGTGTGTGTCTGTGTTACTGGGTGTCAGTGTGTGTCTGTGTTACTGGGTGTCAGTGTGTGTCTTTGTTACTGTGTGTCAGTGTATGTCTTTGTTACTTGGTGTCAGTGCGTGTCTGTGTTACTGGGTGTCAGGGTGTGTCTTTGTTACTTGGTGTCAGTGTATGTCTTTGTTACTTGGTGCAAGTGTGTGTCTTTGTTACTTGGTGTCAGTGCATGTCTTTGTTACTGGGTGTCTGTGTATGTCTTTGTTACTTGGTGTCAGTGTGTGTCTGTGTTACTGGGTGTCAGTGTATGTCTGTGTTACTTGGTGTAAGTGTGTCTCTTTGTTACTGGGTGTCAGTGTATGTCTTTGTTATATGGTGTCAGTGCATGTCTTTGTTATTTGGTGTAAGTGTTTGTCTGTGTTACTGGGCGTCAGTGTTTGTCTTTGTTACTGGGTGTCAGTGTATGTGTTTGTTACTTGGTGTCAGTGTATGTCTGTGTGATTGGGTGTAACTGATTGTCTTTGTTACTGGGTGTCAGTGCATGTCTTTGTTACTTGGTGTCAGTGAGTGTCTATGTTACTGGGTGTCAGTGTATGTCTTTGTTACTTGATGTAAGTGTGTGTCTGTGTTTTTGGGTGTCATTGTATGTCTGTGTTACTGGGTGTAAGTGTATGTCTTTGTTACTTGGTGTCAGTGCGTGTCTTTGTTACTTGGTGGAAGTGTGCGTCTGGGTTACTGGGTGTCAGTTTATGTCTGTGTTACAGGCTGTAAGTGTGTGTCTGTGTTACTGGGTGTCAGTGTTTGTCTTTGTTACTTGTTGTCAGTGTAAGTCTTTGCTACTTGGTGTAAGTGTTTGTCTGTGTTACTGGGTGTCAGTGTATGTCTTTGTTACTTGGTGTCAGTGTATGTCTTTGTTACTGGGTGTCAGTGTGTGTCTTTGTTACTTGGTGTAAGTGTGTGTCTGTGTTACTGGGTGTCAGTGTATGTCTGTGTTACTTGGTGTAAGTGTGTGTCTTTGTTACTGGGTGTCAGTGTATGTCTTTGTTATTTGGTGTCGTGTATGTCTTTGTTACTTGGTTTAAGTGTGTGTCTGTGTTACTGGGTGTCAGTGTATGTCTTTGTTACTTGGTGTAAGTGTGTGTCTGTGTCACTGGGTGTCAGTGTATGTCTGTGTTACTTGGTGTAAGTGTGTGTCTTTGTTACCGGGTGTCAGTGTATGTCTTTGTTACTGGGTGTCAGAGTCTCTCTTTGTTACTTGGTGCAAGTGTGTGTCTGTGTTACTGGGTGTCAGAGCATGTCTTTGTTACTTGGTGTATGTGTGTGTCTGTGTTACTGGGTGCCAGTGTATGTCTTTGTTACTGGGTGTCAGTGTGTGTCTTTGTTACTTGGTGTAAGTGTGTGTCTGTTTTACTGGGTGTCAGTGTATGTCTTTGTTACTGGGTTTCAGTGTATGTCCTTGTTACTTGGTGTCAGTGCGTGTCTGTGTTACTGGGCGTCAGTGTGTGTCTTTGTTACTGTGTGTCAGTGTATGTCTTTGTTACTTGGTGTCAGTGTGTGTCTGTGTTACTGGGTGTCAGGGTGTGTCTTTGTTACTTGGTGTCAGTGTATGTCTTTGTTACTTGGTGCAAGTGTGTGTCTTTGTTACTTGGTGTCAGTGCATGTCTTTGTTACTGGGTGTCTGTGTATGTCTTTGTTACTTGCTGTCAGTGTGTGTCTGTGTTGCTGGGAGTCAGTGTATGTCTGTGTTACTTGGTGTAACTGTGTCTCTTTGTTACTGGGTGTCAGTGTATGTCTTTGTTATTTGGTGTCAGTGCATGTCTTTGTTATTTGGTGTAAGTGTGTGTCTGTGTTACTGGGTGTCATTGTATGTCTTTGTTATTTGGTGTCAGTGTATGACTTTGTCACTTGGTGTAAGTGTATGTCCTTGTTTCTGCGTGTCAGTGTGTGTCTTTGTTACTTGGTGTAAGTGTTTGTCTGTGTTACTGGGCGTCAGTGTATGTCTTTGTTACTTGGTGTAAGTGTATGTCTTTGTTACTTAGTGTCAGTGTTTGTCTGTGTGACTGGATGTCAGTGTATGTCTTTGTTACTTGGTGTCAGTGTATGTCTGTGTGACTGGGTGTAACTGTATGTCTTTGTTACTGGGTGTCAGTGCATGTCTTTGTTACTTGGTGTCAGTGAGTGTCTATGTTACTGGGTGTCATTGTATGTCTTTGTTACTTGATGTAAGTGTGTGTCTGTGTTTTTGGGTGTCAGTGTATGTCTGTGTTACTGGGTGTAAGTGTATGTCTTTGTGACTTGGTGTCAGTGTGTGTCTTTGTTACTTGGTGGAAGTGTGCGTCTGGGTTACTGGGTCTCAGTTTATGTCTGTGTTACAGGTTGTAAGTGTGTGTCTGTGTTACTGGGTGTCAGTGTGTGTCTTTGTTACTTGTTGTCAGTGTATGTCTTTGCTACTTGGTGTAAGTGTGTGTCTGTGTGACTGGGTGTCAGTGTATGTCTTTGTTACTTGGTGTCAGTGTATGTCTTTGTTACTGGGTGTCAGTGTGTGTCTTTGTTACTTGGTGTAAGTGTGTGTCTGTGT
The DNA here is from genome assembly GCF_036365525.1 of Heterodontus francisci. Lineage (NCBI taxonomy): Eukaryota > Metazoa > Chordata > Chondrichthyes > Heterodontiformes > Heterodontidae > Heterodontus > Heterodontus francisci. The sequence goes on along the minus strand of NW_027141295.1, from coordinate 793,145 downwards.
TACTGGGTGTCAGTGCATGTCTGTGTTACTTGGTGTCAGTGCATGTCTTTGTTGCTGTGTGTCAGTGTATGTCTTTGTTATTTGGTGTCAGTGTATGTCTTTGTTACTTGGTGTAAGTGTGTGTCTGTGTTACTGGGTGTCAGTGTATGTCTTTGTTACTTGGTGTAAGTGTGTGTCTGTGTTACTGGCTGTCAGTGTATGTCTGTGTTACTTGGTGTAAGTTTGTGTCTTTGTTACCGGGTGTCAGTGTATGTTTTTGTTACTGGGTGTCAGTGTCTGTCTTTGTTACTTGGTGCAAGTGTGTGTCTGTGTTACTGGGTGTCAGTGTATGTCTTTGTCGCTTGGTGTATGTGTGTGTCTGTCTTACTGGCTGTCAGTGTATGTCTTTGTTACTGGGTGTCAGTGTGTGTCTTTGTTACTTGGTGTAAGGGTGTGCCTATTTTACTGGGTGTCAGTGTATGTCTTTGATACTGGGTGTCAGTGTATGTCCTTGTTACTTGGTGTCAGTGTGTGTCTGTGTTACTGGGTGTCAGTGTGTTTCTGTGTTACTGGGTGTCAGTGTGTGTCTTTGTTACTGTGTGTCAGTGTATGTCTTTGTTACTTGGTGTCAGGGTGTGTCTTTGTTACTTGGTGTCAGTGTATGTCTTTGTTACTTCTTGCAAGTGTGTGTCTTTGTTACTTGGTGTCAGTGCATGTCTTTGTTACTGGGTGTCTGTGTATGTCTTTGTTACTTGGTGTCAGTGTGTGTCTGTGTTGCTGGGTGTCAGTGTATGTCTGTGTTACTTGGTGTAAGTGTGTCTCTTTGTTACTGGGTGTCAGTGTATGTCTTTGTTATTTGGTGTCAGTGCATGTCTTTGTTATTTGGTGTAAGTGTGTGTCTGTGTTACTGGGTGTCAGTGCATGTCTTTGTTATTTGGTGTCAGTGTATGTCTCTGTTACTTGGTGTAAGTGTATGTCTTTGTTTCTGCGTGTCAGTGTGTGTCTTTGTTACTTGGTGTAAGTGTTTGTCTGTGTTACTGGGCGTCAGTGTATGTCTTTGTTACTTGGTGTAAGTGTATGTCTTTGTTACTTGGTGTCAGTGTTTGTCTGTGTGACTGGATGTCAGTGTATGTCTTTGTTACTTGGTGTCAGTGTATGTCTGTGTGACTGGATGTAACTGTCTGTCTTTGTTACTGGGTGTCAGTGCATGTCTTTGTTACTTGGTGTCAGTGAGCGTCTATGTTACTGGGTGTCATTGTATGTCTTTGTTACTTGATGTAAGTGTGTGTCTGTGTTTTTGGGTGTCAGTGTATGTCTGTGTTACTGGGTGTAAGTGTATGTCTTTGTTACTTGGTGTCAGTGTGTGTCTTTGTTACTTGGTGGAAGTGTGCGTCTGGGTTACTGGGTCTCAGTTTATGTCTGTGTTACAGGTTGTAAGTGTGTGTCTGTGTTACTGGGTGTCAGTGTGTGTCTTTGTTACTTGTTGTCAGTGTATGTCTTTGCTACTTGGTGTAAGTGTGTGTCTGTGTGACTGGGTGTCAGTGTATGTCTTTGTTACTTGGTGTCAGTGTATGTCTTTGTTACTGGGTGTCAGTGTGTGTCTTTGTTACTTGGTGTAAGTGTGTGTCTGTGTTACTGGGTGTCAGTGTATGTCTGTGTTACTTGGTATCAGTGCATGTCTTTGTTACTGGGTGTCAGTGTATGTCTTTGTTATTTGGTGTAAGTGTGTGTCTGTGTTACTGGGTGTCAGTGTATGTCTTTGTTACTTGGTGTAAGTGTGTGTCTGTGTTACTGGGTGTCAGTGTATGTCTGTGTTACTTGGTGTAAGTGTGTGTCTTTCTTACCGGGTGTCAGTGTATGTCTTTGTTACTGGGTGTCAGTGTCTGTCTTTGCTACTTGGTGCAAGTGTGTGTCTGTGTTACTGGGTGTCAGTGTATGTCTTTGTTACTTGGTGTATGTGTGTGTCTGTGTTACTGGGTGTCAGTGTATGTCTTTGTTACTGGATGTCAGTGTGTGTCTTTGTTACTTGGTGTAAGTGTGAGCCTGTTTTACTGCGTGTCAGTGTATGTCTTTGTTACTGGGTGTCAGTGTATGTCCTTGTTACTTGGTGTCAGTGTGTGTCTGTGTTACTGGGTGTCTCTGTGTGTCTGTGCTACTGGGTGTCAGTGTGTGTCTTTGTTACTGTGTGTCAGTGTATGTCTTTGTTACTGTGTGTCAGTGTATGTCTTTGTTACATGGTGTCAGTGTGTGTCTGTGTTACTGGGTGTCAGGGTGTGTCTTTGTTACTTGGTGTCAGTGTATGTGTTTGTTACTTGGTGCAAGTGTGTGTCTTTGTTACTTGCTGTAAGTGTGTGTCTGTGTTACTGGGCGTCAGTGTCTGTCTTTGTTACTTGGTGTAAGTGTATGTCAGTGTTACTGGGTGTCAGTGCATGTCTGTGTTACTGGGTGGATGAGTATGTCTTTGATACTGGGTGTCAGTGCGTGTCCTTGATACTTGGTGTCAGTGTTTGTCTGTGTTACTGGGTGTCAGTGAGTGTCTTTGTTACTTGGTGTAAGTGTGTGTGTGTGTTACTGGGTGTCAGTGTCTGTCCTTGTTACTTGGTGTAAGTGTGTGTCTGTGTTACTGGGTGTCTGTGTATGTCTGTGTTACTGGGTGTAAGTGTAAGTCTTTGTTACTGGGTGTCAGTGTGTGTCTTTGTGACTTGGTGTAAGTGTGTGTCTGTGTTACAGGCTGTCAGTGTATGTCTTTGTTACTTGGTGTAAGTGTGTGTCTGTTTTACTGGGTGTCAGTGTATGTTTTTGTTACTGGGTGTCAGTGTATGTCCTTGTTACTTGGTGTCAGTGTGTGTCTGTGTTACTGGGTGTCAGTGTGTGTCTGTGTTACTGGGTGTCAGTGTGTGTCTTTGTTACTGTGTGTCAGTGTATGTCTTTGTTACTTGGTGTCAGTGTGTGTCTTTGTTACTTGGTGTCAGGGTGTGTCTTTGTTACTTGGTGTCAGTCTATGTCTTTGTTACTTGGTGCAAGTGTGTGTCTTTGTTACTTGGTGTCAGTGCATGTCTTTGTTACAGGGTGTCAGTGTATGTCTTTGTTACTTTGTGTCAGTGTGTGTCTGTGTTCCTGGGATTCAGTGTATGTCTGTGTTAATTGGTGGAAGTGTGTGTCTTTGTTAACGGGTGTCAGTGTATGTCTTTGTTATTTGGTGTCAGTGCATGTCTTTGTTATTTGGTGTAAGTGTATGTCTTTGTTTCTGCGTGTCAATGTGTGTCTTTGTTACTTGGTGTAAGTGTTTGTCTGTGTTACTGGGCGTCAGTGTATGTCTTTGTTACTTGGAGTCAGTGTGTGTCTTTGTTACTTGGTGTAAGTGTGCGTCTGTGTTACTGGGTGTCAGTGTATGTCTTTGTTACTTGGTGTAAGTGTGTGTCTGTGTTACTGGGTGTCAGTGTATGTCTGTGTTACTGGGTGTAAGTTTATGTCTTTGTTACTGGGTGTAAGTGCGTGTCTTTGTTACTTGGTGTCAGTGTGTGTCTGTGTTACTGGGTGTCAGTGTACGTCTTTGTTACTTGGTGTAAGTGTTTGTCTGTGTTACGGGGTGTCAGTGCATGTCTTTGTTACTTGGTGTAAGTGTGTGTCTGTGTTACTGGGTGTCAGTGTCTGTCTTTGTTACTTGGTGCATGTGTATGTCTTTGTTACTGGGTGTCAGTGTGTGTCTTTGTTACTGTGTGTCAGTGGATGTCTTTGTTACTTGCTGTAAGTGTGTGTCTGTGTTACTGGCCGTCAGTGTCTGTCTTTGTTACTTGGTGTAAGTGTATGTCAGTGTTACTGGGTGTCAGTGCATGTCTGTGTTACTGGGTGGAAGTGTATGTCTTTGATACTGGGTGTCAGTGCGTGTCCTTGATACTTGGTGTCAGTGTTTGTCTGTGTTACTGGGTGTCAGTGAGTGTCATTGTTACTTGGTGTAAGTGTGTGTGTGTGTTACTGGGTGTCAGTGTCTGTCTTTGTTACTTGGTGTAAGTGTGTGTCTGTGTTACTGAGTGTCTGTGTTTGTCTGTGTTACTGGGTGTAAGTGTAAGTCTTTGTTACTGGGTGTCAGTGTGTGTCTTTGTGACTTGGTGTAAGTGTGTGTCTGTGTTCCAGGCTGTCAGTGTATGTCTTTGTTACTTGGTGTAAGTGTGTGTCTGTTTTACTGGGTGTCAGTGTATGTCCTTGTTACTTGGTGTCAGTGTGTGTCTGTGTTACTGGGTGTCTGTGTATGTCTGTGTTACTGGGTGTAAATGTATGTCTTTGTTACTGGGTGTCAGTGTGTGTCTTTGTGACTTGGTGTAAGAGTGTGTCTGTGTTACAGGCTGTCAGTGTATGTCTTTGTAACTTGGTGTAAGTGTGTGTCTGTTTTACTGGGTGTCAGTGTATGTTTTTGTTACTGGGTGTCAGTGTATGCCCTTGTTACTTGGTGTCAGTGTGTGTCTTTGTTACTTGGTGTCAGTGCATGTCTTTGTTACTGGGTGTCAGTGTATGTCTGTGTTACTGGGTGTAAATGTATGTCTTTGTTACTGGGTGTCAGTGTGTGTCTTTGTGACTTGGTGTAAGTGTGTGTCTGTGTTACAGGCTGTCAGTGTATGTCTTTGTTACTTGGTGTAAGTGTGTGTCTGTTTTACTGGGTGTCAGTGTATGTTTTTGTTACTGGGTGTCAGTGTGTGTCTGTGTTACTGGGTGTCAGTGTGTGTCTTTGTTACTGTGTGTCAGTGTATGTCTTTGTTACTTGGTGTCAGTGTGTGTCTGTGTTCCTGGATGTCAGGGTGTGTCTTTGTTACTTGGTGCAAGTGTGTGTCTTTGTTACTTGGTGTCAGTGCATGTCTTTGTTACTGGGTGTCAGTGTATGTCTTTGTTACTTTCTGTCAGTGTGTGTCTGTGTTACTGGGATTCAGTGTATGTCTGTGTTAATTGGTGTAAGTGTGTGTCTTTGTTACTGGGTGTCAGTGTATGTCTTTGTTATTTGGTGTCAGTGCATGTCTTTGTTATTTGGTGTAAGTGTATGTCTTTGTTTCTGCGTGTCAGTGTGTGTCTTTGTTACTTGGTGTAAGTGTTTGTCTGTGTTACTGGGCGTCAGTGTATGTCTTTGTTAATTGGAGTCGTTGTGTGTCTTTGTTACGTGGTGTAAGTGTGCGTCTTTGTTACTGGGTGTCAGTGTATGTCTTTGTTACTTGGTGTAAGTGTATGTCTGTGTTACTGGGTGTCAGTGTATGTCTGTGTTACTTGGTGTAAGTGTGTGTCTTTGTTACTGGGTGTCAGTGTATGTCTTTGTTATTTGGTGTCAGTGTATGTCTTTGTTACTTGGTGTAAGTGTGTGTCTGTGTTACTGGGTGTCAGTCTATGTCTTTGTTACTTGGTGTAAGTGTGTGTCTGTGTTACTGGGTGTCAGTGTATGTCTGTGTTACTTGGTGTAAGTGTGTGTCTTTGTTACTGGGTGTCAGTGTATGTCTTTGTTATTTGGTGTCAGTGTATGTCTTTGTTACTTGGTGTAAGTGTGTGTCTGTGTTACTGGGTGTCAGTGTATGTCTTTGTTACTTGGTGTAAGTGTGTGTCTGTGTTACTGGGTGTCAGAGTATGTCTGTGTTACTTGGTGTAAGTGTGTGTCTTTATTACCGGGTGTCAGTGTGTGTCTTTGTTACTGGGTGTCAGTGTCTGTCTTTGTTACTTGGTGCAAGTGTGTGTCTGTGTTACTGGGTGTCAGTGTATGTCTTTGTTACTGGGTGTAAGTGCGTGTCTTTGTTACTTGGTGCCAGTGTGTGTCTGTGTTACTGGGTGTCAGTGTATTTCTTTGTTACTTGGTGTAAGTATTTGTCTGTGTTACGGGGTGTCAGTGCATGTCTTTGTTACTTGGTGTAAGTGTATGTCTGTGTTACTGGGTGTCAGTGTCTGTCTTTGTTACTTGGTGCATGTGTATGTCTTTGTTACTGGGTGTCAGTGTGTGTCTTTGTTACTGTGTGTCAGTGGATGTTTTTGTAACTTGGTGTAAGTGTGTGTCTGTGTTACTGGGTGTCAGTGTGTGTCTTTGTTACTTGGTGTCAGGGTTTGTCTTTGTTACTTGTTGCAAGTGTGTGTCTGTGTAACTGGGTGTCAGTGTATGTCTTTGTTCCTGGGTGTCAGTGTATTTCTGTGTTACTTGGTGCAAGTGTGTGTCTGTGTTACTGGGTGTCAGTGTATGTCTTTGTTACTTGGTGCAAGTGTGTGTCTGTGTTACTGGGTGTCAGTGTATGTCTTTGTTATTTGGTGTCAGTGTATGTCTTTGTTACTTGGTGTAAGTGTGTGTCTGTGTTACTGGGTGTCAGTGTATGTCTTTGTTACTTGGTGTAAGTTTGTGTCTGTGTTACTGGCTGTCAGTGTATGTCTTTGTTACTTGGTGTAAGTGTGTGGCTGTGTTACTGGGTGTCAGTGTATGTCTTTGTTACTTGGTGTAAGTGTATGTCTTTGTTACTGGTTGTCAGTGCGTGTCTTTGTTACTTGGTGTCAGTGTGTGTCTTTGTTACTGGGTGTCAGTGTATGTCGTTGTTACTTGGTGTAAGTGTGTGTCTGTGTTACTGGGTGTCAGTGTATGTCTTTGTTACTTGGTGTAAGTGCGTGTCTGTGCTACTGGGTGTCAGTGTATGTCTTGAAAACTTGGTGCAAGGGTGTGTCTGTGTTACTGGGTGTCGGTGTATGTCTTTGTTACTTGTTGTAAGTGTGTGTCTGTGTTACTGGGTGTCAGTGTATGTCTTTTTTACTGGGTGTCAGTGTGTTTCTTTGTTACTGGGTGTAAGTGTGTGTCTATGTCACTGGGTGTCAGTGTATGTCTTTGTTACTGGGTGCAAGTGTGTGTCTGTGTTACTGGGTGTAAGTGTATGTCTTTGTTACTGGGTGTAAGTGCGTGTCTTTGTTACTTGGTGTAAGTATTTGTCTGTGTTACGGGGTGTCAGTGCATGTCTTTGTTACTTGGTGTAAGTGTATGTCTGTGTTACTGGGTGTCAGTGTCTGTCTTTGTTACTTGGTGCATGTGTATGTCTTTGTTACTGGGTGTCAGTGTGTGTCTTTGTTACTGTGTGTCAGTGGATGTCTTTGTTACTTGGTGTAAGTGTGTGTCTGTGTTACTGGGTGTCAGTGTGTGTCTTTGTTACTTGGTGTCAGGGTTTGTCTTTGTTACTTGTTGCAAGTGTGTGTCTGTGTTACTGGGTGTCAGTGTATGCCTTTGTTCCTGGGTGTCAGTGTATTTCTGTGTTACTTGGTGCAAGTGTGTGTCTGTGTTACTGGGTGTCAGTGTATGTCTTTGTTACTTGGTGCAAGTGTGTGTCTGTGTTACTGGGGGTCAGTGCCTGTCTTTGTTACTTGGTGCAAGTGTGTGTCTGTGTCACTGGGTGTCAGTGTATGTCTTTGTTACTGGGTGTCAGTGTCTGTCTTTGTTACTTGGTGTATGTGTGTGTCTGTGTTACGGGGTGTCAGTGTATGTCTTTGTTACTGGGTGTCAGTGTATGTCTTTGTTACTTGGTGTAAGTGTGTGTCTGTTTTACTGGGTGTCAGTGTCTGTCTTTGTTACTGGGTGTCAGTGTATGTCCTTGTTACTTGGTGTCAGTGTGCGTCTGTGTACTGGGTGTCAGTGTGTGTCTTTGTTACTGTGTGTCAGTGTATGTCTTTGTTACTTGGTGTAAGTGTGTGTCTGTGTTACTGGGTGTCTGTGTATGTCTGTGTTACTGGGTGTAAGTGTATGTCTTTGTTACTGGGTGTCAGTGTGTGTCTTTGTGACTTGGTGTAAGTGTGTGTCTGTGTTACAGGCTGTCAGTGTATGTCTTTGTTACTTGGTGTAAGTGTGTGTCTGTTTTACTGGGTTTCAGTGTATGTTTTTGTTACTGGGTGTCAGTGTATGTCCTCGTTACTTGGTGTCAGTGTGTGTCTGTGTTACTGGGTGTCTGTGTATGTCTGTGTTACTGGGTGTAAGTGTATGTCTTTGTTACTGTGTGTCAGTGTGTGTCTTTGTGACTTGGTGTAAGTGTGTGTCTGTGTTACTGGCTGTCAGTGTATGTCTTTGTTACTTGGTGTAAGTGTGTGGCTGTGTTACTGGGTGTCAGTGTATGTCTTTGTTACTTGGTGTAAGTGTATGTCTTTGTTACTGGTTGTCAGTGCGTGTCTTTGTTACTTGGTGTCAGTGTGTGTCTTTGTTACTGGGTGTCAGTGTATGTCGTTGTTACTTGGTGTAAGTGTGTGTCTGTGTTACTGGGTGTCAGTGTATGTCTTTGTTACTTGGTGTAAGTGCGTGTCTGTGCTACTGGGTGTCAGTGTATGTCTTGAAAACTTGGTGCAAGGGTGTGTCTGTGTTACTGGGTGTCGGTGTATGTCTTTGTTACTTGTTGTAAGTGTGTGTCTGTGTTACTGGGTGTCAGTGTATGTCTTTTTTACTGGGTGTCAGTGTGTTTCTTTGTTACTTGGTGTAAGTGTGTGTCTGTGTCACTGGGTGTCAGTGTATGTCTTTGTTACTGGGTGTCAGTGTATGTCCTTGTTACTTGGTGTCATTGTGTGTCTGTGTTACTGGGTGTCAGTGTGTGTCTATGTTCCTGTGTGACAGTGTATGTCTTTGTTACTGGGTGTAAGTGTGTGTCTGTGTTACCGGGTGTCATTGTGTGTCTTTGTTACTTGTTGTCAGTGTATGTCTTTGCTACTTGGTGTAACTGTGTGTCTGTGTGACTGGGTGTCAGTCTATGTCTTTGTTACTTGGTGTAAGTGTGTGTCTGTGTTACTGGGTGTCAGTGTATGTCTGTGTTACTTGGTGTAAGTGTGTGTCTTTGTTACTGGGTGTCAGTGTATGTCTTTGTTATTTGGTGTCAGTGTATGTCTTTGTTACTTGGTGTAAGTGTGTGTCTGTGTTACTGGGTGTCAGTGTATGTCTTTGTTACTTGGTGTAAGTGTGTGTCTGTGTTACTGGGTGTCAGTGTATGTCTGTGTTACTTGGTGTAAGTGTGTGTCTTTATTACCGGGTGTCAGTGTATGTCTTTGTTACTGGGTGTCAGTGTCTGTCTTTGTTACTTGGTGCAAGTGTGTGTCTGTGTTACTGGGTGTCAGTGTATGTCTTTGTTACTGGGTGTCAGTGTGTGTCTTTGTTACTTGGTGTAAGTGTGTGTCTGTTTTACTGGGTGTCAGTGTATGTCTTTGTTACTGGGTGTCAGTGTATGTCATTGTTACTTTGTGTCAGTGTGTGTCTGTGTTACTGGGTGTCAGTGTGTGTCTGTGTTACTGGGTGTCAGTGTGTATCTTTGTTACTGTGTGTCAGTGTATGTCTTTGTTACTTGGTGTCAGTGTGTGTCTGTGTTACTGGGTGTCAGTGTGTGTCTTTGTTACTTGGTGTCAGTGTATGTCTTTGTTACTTGGTGCAAGTGTGTGTCCTTGTTACTTGGTGTCAGTGCATGTCTTTGTTACTGGGTGTCAGTGTATGTCTTTGTTACTTGGTGTCAGTGTGTGTCTGTGTTACTGGGTGTCTGTGTATGTCTTTGTTACTTGGTGTAAGTGTGTCTCTTTGTTACTGGTTTCAGTGTATGTCTTTGTTATTTGGTGTCAGTGCATGTCTTTGTTATTTGGTGTAAGTGTGTGTCTGTGTTACTGGGTGTCAGTGTATGTCTGTGTTACTTGGTGTAAGTGTGTGTCTTTGTTACTTGGTGGAAGTGTGCGTCTGGGTTACTGGGTGTCAGTTTATGTCTTTGTTACAGGTTGTAAGTGTGTGTCTGTGTTACTGGGTGTCAGTGTGTCTTTGTTACTTGTTGTCAGTGTATGTCTTTGCTACTTGGTGTAAGTGTGTGTCTGTGTGACTGGGTGTCAGAGTATGTCTTTGTTACTTGGTGTCAGTGTGTGTCTTTGTTACTTGGTGTAAGTGTGTGTCTGTGTTACTGGGTGTCAGTGTATGTCTGTGTTACTTGGTGTAAGTGTGTGTCTTTTATACTGGGTGTCAGTGTATGTCTTTGTTATTTGGTGTCAGTGTATGTCTTTGTTACTTGGTGTAATTGTGTGTCTGTGTTACTGGTTGTCAGTGTATGTCTTTGTTTTTTGGTGTCAGTGCATGTCTTTGTTATTTGGTGTAAGTGTGTGTCTGTGTTACTGGGTGTCAGTGTATGTCTGTGTTACTTGGTGTAAGTGTGTGTCTTTGTTACCGGGTGTCAGTGTATGTCTTTGTTACTGGGTGTCAGTGTCTGTCTTTGTTACTTGGTGCAAGTGTGTGTCTGTGTTCCTGGGTGTCAGTGTATGTCTTTGTTACTTGGTGTATGTGTGTGTCTGTGTTACTGGGTGTCAGTGTATGTCTTTGTTACTGGGTGTCAGTGTGTGTCTTTGTTACTTGGTGTAAGTGTGTGTCTGTTTTACTGGGTGTCAGTGTATGTCTTTGTTACTGGGTGTCAGTGTATGTCCTTGTTACTTGGTGTCAGTGTGTGTCTGTGTTACTGGGTGTCAGTGTGTGTCTTTGTTACTGTGTGTCAGTGTATGTCTTTGTTACTTGGTGTCAGTGTGTGTCTGTGTTACTGGGTGTCAGGGTGTGTCTTTGTTACTTGGTGTCAGTCTATGTCTTTGTTACTTGGTGCAAGTGTGTGTCTTTGTTACTTGGTGTCAGTGCATGTCTTTGTTACTGGGTGTCTGTGTATGTCTTTGTTACTTGGTGTCAGTGTGTGTCTGTGTTACTGGGTGTCAGTGTATGTCTGTGTTACTTGGTGTAAGTGTGTCTCTTTGTTACTGGGTGTCAGTGTATGTCTTTGTTGTTTGGTGTCAGTGCATGTCTTTGTTATTTGGTGTAAGTGTGTGTCTGTGTTACTGGGTGTCAGTGTATGTCTTTGTTATTTGGTGTCAGTGTATGTCTTTGTTACTTGGTGTAAGTGTATGTCTTTGTATCTGCGTGTCAGTGTGTGTCTTTGTTACTTGGTGTAAGTGTTTGTCTGTGTTACTGGGCGTCAGTGTAGGTCTTTGTTACTTGGTGTAAGTGTATGTCTTTTGTTACTTGGTGTCAGTGTTTTTCTGTGTTACTGGGTGTCAGTGTATGTCTTTGTTACTTGGTGTCAATGTATGTTTGTGTGACTGGGTGTAACTGTATGTCTTTGTTACTGGGTGTCAGTGCATGTCTTTGTTACTTGGTGTCAGTGAGTGTCTATGTTACTGGGTGTCAGTGTATGTCTTTGTTACTTGATGTAAGTGAATGTCTGTGTTTTTGGGTGTCAGTGTATGTCTGTGTTACTGGGTGTAAGTGTATGTCTTTGTTACTTGGTGTCAGTGTGTGTCTTTGTTACTTGGTGGAAGTGTGCGTCTGGGTTACTGGGTGTCAGTTTATGTCTTTGTTACAGGTTGTAAGTGTGTGTCTGTGTTACTGGGTGTCAGTGTGTGTCTTTGTTACTTGTTGTCAGTGTATGTCTTTGCTACTTGGTGTAAGTGTGTGTCTGTGTGACTGGGTGTCAGTGTATGTCTTTGTTACTTGGTGTCAGTGTATGTCTTTGTTACTGGGTGTCAGTGTGTGTCTTTGTTACTTGGTGTAAGTGTGTGTCTGTGTTACTGGGTGTCAGTGTATGTCTGTGTTACTTGGTGTAAGTGTGTGTATTTGTTACTGGGTGTCAGTGTATGTCTTTGTTATTTGGTGTCAGTGTATGTCTTTGTTACTTGGTGTAAGTGTGTGTCTGTGTTACTGGGTGTCAGTGTATGTCTTTGTTACTTGGTGTAAGTGTGTGTCTGTGTTACTGGGTGTCAGTCTATGTCTGTGTTACTTGGTGTAAGTGTGTGTCTTTGTTACCGGGTGTCAGTGTATGTCTTTGTTACTGGGTGTCAGTGTCTGTCTTTGTTACTTGGTGCAAGTGTGTGTCTGTGTTACTGGGTGTCAGTGTATGTCTTTGTTACTTGGTGTATGTGTGTGTTTGTGTTACTGGGTGTCAGTGTATGTCTTTGTTACTGGGTGTCAGTGTGTGTCTTTGTTACTTGGTGTAAGTGTGTGTCTGTTTTACTGGGTGTCATTGTATGTCTTTGTTACTGGGTGTCAGTGTATGTCCTTGTTACTTGGTGTCAGTGTGTGTCTGTTTTACTGGGTGTCAGTGTGTGTCTGTGTTACTGGGTGTCAGTGTGTGTCTTTGTTACTGTGTGTCAGTGTATGTCTTTGTTACTTGGTGTCAGTGTGTGTCTGTGTTACTGGGTGTCAGGGTGTGTCTTTGTTACTTGGTGTCAGTGTATGTCTTTGTTACTTGGTGCAAGTGTGTGTCTTTGTTACTTGGTGTCAGTGCATGCCTTTGTTACTGGGTGTCTGTGTATGTCTTTGTTACTTGGTGTAAGTGCGTCTCTTTGTTACTGGGTGTCAGTGTATGTCTTTGTTATTTGGTGTCAGTGCATGTCTTTGTTATTTGGTGTAAGTGTGTGTCTGTGTTACTGGGTGTCAGTGTATGTCTTTGTTATTTGGTGTCAGTGTATGTCTTTGTTACTTGGTGTTAGTGTATGTCTTTGTTTCTGCGTGTCAGTGTGTGTCTTTGTTACTTGGTGTAAGTGTTTGTCTGTGTTACTGGGCGTCAGTGTATGTCTTTGTTACTTGGTGTAAGTGTATGTCTTTGTTACTTGGTGTCAGTGTTTGTCTGTGTGACTGGATGTCAGTGTATGTCTTTATTACTTGGTGTCAGTGTATGTCTGTGTGACTGGGTGTAACTGTATGTCTTTGTTACTGGGTGTCAGTGCATGTCTTTGTTACTTGGTGTCAGTGAGTGTCTATGTTACTGGGTGTCATTGTATGTCTTTGTTACTTGATGTAAGTGTGTGTCTGTGTTTTTGGGTGTCCGTGTATGTCTGTGTTACTGGGTGTAAGTGTATGTCTTTGTTACTTGGTGTCAGTGTGTGTCTTTGTTACTTGGTGGAAGTGTGCGTCTGGGATACTGGGTCTCAGTTTATGTCTGTGTTACAGGTTGTAAGTGTGTGTCTGTGGTACTGGGTGTCAGTGTGTGTCTTTGTTACTTGTTGTCAGTGTATGTCTTTGCTACTTGGTGTAAGTGTGTGTCTGTGTGACTGGGTGTCAGTGTATGTCTTTGTTACTTGGTGTCAGTGTATGTCTTTGTTACTGCGTGTCAGTGTGTGTCTTTGTTACTTGGTGTAAGTGTGTGTCTGTGTTACTGGGTGTCAGTGTATGTCTGTGTTACTTGGTGTCAGTGCATGTCTTTGTTGCTGGGTGTCAGTGTATGTCTTTGTTATTTGGTGTCAGTGTATGTCTCTGTTACTTGGTGTAAGTGTGTGTCTGTGTTACTGGGTGTCAGTGTATGTCTTTGTTACTTGGTGTAAGTGTGTGTCTGTGTTACTGGGTGTCAGTGTATGTCTGTGTTACTTGGTGTAAGTGTGTGTCTTTGTTACCGGGTGTCAGTGTATGACTTTGTTACTGGGTGTCAGTGTCTGTCTTTGTTACTTGGTGCAAGTGTGTGTCTGTGTTACTGGGTGTCAGTGTATGTCTTTGTTACTTCGTGTATGTGTGTGTCTGTGTTACTGGGTGTCAGTGTATGTCTTTGTTACTGGGTGTCAGTGTGTGTCTTTGTTACTTGGTGTAAGTGTGTGCCTGTTTTACTGGGTGTCAGTGTATGTCTTTGTTACTGGGTGTCAGTGTATGTCCTTGTTACTTGGTGTCAGTGTGTGTCTGTGTTACTGGGTGTCAGTGTGTTTCTGTGTTACTGGGTGTCAGTGTGTGTCTTTGTTACTGTGTGCCAGTGTATGTCTTTGTAACTTGGTGTCAGTGTGTGTCTTTGTTACTTGGTGTCAGTGTATGTCTTTGTTACTTGGTGCAAGTGTGTGTCTTTGTTACTTGGTGTCAGTGCATGTCTTTGTTACTGGGTGTCTGTGTATGTCTTTGTTACTTGGTGTCAGTGTGTGTCTGTGTTGCTGGGTGTCAGTGTATGTCTGTGTTACTTGGTGTAAGTGTGTCTCTTTGTTACTGGGTGTCAGTGTATGTCTTTGTTATTTGGTGTCAGTGCATGTCTTTGTTATTTGGTGTAAGTGTTTGTCTGTGTTACTGGGCGTCAGTGTATGTCTTTGATACTTGGTGTAAGTGTATGTCTTTGTTACTTGGTGTCAGTGTTTGTCTGTGTGACTGGATGTCAGTGTATGTCTTTGCTACTTGGTGTCAGTTTATGTCTGTGTGACTGGGTGTAACTGTATGTCTTTGTTACTGGGTGTCAGTGCATGTCTTTGTTACTTGGTGTCAGTGAGTGTCTATGTTACTGTGTGTCATTGTATGTCTTTGTTACTTGATGTAAGTGTGTGTCTGTGTTTTTGGGTGTCAGTGTATGTCTGTGTTACTGGGTGTAAGTGTATGTCTTTGTTACTTGGTGTCAGTGTGTGTCTTTGTTACTTGGTGGAAGTTTGCGTCTGGGTTACTGGGTCTCAGTTTATGTCTGTGTTACAGGTTGTAAGTGTGTGTCTGTGTTACTGGGTGTCAGTGTGTGTCTTTGTTACTTGTTGTCAGTGTATGTCTTTGCTACTTGGTGTAAGTGTGTGTCTGTGTGACTGGGTGTCAGTGTATGTCTTTGTTACTTGGTGTCAGTGTATGTATTTGTTACTGGGTGTCAGTGTGTGTCTTTGTTACTTGGTGTAAGTGTGTGTCTGTGTTACTGGGTGTCAGTGTATGTCTGTGTTACTTGGTGTCAGTGCATGTCTTTGTTACTGGGTGTCAGTGTATGTCTTTGTTATTTGGTGTCAGTGTATGTCTTTGTTACTTGGTGCAAGTGTGTGTCTGTGTTACTGGGTGTCAGTGTATGTCTTTGTTACTTGGTGTAAGTGTGTGTCTGTGTTACTGGGTGTCAGTGTATGTCTGTGTTACTTGGTTTAAGTGTGTGTGTTTGTTACCGGGTGTCAGTGTATGTCTTTGTTACTGGGTGTCAGTGTCTGTCTTTGTTACTTGGTGCAAGTGTGTGTCTGTGTTACTGGGTGTCAGTGTATGTCTTTGTTACTTGGTGTATGTGTGTGTCTGTGTTACTGGGTGTCAGTGTATGTCTTTGTTACTGGGTGTCAGTGTGTGTCTTTGTTACCTGGTGTAAGTGTGTGCCTGTTTTACTGGGTGTCAGTGTATGTCTTTGTTACTGGGTGTCAGTGTATGTCCTTGTTACTTGGTGTCAGTGTGTGTCTGTGTTACTGGGTGTCAGTGTGTGTCTTTGTTACTTGGTGTCAGTGCATGTCTTTGTTACTGGGTTTCAGTGTCTGTCTTTGTTACTTGGTGCAGGTGTGTGTCTGTGTTACTGGGTGTCAGTGTATGTCTTTGTTACTTTTTGTATGTATGTGTCTGTGTTACTGGGTGTCAGTGTATGTCTTTGTTACTGGGTGTCAGTGTGTGTCTTTGTTACTTGGTGTAAGTGTGTGCCTGTTTTACTGGGTGTCAGTGTATGTCTTTGTTACTGGGTGTCAGTGTATGTCCTTGTTACTTGGTGTCAGTGTGTGTCTGTGTTACTGGGTGTCAGTCTGTTACTGTGTTACTGGGTGCCAGTGTGTGTCTTTGTTACTTGGTGTCAGTGTATGTCTTTGTTACTTGGTGTCAGGGTGTGTCTTTGTTACTTGGTGTCAGTGCATGTCTTTGTTACTTGGTGCAAGTGTGTGTCTTTGTTACTTGGTGTCAGTGCATGTCTTTGTGACTGGGTGTCTGTGTATGTCTTTGTTACTTGGTGTCAGTGTGTGTCTGTGTTGCTGGGTGTCAGTGTATGTCTGTGTTACTTGGTGTAAGTGTGTCTCTTTGTTACTGGGTGTCAGTGTATGTCTTTGTTATTTGGTGTCAGTGCATGTCTTTGTTATTTGGTGGAAGTGTGTGTCTGTGTTACTGGGTGTCAGTATATGTCTTTGTTATTTGGTGTCAGTGTATGTCTTTGTTACTTGGTGTAAGTGTATGTCTTTGTTTCTGCGTGTCAGTGTGTGTCTTTGTTACTTGGTGTAAGTGTTTGTCTGTGTTACTGGGCGTCAGTGTATGTCTTTGTTACTTGGTGTAAGTGTATGTCTTTGTTACTTGGTGTCAGTGTTTGTCTGTGTGACTGGATGTCAGTGTATGTCTTTGTTACTTGGTGTCAGTGTATGTCTGTGTGACTGGGTGTAACTGTATGCATTTGTTACTGGGTGTGAGTGCATGTCTTTGTTACTTGGTGTCAGTGAGTGTCTATGTTACTGGGTGTCATTGTATGTCTTTGTTACTTGATGTAAGTGTGTGTCTGTGTTACTGGGTGTCAGTATATGTCTTTGTTATTTGGTGTCAGTGTATGTCTTTGTTACTTGGTGTAAGTGTATGTCTTTGTTTCTGCGTGTCAGTGTGTGTCTTTGTTACTTGGTGTAAGTGTTTGTCTGTGTTACTGGGCGTCAGTGTATGTCTTTGTTACTTGGTGTAAGTGTATGTCTTTGTTACTTGGTGTCAGTGTTTGTCTGTGTGACTGGATGTCAGTGTATGTCTTTGTTACTTGGTGTCAGTGTATGTCTGTGTGACTGGGTGTAACTGTATGCATTTGTTACTGGGTGTGAGTGCATGTCTTTGTTACTTGGTGTCAGTGTGTGTCTTTGTTACTTGGTGGAAGTGTGCGTCTGGGTTACTGGGTCTCAGTTTATGTCTGTGTTACAGGTTGTAAGTGTGTGTCTGTGTTACTGGGTGTCAGTGTGTGTCTTTGTTACTTGTTGTCAGTGTATGTCTTTGCTACTTGGTGTAAGTGTGTGTCTGTGTGACTGGGTGTCAGTGTATGTCTTTGTTACTTGGTGTAAGTGTATGTCTTTGTTACTGGGTGTCAATGTGTGTCTTTGTTACTTGGTGTAAGTGTGTGTCTGTGTTACTGGGTGTCAGTGTATGTCTGTGTTACTTGGTGTCAGTGCATGTCTTTGTTACTGGGTGTCAGTGTATGTCTTTGTTATTTGGTGTCAGTGTATGTCTTTGTTACTTGGTGCAAGTGTGTGTCTGTGTTACTGGGTGTCAGTGTATGTCTTTGTTACTTGGTGTAAGTGTGTGTCTGTGTTACTGGGTGTCAGTGTATGTCTGTGTTACTTGGTGTAAGTGTGTGTCTTTGTTACCGGGTGTCAGTGTATGTCTTTGTTACTGGGTGTCAGTGTCTGTCTTTGTTACTTGGTGCAAGTGTGTCTCTGTGTTACTGGGTGTCAGTGTATGTCTTTGTTACTTGTTGTATGTGTGTGTCTGTGTTACTGGGTGTCAGTGTATGTCTTTGTTACTGGGTGTCAGTGTGTGTCTTTGTTACTTGGTGTAAGTGTGTGCCTGTTTTACTGGGTGTCAGTGTATGCCTTTGTTACTGGGTGTCAGTGTATGTCCTTGTTACTTGGTGTCAGTGTGTGTTTGTGTTACTGGGTGTCAGTGTGTGTCTTTGTTACTGTGTGTCAGTGTATGTCTTTGTTACTTGGTGTCAGTGTGTGTCTGTGTTACTGGGTGTCAGGGTGTGTCTTTGTTACTTGGTGTCAGTGTATGTCTTTGTTACTGGGTGTCAGTGTATGTCTTTGTTACTTGGTGTCAGTGTGTGTCTGTGTTACTGGGTGTCAGTGTATGTCTGTGTTACTTGGTGTAAGTGTGTCTCTTTGTTACTGGGTGTCCGCGTATGTCTTTGTTATTTGGTGTCAGTGCATGTATTTGTTATTTGCTGTAAGTGTGTGTCTGTGTTACTGGGTGTCAGTGTATGTCTTTGTTATTTGGTGTCAGTGTATGTCTTTGTTACTTGGTGTAACTGTATGTCTTTGTTTCTGCGTGTCAGTGAGTGTCTTTGTTACTTGGTGTAAGTGTTTGTCCGTGTTACTGGGCGTCAGTGTCTGTCTTTGTTCCTTGGTGAAAGTGTATGTCTTTGTAACTTGGTGTCAGTGTTTCTCTGTGTTACTGGGTGTCAGTGTATGTCTTTTTTACTTAGTGTATGTGTGTGTCTGTGTTACTGGGTGTCAGTGTATTTCTTTGTTACTGGGTGTCAGTGTGTGTCTTTGTTACTTGGTGTATGTGTGTGTCTTTGTTACTGTGTGTCAATGTATGTCTTTGTTCCTGGGTGTCAGTGTGTGTCTTTGTTACTTGGTGTAAGTGTGTGTCTGTTTTACTGGGTGTCAGTGTATGTCTTTGTTACTGGGTGTCAGTGTCTGTCTTTGTAACTTGGTGTAAGTGTGTGTCTGTGTTACTGGGTGTCAGTGTATGTCTTTGTTACTTGGTGTATGTGTGTGTCTGTGTTACTGGGTGTCAGTGTATGTCTTTGTTACTGGGTGTCAGTGTGTGTCTTTGTTACTTGGTGTAAGTGTGTGTCTGTTTTACTGGGTGTCAGTGCATGTCTGTGTTACTTGGTGTCAGTGTGTGTCTGTGTTACTGGGTGTCAGTGTATGTCTGTGTTACTTGGTGTAAGTGTGTCTCTTTGTTACTGGGTGTCAGTGTATGTCTTTGTTATTTGGTGTCAGTGCATGTCTATGTTATTTGGTGTAAGTGTGTGTCTGTGTTACTGGGTGTCAGTGTATGTCTTTGTTATTTGGTGTCAGTGCATGTCTTTGTTACTTGGTGTAACTGTATGTCTTTGTTTCTGCGTGTCAGTGAGTGTCTTTGTTACTTGGTGTAAGTGTTTGTCCGTGTTACTGGGCGTCAGTGTCTGTCTTTGTTACTTGGTGTTAGTGTATTTCTTTGTTACTTGGTGTCAGTGTTTGTCTGTGTTACTGGGTGTCAGTGTAAGTCTTTGTTACTTGGTGTCAGTGTATGTCTGTGTGACTGGGTGCAACTGTATGTCTTTGTTACTGGGCGTCAGTGCATGTCTTTGTTACTTGGTATCAGTGAGTGTCTATGTTACTGGGTGTCAGTGTATGTCTTTGTTACTAGATGTAAGTGTGTGTCTGTGTTTTTGGGTGTCAGTGTGTGTCTGTGTTACTGGGTGTAAGTGTATGACTTTGTTACCTGGTGTCAGTGTGTGTCTTTGTTACTTTTTGGAAGTGTGCGTCTGGGTTACTGGGTATCAGTTTATGTCTGTGTTACTGGGTGTAAGTGTGTGTCTGTGTTACAGGGTGTCAGTGCATGTCTTTGTTACTTGGTGTAAGTGTGTGTCTGTGTTACTGGATGTCAGTGTATGTCTTTGTTACTTGGTGTAAGTGTGTGTCTGTGTGACTGGGTGTCAGTGTATGTCTTTGTTACTTGGTGTCAGTGTATGTCTTTGTCACTGGGTGTCAGTGTGTGTCTTTGTAACTTGGTGTAAGTGTGTGTCTGTGTTACTGGCTGTCATTGTATGTCTTTGTTACTTTGTGTAAGTGTGTGTCTGTGTTACTGGGTGTCAGTGTATGTCTTTGTTACTTGGTGTAAGTGTATGTCTTTGTTACTGGTTGTCAGTGCGTCTCTTTGTTACTTGGTGTCAGTGTTTGTCTGTGTTACTGGGTGTCAGTGTATGCCGTTGTTACTTGGTGTAAGTGTGTGTCTGTGTTATTCGGTGTCAGTGTATGTCTTTGTTCCTTGGTGTAAGTGCGTGTCTGTGCTACTGGGTGTCAGTGTATGTCTTGAAAACTTGGTGCAAGGATGTGTCTGTGTTACTGGGTGTCGGTGTATGTCTTTGTTACTTGTTGTAAGTGTGTGTCTGTGTTACTGGGTGTCAGTGTATGTCTTTTTACTGGGTGTCAGTGTGTTTCTTTGTTACTTGGTGTAAGTGTGTGTCTGTGTTACTGGGTGTCAGTGTATGTCTTTGTTACTGGGTGTCAGTGTATGTCCTTGTTACTTGGTGTCAGTGTGTGTCTGTGTTACTGGGTGTCAGTGTGTGTCTTTGTTCCTGTGTGACAGTGTATGTCTTTGTTACTGGGTGTAAGTGTGTGTCTGTCTTACTGGGTGTCAGTGTGTGTCTTTGTTACTTGTTGTCAGTGTGTGTCTGTTTTACTGGGTGTCAGTGTGTGTCTGTGTTACTGGGTGTCAGTGTGTGTCTTTGTTACTGTGTGTCAGTGTATGTCTTTGTTACTGGGTGTCAGTGTGTGTCTTTGTTACTTGGTGTAAGTGTGTGTCTGTGTTACTGGGTGTCAGTGTATGTCTGTGTTACTTGGTGTAAGTGTGTGTCTTTGTTACTGGCTGTCAGTGTATGTCTTTGTTACTTGGTGTATGTGTGTGTCTGTGTTACCGGGTGTAAGTGTATGTCTTTGTTACTTGGTGTCAGTGTGTGTCTGTGTTACTGGGTGTCAGTGTGTGTCTGTGTTACTGGGTGTCAGTGTGTGTCTTTGTTATTTGGTGTCAGTGTATGTCTTTGTTACTTGGTGTAAGTGTGTGTCTGTGTTACTGGGTGTCAGTGTATGTCTTTGTTACTTGGTGCAAGTGTGTGTCTGTGTTACTTGGTGTCAGTGTATGTCTTTGTTACTTGGTGTATGTGTGTGTCTGTGTTACCGGGTGTAAGTGTATGTCTTTGTTACTTGGTGTCAGTGTGTGTCTGTGTTACTGGGTGTCAGTGTATGTCTTTGTTACTGGGTGTCAGTGTGTGTCTTTGTTACCTGGTGTAAGTGTGTGCCTGTTTTACTGGGTGTCAGTGTATGTCTTTGTTACTGGGTGTCAGTGTATGTCCTTGTTACTTGGTGTCAGTGTGTGTCTGTGTTACTGGGTGTCAGTGTGTGTCTTTGTTACTTGGTGTCAGTGCATGTCTTTGTTACTGGGTGTCAGTGTCTGTCTTTGTTACTTGGTGCAGGTGTGTGTCTGTGTTACTGGGTGTCAGTGTATGTCTTTGTTACTTTTTGTATGTATGTGTCTGTGTTACTGGGTGTCAGTGTATGTCTTTGTTACTGGGTGTCAGTGTGTGTCTTTGTTACTTGGTGTAAGTGTGTGCCTGTTTTACTGGGTGTCAGTGTATGTCTTTGTTACTGGGTGTCAGTGTATGTCCTTGTTACTTGGTGTCAGTGTTTGTCTGTGTTACTGGGTGTCAGTCTGTTTCTGTGTTACTGGGTGCCTGTGTGTGTCTTTGTTACTGTGTGTCAGTGTATGTCTTTGTTACTTGGTGTCAGGGTGTGTCTTTGTTACTTGGTGTCAGTGTATGTCTTTGTTACTTGGTGCAAGTGTGTGTCTTCGTTACTTGGTGTCAGTGCATGTCTTTGTTACTGGGTGTCTGTGTATGTCTTTGTTACTTGGTGTCAGTGTGTGTCTGTGTTGCTGGGTGTCAGTGTATGTCTGTGTTACTTGGTGTAAGTGTGTCTCTTTGTTACTGGGTGTCAGTGTATGTCTTTGTTATTTGGTGTCAGTGCATGTCTTTGTTATTTGGTGGAAGTGTGTGTCTGTGTTACTGGGTGTCAGTGTATGTCTTTGTTATTTGGTGTCAGTGTATGTCTTTGTTACTTGGTGTAAGTGTATGTCTTTGTTTCTGCGTGTCAGTGTGTGTCTTTGTTACTTGGTGTAAGTGTTTGTCTGTGTTACTGGGCGTCAGTGTATGTCTTTGTTGCTTGGTGTAAGTGTATGTCTTTGTTACTTGGTGTCAGTGTTTGTCTGTGTGACTGGATGTCAGTGTATGTCTTTGTTACTTGGTGTCAGTGTATGTCTGTGTGACTGGGTGTAACTGTATGCATTTGTTACTGGGTGTGAGTGCATGTCTTTGTTACTTGGTGTCAGTGAGTGTCTATGTTACTGGGTGTCATTGTATGTCTTTGTTACTTGATGTAAGTGTGTGTCTGTGTATTTGGGTGTCAGTGTATGTCTGTGTTACTGGGTGTAAGTGTATGTCTTTGTTACTTGGTGTCAGTGTGTGTCTTTGTTACTTGGTGGAAGTGTGCGTCTGGGTTACTGGGTCTCAGTTTATGTCTGTGTTACAGGTTGTAAGTGTGTGTCTGTGTTACTGGGTGTCAGTGTGTGTCTTTGTTACTTGTTGTCAGTGTATGTCTTTGCTACTTGGTGTAAGTGTGTGTCTGTGTGACTGGGTGTCAGTGTATGTCTTTGTTACTTTGTGTCAGTGTATGTCTTTTTTACTGGGTGTCAATGTGTGTCTTTGTTACTTGGTGTAAGTGTGTGTCTGTGTTACTGGGTGTCAGTGTATGTCTGTGTTACTTGGTGTCAGTGCATGTCTTTGTTACTGGGTGTCAGTGTATGTCTTTGTTATTTGGTGTCAGTGTATGTCTTTGTTACTTGGTGCAAGTGTGTGTCTGTGTTACTGGGTGTCAGTGTATGTCTTTGTTACTTTGTGTAAGTGTGTGTCTGTGTTACTGGGTGTCAGTGTATGTCTGTGTTACTTGGTGTAAGTGTGTGTCTTTGTTACCGGGTGTCAGTTTATGTCTTTGTTACTGGGTGTCAGTGTCTGTCTTTGTTACTTGGTGCAAGTGTGTGTCTGTGTTACTGGGTGTCAGTGTATGTCTTTGTTACTTGTTGTATGTGTGTGTCTGTGTTACTGGGTGTCAGTGTATGTCTTTGTTACTGGGTGTCAGTGTGTGTCTTTGTTACTTGGTGTAAGTGTGTGCCTGTTTTACTGGGTGTCAGTGTATGCCTTTGTTACTGGGTGTCAGTGTATGTCCTTGTTACTTGGTGTCAGTGTGTGTTTGTGTTACTGGGTGTCAGTGTGTGTCATTGTTACTGTGTGTCAGTGTATGTCTTTGTTACTTGGTGTCAGTGTGTGTCTGTGTTACTGGGTGTCAGGGTGTGTCTTTGTTACTTGGTGTCAGTGTATGTCTTTGTTACTTGGTGCAAGTGTGTGTCTTTGTTACTTGGTGTCAGTGCATGTCTTTGTTACTGGGTGTCAGTGTATGTCTTTGTTACTTGGTGTCAGTGTGTGTCTGTGTTACTGGGTGTCAGTGTATGTCTGTGTTACTTGGTGTAAGTGTGTCTCTTTGTTACTGGGTGTCCGCGTATGTCTTTGTTACTGGGTGTCAGTGTATGTCTTTGTTACTGGGTGTCAGTGTGTGTCTTTGTTACTTGGTGTCAGTGTATGTCTTTGTTACTTGGTGTAAGTGTATGTCTTTGTTTCTGCGTGTCAGTGTGTGTCTTTGTTACTTGGTGTAAGTGTTTGTCTGTGTTACTGGGCGTCAGTGTATGTCTTTGTTACTTGGTGTAAGTGTATGTCTTTGTTACTTGGTGTCAGTGTTTGTCTGTGTGACTGGATGTCAGTGTATGTCTTTGTTACTTGGTGTCAGTGTATGTCTGTGTGACTGGGTGTAACTGTATGCATTTGTTACTGGGTGTGAGTGCATGTCTTTGTTACTTGGTGTCAGTGAGTGTCTATGTTACTGGGTGTCATTGTATGTCTTTGTTACTTGATGTAAGTGTGTGTCTGTGTATTTGGGTGTCAGTGTATGTCTGTGTTACTGGGTGTAAGTGTATGTCTTTGTTACTTGGTGTCAGTGTGTGTCTTTGTTACTTGGTGGAAGTGTGCGTCTGGGTTACTGGGTCTCAGTTTATGTCTGTTTTACAGGTTGTAAGTGTGTGTCTGTGTTACTGGGTGTCAGTGTGTGTCTTTGTTACTTGTTGTCAGTGTATGTCTTTGCTACTTGGTGTAAGTGTGTGTCTGTGTGACTGGGTGTCAGTGTATGTCTTTGTTACTTGGTGTCAGTGTATGTCTTTGTTACTGGGTGTCAATGTGTGTCTTTGTTACTTGGTGTAAGTGTGTGTCTGTGTTACTGGGTGTCAGTGTATGTCTGTGTTACTTGGTGTCAGTGCATGTCTTTGTTACTGGGTGTCAGTGTATGTCTTTGTTATTTGGTGTCAGTGTATGTCTTTGTTACTTGGTGCAAGTGTGTGTCTGTGTTACTGGGTGTCAGTGTATGTCTTTGTTACTTGGTGTAAGTGTGTGTCTGTGTTACTGGGTGTCAGTGTATGTCTGTGTTACTTGGTGTAAGTGTGTGTCTTTGTTACCGGGTGTCAGTGTATGTCTTTGTTACTGGGTGTCAGTGTCTGTCTTTGTTACTTGGTGCAAGTGTGTGTCTGTGTTACTGGGTGTCAGTGTATGTCTTTGTTACTTGTTGTATGTGTGTGTCTGTGTTACTGGGTGTCAGTGTATGTCTTTGTTACTGGGTGTCAGTGTGTGTCTTTGTTACTTGGTGTAAGTGTGTGCCTGTTTTACTGGGTGTCAGTGTATGCCTTTGTTACTGGGTGTCAGTGTATGTCCTTGTTACTTGGTGTCAGTGTGTGTTTGTGTTACTGGGTGTCAGTGTGTGTCATTGTTACTGTGTGTCAGTGTATGTCTTTGTTACTTGGTGTCAGTGTGTGTCTGTGTTACTGGGTGTCAGGGTGTGTCTTTGTTACTTGGTGTCAGTGTATGTCTTTGTTACTTGGTGCAAGTGTGTGTCTTTGTTACTTGGTGTCAGTGCATGTCTTTGTTACTGGGTGTCAGTGTATGTCTTTGTTACTTGGTGTCTGTGTTACTGGGTGTCAGTGTATGTCTGTGTTACTTGGTGTAAGTGTGTCTCTTTGTTACTGGGTGTCCGCGTATGTCTTTGTTATTTGGTGTCAGTGCATGTATTTGTTATTTGCTGTAAGTGTGTGTCTGTGTTACTGGGTGTCAGTGTATGTCTTTGTTATTTGGTGTCAGTGTATGTCTTTGTTACTTGGTGTAACTGTATGTCTTTGTTTCTGCGTGTCAGTGAGTGTCTTTGTTACTTGGTGTAAGTGTTTGTCCGTGTTACTGG
The DNA here is from genome assembly GCF_036365525.1 of Heterodontus francisci. Classification (NCBI taxonomy): domain Eukaryota; kingdom Metazoa; phylum Chordata; class Chondrichthyes; order Heterodontiformes; family Heterodontidae; genus Heterodontus; species Heterodontus francisci. Next base: position 768,635 of record NW_027141295.1, on the reverse strand, counting down.
GCGTCAGTGTCTGTCTTTGTTCCTTGGTGAAAGTGTATGTCTTTGTAACTTGGTGTCAGTGTTTCTCTGTGTTACTGGGTGTCAGTGTATGTCTTTTTTACTTAGTGTATGTGTGTGCCTGTGTTACTGGGTGTCAGTGTATTTCTTTGTTACTGGGTGTCAGTATGTGTCTTTGTTACTTGGTGTATGTGTGTGTCTGTGTTACTGTGTGTCAATGTATGTCTTTGTTACTGGGTGTCAGTGTGTGTCTTTGTTACTTGGTGTAAGTGTGTGTCTGTTTTACTGGGTGTCAGTGTATGTCTTTGTTACTGGGTGTAAGTGTCTGTCTTTGTAACTTGGTGTAAGTGTGTGGCTGTGTTACTGGGTGTCAGTGTATGTCTTTGTTACTTGGTGTATGTGTGTGTCTGTGTTACTGGGTGTCAGTGTATGTCTTTGTTACTGGGTGTCAGTGTGTGTCTTTGTTACTTGGTGTAAGTGTGTGTCTGTTTTACTGGGTGTCAGTGCATGTCTGTGTTACTTGGTGTCAGTGTGTGTCTGTGTTACTGGGTGTCAGTGTATGTCTGTGTTACTTGGTGTAAGTGTGTCTCTTTGTTACTGGGTGTCAGTGTATGTCTTTGTTATTTGGTGTCAGTGCATGTCTATGTTATTTGGTGTAAGTGTGTGTCTGTGTTACTGGGTGTCAGTGTATGTCTTTGTTATTTGGTGTCAGTGCATGTCTTTGTTACTTGGTGTAACTGTATGTCTTTGTTTCTGCGTGTCAGTGAGTGTCTTTGTTACTTGGTGTAAGTGTTTGTCCGTGTTACTGGGCGTCAGTGTCTGTCTTTGTTACTTGGTGTCAGTGTTTGTCTGTGTTACTGGGTGTCAGTGTAAGTCTTTGTTACTTGGTGTCAGTGTATGTCTGTGTGACTGGGTGCAACTGTATGTCTTTGTTACTGGGCGTCAGTGCATGTCTTTGTTACTTGGTATCAGTGAGTGGCTATGTTACTGGGTGTCAGTGTATGTCTTTGTTACTAGATGTAAGTGTGTGTCTGTGTTTTTGGGTGTCAGTGTGTGTCTGTGTTACTGGGTGTAAGTGTATGACTTTGTTACCTGGTGTCAGTGTGTGTCTTTGTTACTTTTTGGAAGTGTGCGTCTGGGTTACTGGGTGTCAGTGCATGTCTTTGTTACTTGGTGTAAGTGTGTGTCTGTGTTACTGGATGTCAGTGTATGTCTTTGTTACTTGGTGTAAGTGTGTGTCTGTGTGACTGGGTGTCAGTGTATGTCTTTGTTACTTGGTGTCAGTGTATGTCTTTGTCACTGGGTGTCAGTGTGTGTCTTTGTAACTTGGTGTAAGTGTGTGTCTGTGTTACTGGCTGTCATTGTATGTCTTTGTTACTTTGTGTAAGTGTGTGTCTGTGTTACTGGGTGTCAGTGTATGTCTTTGTTACTTGGTGTAAGTGTATGTCTTTGTTACTGGTTGTCAGTGCGTCTCTTTGTTACTTGGTGTCAGTGTTTGTCTGTGTTACTGGGTGTCAGTGTATGCCGTTGTTACTTGGTGTAAGTGTGTGTCTGTGTTACTCGGTGTCAATGTATGTCTTTGTTCCTTGGTGTAAGTGCGTGTCTGTGCTACTGGGTGTCAGTGTATGTCTTGAAAACTTGGTGCAAGGATGTGTCTGTGTTACTGGGTGTCGGTGTATGTCTTTGTTACTTGTTGTAAGTGTGTGTCTATGTTACTGGGTGTCAGTGTATGTCTTTTTACTGGGTGTCAGTGTGTTTCTTTGTTACTTGGTGTAAGTGTGTGTCTGTGTTACTGGGTGTCAGTGTATGTCTTTGTTACTGGGTGTCAGTGTATGTCCTTGTTACTTGGTGTCAGTGTGTGTCTGTGTTACTGGGTGTCAGTGTGTGTCTTTGTTCCTGTGTGACAGTGTATGTCTTTGTTACTGGGTGTAAGTGTGTGTCTGTCTTACTGGGTGTCAGTGTGTGTCTTTGTTACTTGTTGTCAGTGTGTGTCTGTTTTACTGGGTGTCAGTGTGTGTCTGTGTTACTGGGTGTCAGTGTGTGTCTTTGTTACTGTGTGTCAGTGTATGTCTTTGTTACTGGGTGTCAGTGTGTGTCTTTGTTACTTGGTGTAAGTGTGTGTCTGTGTTACTGGGTGTCAGTGTATGTCTGTGTTACTTGGTGTAAGTGTGTGTCTTTGTTACTGGGTGTCAGTGTATGTCTTTGTTATTTGGTGTCAGTGTATGTCTTTGTTACTTGGTGTAAGTGTGTGTCTGTGTTACTGGGTGTCAGTGTATGTCTTTGTTACTTGGTGCAAGTGTGTGTCTGTGTTACTTGGTGTCAGTGTATGTCTTTGTTACTTGGTGTATGTGTGTGTCTGTGTTACCGGGTGTAAGTGTATGTCTTTGTTACTTGGTGTCAGTGTGTGTCTGTGTTACTGGGTGTCAGTGTGTGTCTGTGTTACTGGGTGTCAGTGTGTGTCTTTGTTACTGTGTGTCAGTGTATGTCTTTGTTACTTGGTGTCAGTGTCTGTCTGTGTTACTGGGTGTCAGGGTGTGTCTTTGTTACTTGGTGTCTGTGTATGTCTTTGTTACTTGGTGCTAGTGTGTGTCTTTGTTACTTGGTGTCAGTGCATGTCTTTGTTACTGGGTGTCAGTGTATGTCTTTGTTACTTGGTGTCAGTGTGTGTCTATGTTACTGGGTGTCAGTGAATGTCTGTGTTACTTGGTGTAAGTGTGTCTCTTTGTTACTGGGTGTAAGTGTGTGTCTGTGTTACTGGGTGTCAGTGTATGTCTTTGTTATTTGGTGTGAGAGTATGTCTTTGTTACTTGGTGTAAGTGTATGTCTTTGTTTCTGCGTGTCAGTGTGTGTCTTTTTTACTTGGTGTAAGTGTTTGTCTGTGTTACTGGGCGTCAGTGTATGTCTTTGTTACTTGGTGTAAGTGCATGTCTTTGTTACTTGGTGTCAGTGTTTGTCTGTGTGACTGGATGTCAGTGTATGTCTTTGTTACTTGGTGTCAGTGTATGTCTGTGTGACTGGGTGTAACTGTATGTCTTTGTTACTGGGTGTCAGTGCATGTCTTTGTTACTTGGTGTCAGTGAGTGTCTATGTTACTGGGTGTCATTGTATGTCTTTGTTACTTGATGTAAGTGTGTGTCTGTGTTTTTGGGTGTCAGTGTATGTCTGTGTTACTTGATGGAAGTGTATGTCTTTGTTACTTGGTGTCAGTGTGTGTCTTTGTTACTTGGTGGAAGTGTGCGTCTGGGTTACTGTGTCTCAGTTTATGTCTGTGTTACAGGTTGGAAGTGTGTGTCTGTGTTACAGGGTGTCAGTGTGTGTCTTTGTTACTTGTTGTCAGTGTATGTCTTTGCTACTTGGTGTAAGTCTGTGTCTGTGTGTCTGGGTGTCAGTGTATGTCTTTGTTACTTGGTGTCAGTGCATGTCTTTGTTACTGGGTGTCAGTGTGTGTCTTTGTTACTTGGTGTCAGTGTATGTCTGTGTTACTTGGTGTCAGTGCATGTATTTGTTGCTGGGTGTCAGTGTATGTCTTTGTTATTTGGGGTCAGTGTATGTCTTTGTTACTTGGTGTAAGTGTGTGTCTGTGTTACTGGGTGTCAGTGTATGTCTTTGTGACTTGGTGTAAGTGTGTGTCTGTGTTACTGGGTGTCAGTGTAAGTCTGTGTTACTTGGTGTAAGTGCGTGTCTTTGTTACCGGGTATCAGTGTATGTCTTTGTTACTGGGTGTCAGTGTCTGTCTTTGTTACTTGGTGCAAGTGTGTGTCTGTGTTACTGGGTGTCAGTGTATGTCTTTGTTACTTGGTGTATGTTTGTGTCTGTGTTACTGGGTGTCAGTGTATGTCTTAGTTACTGGGTGTCAGTGTGTGTCTTTGTTACTTGGTGTAAGTGTGTGCCTGTTTTACTGGGTGTCAGTGTATGTCTTTGTTACTGGGTGTCAGTGTATGTCCTTGTTACTTGGTGTCAGTGTGTGTCTGTGTTACTGGGTGTCAGTGTGTTTCTGTGTTACTGGGTGTCAGTGTGTGTCTTTGTTACTGTGTGTCAGTGTATGTCTTTGTTACTTGGTGTCAGTGTGTGTCTGTGTTATTTGGTGTCAGTGTATGTCTTTGTTACTTGGTGCAAGTGTGTGTCTTTGTTACTTGGTGTCAGTGTCTGTCTTTGTTACTGGGTGTCTGTGTATGTCTTTGTTACTTGGTGTCATTGTGTGCCTGTGTTGCTGGGTGTCAGTGTATGTCTGTGTTACTTGGTGTAAGTGTGTCTCTTTGTTACTGGGTGTCAGTGTATGTCTTTGTTATTTGGTGTCAGTGCATGTCTTTGTTATTTGGTGTAAGTGTGTGTCTGTGTTACTGGGTGTCAGTGTATGTCTTTGTTATTTGGTGTCAGTGTATGTCTTTGTTACTTGGTGTAAGTGTATGTCTTTGTTTCTGCGTGTCAGTGTGTGTCTTTGTGACTTGGTGTAAGTGTTTGTCTGTGTTACTGGGCGTCAGTGTATGTCTTTGTTACTGGGTGTCAGTGTTTTTCTGTGTGACTGGATGTCAGTGTATGTCTTTGTTACTTGGTGTCAGTGTATGTCTGTGTGACTGGGTGTAACTGTATGTCTTTGTTACTGGGTGTCAGTGCATATCTTTGTTACTTGGTGTCAGTGAGTGTCTATGTTACTGGGTGTCATTGTATGTCTTTGTTACATGATGTAAGTGTGTGTCTGTGTTTTTGGGTGTCAGTGTATGTCTGTGTTACTGGGTGTAAGTGTATGTCTTTGATACTTGGTGTCAGTGTGTGTCTTTGTTACTTGGTGGAAGTGTGAGTCTGGGTTACTGGGTCTCAGTTTATGTCTGTGTTAATGGTTGTAAGTGTGTGTCTGTGTTACTGGGTGTCAGGGTGTGTCTTTGTTACTTGTTGTCAGTGTATGTCTTTGCTACTTGGTGTAAGTGTGTGTCTGTGTGACTTGGTGTCAGTGTATGTCTTTGTTACTTGGTGTCAGTGTATGTCTTTGTTACTGGGTGTCAGTGTGTGTCTTTGTTACTTGGTGTCAGTGTGTGTCTGTGTTACTGGGTGTCAGTGTATGTCTGTGTTACTTGGTGTCAGTCTATTTCTTTGTTATTTGGTGTCAGTGTATGTCTTTGTTACTTGGTGTAAGTGTGTGTCTGTGTTACTGGGTGTCAGTGTATGTCTTTGTTACTTGGTGTAAGTGTGTGTCTGTGTTACTGGGTGTCAGTGTATGTCTGTGTTACTTGGTGTAAGTGTGTGTCTTTGTTACCGGGTGTCAGTGTATGTCTTTGTTACTGGGTGTCAGTGGCTGTCTTTGTTACTTGGTGCAAGTGTGTGTCTGTGTTACTGGGTGTCAGTGTAAGTCTGTGTTACTTGGTGTAAGTGCGTGTCTTTGTTACCGGGTATCAGTGTATGTCTTTGTTACTGGGTGTCAGTGTCTGTCTTTGTTACTTGGTGCAAGTGTGTGTCTGTGTTACTGGGTGTCAGTGTATGTCTTTGTTACTTGGTGTATGTTTGTGTCTGTGTTACTGGGTGTCAGTGTATGTCTTTGTTACTGGGTGTCAGTGTGTGTCTTTGTTACTTGGTGTAAGTGTGTGCCTGTTTTACTGGGTGTCAGTGTATGTCTTTGTTACTGGGTGTCAGTGTATGTCCTTGTTACTTGGTGTCAGTGTGTGTCTGTGTTACTGGGTGTCAGTGTGTTTCTGTGTTACTGGGTGTCAGTGTGTGTCTTTGTTACTGTGTGTCAGTGTATGTCTTTGTTACTTGGTGTCAGTGTGTGTCTGTGTTATTTGGTGTCAGTGTATGTCTTTGTTACTTGGTGCAAGTGTGTGTCTTTGTTACTTGGTGTCAGTGCATGTCTTTGTTACTGGGTGTCTGTGTATGTCTTTGTTACTTGGTGTCATTGTGTGCCTGTGTTGTTGGGTGTCAGTGTATGTCTGTGTTACTTGGTGTAAGTGTGTCTCTTTGTTACTGGGTGTCAGTGTATGTCTTTGTTATTTGGTGTCAGTGCATGTCTTTGTTATTTGGTGTAAGTGTGTGTCTGTGTTACTGGGTGTCAGTGTATGTCTTTGTTATTTGGTGTCAGTGTATGTCTTTGTTACTTGGTGTAAGTGTATGTCTTTGTTTCTGCGTGTCAGTGTGTGTCTTTGGGACTTGGTGTAAGTGTTTGTCTGTGTTACTGGGCGTCAGTGTATGTCTTTGTTACTTGGTGTAAGTGTATGTCTTTGTTACTGGGTGTCAGTGTTTTTCTGTGTGACTGGATGTCAGTGTATGTCTTTGTTACTTGGTGTCAGTGTATGTCTGTGTGACTGGGTGTAACTGTATGTCTTTGTTACTGGGTGTCAATGCATGTCTTTGTTACTTGGTGTCAGTGAGTGTCTATGTTACTGGGTGTCATTGTATGTCTTTGTTACTTGATGTAAGTGTGTGTCTGTGTTTTTGGGTGTCAGTGTATGTCTGTGTTACTGGGTGTAAGTGTATGTCTTTGATACTTGGTGTCAGTGTGTGTCTTTGTTACTTGGTGGAAGTGTGAGTCTGGGTTACTGGGTCTCAGTTTATGTCTGTGTTAATGGTTGTAAGTGTGTGTCTGTGTTACTGGGTGTCAGGGTGTGTCTTTGTTACTTGTTGTCAGTGTATGTCTTTGCTACTTGGTGTAAGTGTGTGTCTGTGTGACTTGGTGTCAGTGTATGTCTTTGTTACTTGGTGTCAGTGTATGTCTTTGTTACTGGGTGTCAGTGTGTGTCTTTGTTACTTGGTGTCAGTGTGTGTCTGTGTTACTGGGTGTCAGTGTATGTCTGTGTTACTTGGTGTCAGTGTATGTCTTTGTTATCTGGTGTCAGTGTATGTCTTTGTTACTTGGTGTAAGTGTGTGTCTGTGTTACTGGGTGTCAGTGTATGTCTTTGTTACTTGGTGTAAGTGTGTGTCTGTGTTACTGGGTGTCAGTGTATGTCTGTGTTACTTGGTGTAAGTGTGTGTCTTTGTTACCGGGTGTCAGTGTATGTCTTTGTTACTGGGTGTCAGTGGCTGTCTTTGTTACTTGGTGCAAGTGTGTGTCTGTGTTACTGGGTGTCAGTGTATGTCTTTGTTACTTGGTGTATGTGTGTGTCTGTGTTACTGGGTCTCAGTGTATGTCTTTGTTACTGGGTGTCAGTGTGTGTCTTTGTTAGTTGGTGTAAGTGTGTGCCTGTTTTACTGGGTGTCAGTGTATGTCTTTGTTACTGGGTGTCAGTGTGTGTCTGTGTTACTGGGTGTCAGTGTATGTCTTTGTTACTGTGTGTCAGTGTATGTCTTTGTTACTTGGTGTCAGTGTGTGTCTGTGTTACTGGGTGTCAGGGTGTGTCTTTGTTACTTGGTGTCATTGTATGTCTTTGTTACTTGGTGCAAGTGTGTGTCTTTGTTACTTGGTGTCAGTGCATGTCTTTGTTACTGGGTGTCAGTGTATGTCTTTGTTACTTGGTGTCAGTGTGTGTCTGTGTTACTGGGTGTCAGTGTATGTCTGTGTTACTTCGTGTAACTGTGTCTCTTTGTTACTGGGAGTCAGTGTATGTCTTTGTTATTTGGTGTCAGTGCATGTCTTTGTTATTTGGTGTAAGTGTGTGTCTGTGTTACTGGGTGTCAGTGTATGTCTTTGTTATTTGGTGTCAGTGTATGTCTTTGTTACTTGGTGTAACTGTATGTCTTTGTTTCTGCGTGTCAGTGAGTGTCTTTGTTACTTGGTGTAAGTATTTGTCCTTGTTACTGGGCGTCAGTGTCTGTCTTTGTTCCTTGGTTTAAGTGTATGTCTTTGTTACTTGGTGTCAGTGTTTGTCTGTGTTACTGGCTGTCAGTGTATGTCTTTTTTACTTATTGTATGTGTGTGTCTGTGTTACTGGGTGTCAGTGTATGTCTTTGTTACTGGGTGTCAGTGTGTGTCTTTGTTACTTGGTTTATGTGTGTGTCTGTGTTACTGGGTGTCAATGTATGTCTTTGTTACTGGGTGTCAGTGTGTGTCTTTGTTACTTGGTGTAAGTGTGCGTCTGTTTTACTGGGTGTCAGTGTATGTCTTTGTTACTGGGTGTCAGTGTCTGTCTTTGTTACTTGGTGTAAGTGTGTGTCTGTGTTACTGGGTGTCAGTGTATATCTTTGTTACTTGGTGTATGTGTGTGTCTGTGTTACTGGGTGTCAGTGTATGTCCTTTTTACTGGGTGTCAGTGTGTGTCTTTGTTACTTGGTGTAAGTGTGTGTCTGTTTTACTGGGTGTCAGTGCATGTCTGTGTTACTTGGTGTCAGTGTGTGTCTGTGTTACTGGGTGTCAGTGTATGTCTGTGTTACTTGGTGTAAGTGTGTCCCTTTGTTACTGGGTGTCAGTGTATGTCTTTGTTATTTGGTGTCAGTGCATGTCTATGTTATTTGGTGTAAGTGTGTGTCTGTGTTACTGGGTGTCAGTGTATGTCTTTGTTATTTGGTGTCAGTGCATGTCTTTGTTACTTGGTGTAACTGTATGTCTTTGTTTCTGCGTGTCAGTGAGTCTCTTTGTTACTTGGTGTAAGTGTTTGTCCGTGTTACTGGGCGTCAGTGTCTGTCTTTGTTACTTGGTGTTAGTGTATTTCTTTGTTACTTGGTGTCAGTGTTTTTCTGTGTTACTGGGTGTCAGTGTAAGTTTTTGTTACTTGGTGTCAGTGTATGTCTGTGTGACTGGGTGTAACTGTATGTCTTTGTTACTGGGCGTCAGTGCATGTCTTTGTTACTTGGTGTCAGTGAGTGTCTATGTTACTGGGTGTCAGTGTATGTCTTTGTTACTTGATGTAAGTGTGTGTCTGTGTTTTTGGGTGTCAGTGTGTGTCTGTGTTACTGGGTGTAAGTGTATGACTTTGTTACTTGGTGTCAGTGTGTGTCTTTGTTACTTTTTGGAAGTGTGCGTCTGGGTTACTGGGTATCAGTTTATGTCTGTGTTACTGGGTGGAAGTTTGTGTCTGTGTTACAGGGTGTCAGTGCATGTCTTTGTTACTTGGTGTAAGTGTGTGTCTGTGTTACTGGATGTCAGTGTATGTCTTTGTTACTTGGTGTAAGTGTGTGTCTATGTGACTGGGTGTCAGTGTATGTCTTTGTTACTTGGTGTCAGTGTATGTCTTTGTTACTGGGTGTCAGTGTGTGTCTTTGTGACTTGGTGTAAGTGTGTGTCTGTGTTACTGGCTGTCAGTGTATGTCTTTGTTACTTGGTGTAAGTGTGTGTCTGTGTTACTGGGTGTCAGTGTATGTTTTTGTTACTTGGTGTAAGTGTATGTCTTTGTTACTGGTTGTCAGTGCGTCTCTTTGTTACTTGGTGTCAGTGTTTGTCTGTGTTACTGGGTGTCAGTGTATGTCGTTGTTACTTGGTGCAAGTGTGTGTCTGTGTTACTGGGTGTCAGTGTATGTCTTTGTTACTTGGTGTAAGTGCGTGTCTGTGCTACTGAGTGTCAGTGTATGTCTTGAAAACTTGGTGCAAGGGTGTGTCTGTGTTACTGGGTGTCGGTGTATGTCTTTGTTACTTGTTGTAAGTGTGTGTCTGTGTTACTGGGTGTCAGTGTATGTCTTTTTTACTGGGTGTCAGTGTGTTTCTTTGTTACTTGGTGTAAGTGTGTGTCTGTGTTACTGGGTGTCAGGGAAGGAGGGAGAATGGGAGAGCACTAGTCATCGGGGACTCGATGGTGAGGAGTACGGACAGGCGGTTCTGTGGGCGCAGGCGAGACGCACGGATGGTTTGTTGCCTCCCTGGTGCCAGGGTCCGTGATGTTTGTGATCGCGTCTTCAGGATCCTTAAAGGGGAGGGGGAGCAGCCAGAGGTCGTGGTGCACATTGGCACCAACGACGTAGGAAGGAAGGGTGGCACAGATGTTAGAAGTGAGTTTAGGGAGTTAGGCTGGAAGCTGAAAGCTCGGACGGACAGAGTTGTTATCTCTGGTTTGTTGCCGGCGCCACGTGATAGTGAGGCTAGGAATAGGGAGAGAGCACAGCTGAACACGTGGCTGCAGGAATGGTGTAGGAGGGAGGGCTTCCAGTTCTTGGATAATTGGACTGCATTCTGGGGAAGATGGGACCTGTTCAAACAGGACGGGCTGCATCTGAACCAGAGGGGCACCAATATCCTGGGAGGGAGGTTTGCTAGTACTGTTCGGGAGGGTTTAAACTAGTTTGGGAGGGGGATGGGAACCGGACTTGTAATCCAGGGACCAGTGGGTCCACTCAGAAAGACAAAGAGTGTAGTGAGGTATTGGGGAAGGTAGCACTGTCACAGAGGACAGATGGGCACGGAGAAGGGTTAAAGTGCGTATACTTCAACGCAAGAAGCATCAGGAATAAGGTGAGTGAATTGAAGGCGTGGATGGGCACTTGGGACTACGATGTTGTGGCCATCACTGAAACGTGGATAGGTGAGGGGGAGGAATGGTTTTTGGAGGTACCTGGTTATAGATGTTTTCATAAGATTAGGAATGGTGGTAAAAGAGGTGGGGGGGTGGCATTGTTAGTTAGAAATAGTGTAACAACTGCTGAAAGAATTTTCGAGGAGGATCTGCCGACTGAGGCACTGTGGGTTGAGGTCAGGAACAGGAAAGGAGCAGTCACCTTGATGGGAGTTTTCTATAGGCCCCCCAATAGCAGCAGGGAGGTGGAAGAGCAGATTGGGAAACAGATTTTGGAAAGGAGCAGAAGTCACAGGGTAGTAATTATGGGGGATTTCAACTTCCCAAATATTGATTGGCAACTCTTTAGATCGAATAGTTTGGATGGGGTAGTGTTTGTGCAGTATGTCCAGGAAGCTTTTCTGACTCAGTATGTAGACTGCCCGACCAGAGGGGAGGCAATATTGGATTTGGTACTAGGTAATGAACCAGGGCAAGTGATAGAGCTGTTGGTGGGCGAGCACTTTGGAGATAGTGATCACAATTCTGTAGCATTCACTGTGGTAATGGAGAGGGATAGGTATGTGCAACAGGGCAAGGTTTACAATTGGGGGAAGGGTAGATATGATGCTGTCAGGCAGGAACTGAGGAGCATAAGTTGGGAGCATATGCTGGCAGGGAAGGGCACGGTCGAAATGTGGAACTTTTTCAAGGAGCAGATAGTAGGGGCCATTGATAAGCATGTCCCTGTCAGACAGGGAAGGGATGGTCATGTGAGGGAACCGTGGTTGACAAGAGAGGTTGAGAGTCTTGTTAGGAAGAAGAAGGATGCGTATATAAAGTTGAGGAAAAAGGGCACAGGCATAGCTCTGGAGGGATACAAGATGGCCAGGAAGGATCTGAAGAAAGGGATTAGGAGAGCTAAGAGAAGGCATGAAAAATGCTTGGCGGGTAGGATAAAAGAAAACCCCAAGGCCTTTTACGCGTATGTCAGAAATATGAGGATGACCAGGGGGACCGTAGGTCCGGTCAAGGACAATAGCGGGAGACTGTGTGTTGAGCCGGAAGAGATAAGTGAGGTTTTGAATGAGTACTTCTCTTCGGTATTTACGAATGAGAAGGGGTGTATTACTGAAGAGGACGGTGTGAAACAGACTGGTAAGCTCGAGGAAGTGCTCGTTAGGAGGGAAGATGTGTTGGGGTTTTTGAATAACTTGAAGATAGACAAGTCTCCCGGGCCTGACGGGGTATATCCAAGGATGTTATGGGAAGCAAGGGATGAAATTGCAGAGCCGCTGGCAATGATCTTTTCATCTTCTCTGCTGACGGGGGTGGTACCAGGTGATTGGAGGGTGGCAAATGTTGTGCCCCTGTTCAGGAAAGGGAATAGGAACAACCCTGGGAATTACAGGCCAGTTAGTCTTACTTCGGTGGTAGGCAAGTTGATGGAAAAGGTGCTGAGGGATAGGATTTCTGAGCATCTGGAAAGACACTGCTTGATTCGGGACAGTCAGCACGGTTTTGTGAGGGGTAGGTCTTGCCTCACAAGCCTGATTGAATTCTTTGAGCAGGTGACCAAGCAAGTGGATGAGGGTAAACCAGTGGATGTGGTGTACATGGATTTTAGTAAGGCATTTGATAAGGTCCCCCATGGTAGACTTATGGAGAAAGTCAGGAGGCATGGGATAGTGGGGAATGTGGCCAGTTGGATTAAGAATTGGCTAACTGATAGAAGGCAGAGAGTGGTCTTAGATGGTAAATACTCAGCCTGGAGCCCAGTTACCAGTGGCGTGCCGCAGGGATCAGTTCTGGGTCCTCTCCTGTTTGTGATTTTTATTAACGACTTGGATGAGGAAGTCGAAGGGTGGGTCAGTAAATTTGCAGATGATACAAAGGTTGGTGGAGTTGTGGATACCGAGGAGGGCTATTGTCGTCTGCAAAGGGACTTGGATAGGTTGCAGTGCTGGGCTGAAAAGTGGCAGATGGAGTTTAACCCTGAAAAGTGTGAGGTCGTCCATTTTGGAAGGACAAACATGAATGCAAAATACTGGGTTAACGGTAGGGTTCTTGGGCATGTGGAGGAGCAGAGAGACCTTGGGGTCTATGTGCATAGATCATTGAAAGTTGCAACTCAAGTGGATAGGGCTGTGAAGAAGGCATATGGGGTGTTAGCGTTCATTAGCAGAGGGATTGAATTTAAGAGCCGTGAGGTGATGATGCAGCTGTACAGGACCTTGGTAAGGCCTCATTTGGAGTACTGTGTGCAGTTCTGGTCGCCTCATTTTAGGAAGGATGTGGAAGCCTTGGAGAGGGTGCAGAGGAGATTTACCAGGATGTTGCCTGGAATGGAGAATAAGTCTTACGAGGAAAGGCTGAACATTCTAGGCCTCTTCTCATTAGAAAGGAGAAGGATGAGGGGTGACATGATAGAGGTTTATAAGATGATCAGGGGAATAGATAGGGTAGACAGTCAGAAACTTTTTCCCCGGGTGGAGCAAAGCGTTACAAGGGGTCATAAATTTAAGGTGAAGGGTGGGAGATATAAGGGGGATGTCAGGGGAAGGTTCTTTACCCAGAGAGTGGTCGAGGCATGGAATGCCTTGCCCGGGGAAGTTGTTGAGTCAGAAACTTTAGGGACTTTCAAAAGGCTTTTGGATAGGTATATGGATAAAGGAGAATGATGGGGTATAGATTAAATTGTCCTTGACAGAGGACAAAGGATCGGCACAACATTGTGGGCCGAAGGGCCTGTTCTGTGCTGTATGTTCTATGTTCTATGTTCTATGTTCTATGTCTTTGTTACTGGGTGTCAGGGTATGTCCTTGTTACTTGGTGTCAGTGTGTGTCTGTGTTACTGGGTGTCAGTGTGTGTCTTTGTTCCTGTGTGACAGTGTATGTCATTGTTACTGGGTGCAATTGTGTGTCTGTGTTACTGGGTGTCAGTGTGTGTCTTTGTTACTTGTTGTCAGTGTGTGTCTGTTTTACTGGGTGTCAGTGTGTGTCTGTGTTACTGGGTGTCAGGGTGTGTCTTTGTTACTGTGTGTCAGTGTATGTCTTTGTTACTGGGTGTCAGTGTGTGTCTTTGTTACTTGGTGTAAGTGTGTGTCTGTGTTACTGGGTGTCAGTGTATGTCTGTGTTACTTGGTTTAAGTGTGTGTCTTTGTTACTGGGTGTCAGTGTATGTCTTTGTTATTTGGTGTCAGTGTATGTCTTTGTTACTTGGTGCAAGTGTGTGTCTGTGTTACTGGGTGTCAGTGTATATCTTTGTTTCTTGGTGTATGTGTGTGTCTGTGTTACCGGGTGTCAGTGTATGTCTTTGTTACTTGGTGTCAGTGTGTGTCTGTGTTACTGGGTGTCAGTGTGTGTCTTTGTTACTGTGTGTCAGTGTATGTCTTTGTTACTTGGTGTCAGTGTGTGTCTTTGTTACTTGGTGCAAGTGTGTGTCATTGTTACTTGGTGTCAGTGCATGTCTTTGTTACTGGGTGTCAGTGTATGTCTTTGTTACTTGGTGTCAGTGTGTGTCTATGTTACTGGGTGTCAGTGTATGTCTGTGTTACTTGTTGTAAGTGTGTCTCTTTGTTACTTGGTGTCAGTGTATGTCTTTGTTATTTGGTGTCAGTGTATGTCTTTGTTACTTGGTGTAAGTGTGTGTCTGTGTTACTGGGTGTCAGTGTTTGTCTTTGTTACTTGGTGTAAGTGTGTGTCTGTGTTACTGGGTGTCAGTGTGTGTCTTTGTTACTGTGTGTCAGTGTATGTCTTTGTTACTGGGTGTCAGTGTGTGTCTTTGTTACTTGGTGTAAGTGTGTGTCTGTGTTACTGGGTGTCAGTGTATGTCTGTGTTACTTGGTTTAAGTGTGTGTCTTTGTTACTGGGTGTCAGTGTATGTCTTTGTTATTTGGTGTCAGTGTATGTCTTTGTTACTTGGTGCAAGTGTGTGTCTGTGTTACTGGGTGTCAGTGTATATCTTTGTTTCTTGGTGTATGTGTGTGTCTGTGTTACCGGGTGTCAGTGTATGCCTTTGTTACTTGGTGTCAGTGTGTGTCTGTGTTACTGGGTGTCAGTGTGTGTCTTTGTTACTGTGTGTCAGTGTATGTCTTTGTAACTTGGTGTCAGTGTGTGTCTTTGTTACTTGGTGCAAGTGTGTGTCATTGTTACTTGGTGTCAGTGCATGTCTTTGTTACTGGGTGTCAGTGTATGTCTTTGTTACTTGGTGTCAGTGTGTGTCTATGTTACTGGGTGTCAGTGTATGTCTGTGTTACTTGTTGTAAGTGTGTCTCTTTGTTACTTGGTGTCAGTGTATGTCTTTGTTATTTGGTGTCAGTGTATGTCTTTGTTACTTGGTGTAAGTGTGTGTCTGTGTTACTGGGTGTCAGTGTATGTCTTTGTTACTTGGTGTAAGTGTGTGTCTGTGTTACTGGGTGTCAGTGTATGTCTGTGTTACTTGGTGTAAGTGCGTGTCTTTGTTACCGGGTGTCAGTGTATGTCTTTGTTACTGGGTGTCAGTGTCTGTCTTTGTTACTTGGTGCAAGTGTGTGTCTGTGTTACTGGGTGTCAGTGTATGTCTTTGTTACTTGGTGTATGTGTGTGTCTGTGTTACTGGGTGTCAGTGTGTGTCTTTGTTACTTGGTGTAAGTGTGTGCCTGTTTTACTGTGTGTCATTGTATGTCTTTGTTGCTGCGTGTCAGTGTATGTCCTTGTTACTTGGTGTCAGTGTGTGTCTGTGTTACTGGGTGTCAGTGTGTTTCTGTGTTACTGGGTGTCAGTGTGTGTCTTTGTTACTGTGTGTCAGTGTATGTCTTTGTTACTTGGTGTCAGGGTGTGTCTTTGTTACTTGGTGTCAGTGCATGTCTTTGTTACTGGGTGTCTGTGTATGTCTTTGTTACTTGGTGTCAGTGTATGTCTGTGTTACTTGGTGTAAGTGTGTCTCTTTGTTCCTGGGTGTCAGTGTATGTCTTTGTTATTTGGTGTCAGTGCATGTCTTTGTTATTTGGTGTAAGTGTGTGTCTGTGTTACTGGGTGTCAGTGTATGTCTTTGTTATTTGGTGTCAGTGTATGTCTTTGTTACTTGGTGTAAGTGTATGTCTTTGTTTCTGCGTGTCAGTGTGTGTCTTTGTTACTTGATGTAAGTGTGTGTCTGTGTTTTTGGGTGTCAGTGTATGTCTGTGTTACTGGGTGTAAGTGTATGTCTTTGATACTTGGTGTCAGTGTGTGTCTTTGTTACTTGGTGGAAGTGTGAGTCTGGGTTACTGGGTCTCAGTTTATGTCTGTGTTAATGGTTGTAAGTGTGTGTCTGTGTTACTGGGTGTCAGGGTGTGTCTTTGTTACTTGTTGTCAGTGTATGTCTTTGCTACTTGGTGTAAGTGTGTGTCTGTGTGACTGGGTGTCAGTGTATGTCTTTGTTACTTGGTGTCAGTGTATGTCTTTGTTACTGGGTGTCAGTGTGTGTCTTTGTTACTTGGTGTCAGTGTGTGTCTGTGTTACTGGGTGTCAGTGTATGTCTGTGTTACTTGGTGTCAGTGTATGTCTTTGTTATTTGGTGTCAGTGTATGTCTTTGTTACTTGGTGTAAGTGTGTGTCTGTGTTACTGGGTGTCAGTGTATGTCTTTGTTACTTGGTGTAAGTGTGTGTCTGTGTTACTGGGTGTCAGTGTATGTCTGTGTTACTTGGTGTAAGTGTGTGTCTTTGTTACCGGGTGTCAGTGTATGTCTTTGTTACTGGGTGTCAGTGGCTGTCTTTGTTACTTGGTGCAAGTGTGTGTCTGTGTTACTGGGTGTCAGTGTAAGTCTGTGTTACTTGGTGTAAGTGCGTGTCTTTGTTACCGGGTATCATTGTATGTCTTTGTTACTGGGTGTCAGTGTCTGTCTTTGTTACTTGGTGCAAGTGTGTGTCTGTGTTACTGGGTGTCAGTGTATGTCTTTGTTACTTGGTGTATGTTTGTGTCTGTGTTACTGGGTGTCAGTGTATGTCTTTGTTACTGGGTGTCAGTGTGTGTCTTTGTTACTTGGTGTAAGTGTGTGCCTGTTTTACTGGGTGTCAGTGTATGTCTTTGTTACTGGGTGTCAGTGTATGTCCTTGTTACTTGGTGTCAGTGTGTGTCTGTGTTACTGGGTGTCAGTGTGTTTCTGTGTTACTGGGTGTCAGTGTGTGTCTTTGTTACTGTGTGTCAGTGTATGTCTTTGTTACTTGGTGTCAGTGTGTGTCTGTGTTATTTGGTGTCAGTGTATGTCCTTGTTACTTGGTGCAAGTGTGTGTCTTTGTTACTTGGTGTCAGTGCATGTCTTTGTTACTGGGTGTCTGTGTATGTCTTTGTTACTTGGTGTCATTGTGTGCCTGTGTTGCTGGGTGTCAGTGTATGTCTGTGTTACTTGGTGTAAGTGTGTCTCTTTGTTACTGGGTGTCAGTGTATGTCTCTGTTATTTGGTGTCAGTGCATGTCTTTGTTATTTGGTGTAAGTGTGTGTCTGTGTTACTGGGTGTCAGTGTATGTCTTTGTTATTTGGTGTCAGTGTATGTCTTTGTTACTTGGTGTAAGTGTATGTCTTTGTTTCTGCGTGTCAGTGTGTGTCTTTGTGACTTGGTGTAAGTGTTTGTCTGTGTTACTGGGCGTCAGTGTATGTCTTTGTTACTTGGTGTAAGTGTATGTCTTTGTTACTGGGTGTCAGTGTTTTTCTGTGTGACTGGATGTCAGTGTATGTCTTTGTTACTTGGTGTCAGTGTATGTCTGTGTGACTGGGTGTAACTGTATATCTTTGTTACTGGGTGTCAGTGCATGTCTTTGTTACTTGGTGTCAGTGAGTGTCTATGTTACTGGGTGTCATTGTATGTCTTTGTTACTTGATGTAAGTGTGTGTCTGTGTTTTTGGGTGTCAGTGTATGTCTGTGTTACTGGGTGTAAGTGTATGTCTTTGATACTTGGTGTCAGTGTGTGTCTTTGTTACTTGGTGGAAGTGTGAGTCTGGGTTACTGGGTCTCAGTTTATGTCTGTGTTAATGGTTGTAAGTGTGTGTCTGTGTTACTGGGTGTCAGGGTGTGTCTTTGTTACTTGTTGTCAGTGTATGTCTTTGCTACTTGGTGTAAGTGTGTGTCTGTGTGACTTGGTGTCAGTGTATGTCTTTGTTACTTGGTGTCAGTGTATGTCTTTGTTACTGGGTGTCAGTGTGTGTCTTTGTTACTTGGTGTCAGTGTGTGTCTGTGTTACTGGGTGTCAGTGTATGTCTGTGTTACTTGGTGTCAGTGTATGTCTTTGTTATTTGGTGTCAGTGTATGTCTTTGTTACTTGGTGTAAGTGTGTGTCTGTGTTACTGGGTGTCAGTGTATGTCTTTGTTATTTGGTGTAATTGTGTGTCTGTGTTACTGGGTGTCAGTGTATGTCTGTGTTACTTGGTGTAAGTGTGTGTCTTTGTTACCGGGTGTCAGTGTATGTCTTTGTTACTGGGTGTCAGTGGCTGTCTTTGTTACTTGGTGCAAGTGTGTGTCTGTGTTACTGGGTGTCAGTGTATGTCTTTGTTACTTGGTGTATGTGTGTGTCTGTGTTACTGGGTGTCAGTGTATGTCTTTGTTACTGGGTGTCAGTGTGTGTCTTTGTTAGTTGGTGTAAGTGTGTGCCTGTTTTACTGGGTGTCAGTGTATGTCTTTGTTACTGGGTGTCAGTGTGTGTCTGTGTTACTGGGTGTCAGTGTACGTCTTTGTTACTGTGTGTCAGTGTATGTCTTTGTTACTTGGTGTCAGTGTGTGTCTGTGTTACTGGGTGTCAGGGTGTGTCTTTGTTACTTGGTGTCATTGTATGTCTTTGTTACTTGGTGCAATTGTGTGTCTTTGTTACTTGGTGTCAGTGCATGTCTTTGTTACTGGGTGTCAGTGTATGTCTTTGTTACTTGGTGTCAGTGTGTGTCTGTGTTACTGGGTGTCAGTGTATGTCTGTGTTACTTCGTGTAAGTGTGTCTCTTTGTTACTGGGTGTCAGTGTATGTCTTTGTTATTTGGTGTCAGTGCATGTCTTTGTTATTTGGTGTAAGTGTGTGTCTGTGTTACTGGGTGTCAGTGTATGTCTTTGTTATTTGGTGTCAGTGTATGTCTTTGTTACTTGGTGTAACTGTATGTCTTTGTTTCTGCGTGTCAGTGAGTGTCTTTGTTACTTGGTGTAAGTGTTTGTCCTTGTTACTGGGCGTCAGTGTCTGTCTTTGTTCCTTGGTTTAAGTGTATGTCTTTGTTACTTGGTGTCAGTGTTTGTCTGTGTTACTGGGTGTCAGTGTATGTCTTTTTTACTTATTGTATGTGTGTGTCTGTGTTACTGGGTGTCAGTGTATGTCTTTGTTACTGCGTGTCAGTGTGTGTCTTTGTAACTTGGTTTATGTGTGTGTCTGTGTTACTGGGTGTCAATGTATGTCTTTGTTACTGGGTGTCAGTGTGTGTCTTTGTTACTTGGTGTAAGTGTGTGTCTGTTTTACTGGGTGTCAGTGTATGTCTTTGTTACTGGGTGTCAGTGTCTGTCTTTGTTACTTGGTGTAAGTGTGTGTCTGTGTTACTGGGTGTCAGTGTATATCTTTGTTAGTTGGTGTATGTGTGTGTCTGTGTTACTGGGTGTCAGTGTATGTCCTTGTTACTGGGTGTCAGTGTGTGTCTTTGTTACTTGGTGTAAGTGTGTGTCTGTTTTACTGGGTGTCAGTGCATGTCTGTGTTACTTGGTGTCAGTGTGTGTCTGTGTTACTGGGTGTCAGTGTATGTCTGTGTTACTTGGTGTAAGTGTGTCCCTTTGTTACTGGGTGTCAGTGTATGTCTTTGTTATTTGGTGTCAGTGCATGTCTATGTTATTTGGTGTAAGTGTGTGTCTGTGTTACTGGGTGTCAGTGTATGTCTTTGTTATTTGGTGTCAGTGCATGTCTTTGTTACTTGGTGTAACTGTATGTCTTTGTTTCTGCGTGTCAGTGAGTCTCTTTGTTACTTGGTGTAAGTGTTTGTCCGTGTTACTGGGCGTCAGTGTCTGTCTTTGTTACTTGGTGTTAGTGTATTTCTTTGTTACTTGGTGTCAGTGTTTTTCTGTGTTACTGGGTGTCAGTGTAAGTTTTTGTTACTTGGTGTCAGTGTATGTCTGTGTGACTGGGTGTAACTGTATGTCTTTGTTACTGGGCGTCAGTGCATGTCTTTGTTACTTGGTGTCAGTGAGTGTCTATGTTACTGGGTGTCAGTGTATGTCTTTGTTACTTGATGTAAGTGTGTGTCTGTGTTTTTGGGTGTCAGTGTGTGTCTGTGTTACTGGGTGTAAGTGTATGACTTTGTTACTTGGTGTCAGTGTGTGTCTTTGTTACTTTTTGGAAGTGTGCGTCTGGGTTACTGGGTATCAGTTTATGTCTGTGTTACTGGGTGTAAGTGTGTGTCTGTGTTACAGGGTGTCAGTGCATGTCTTTGTTACTTGGTGTAAGTGTGTGTCTGTGTTACTGGATGTCAGTGTATGTCTTTGTTACTTGGTGTAAGTGTGTGTCTGTGTGACTGGGTGTCAGTGTATGTCTTTGTTACTTGGTGTCAGTGTATGTCTTTGTTACTGGGTGTCAGTGTGTGTCTTTGTGACTTGGTGTAAGTGTGTGTCTGTGTTACTGGCTGTCAGTGTATGTCTTTGTTACTTGGTGTAAGTGTGTGTCTGTGTTACTGGGTGTCAGTGTATGTTTTTGTTACTTGGTGTAAGTGTATGTCTTTGTTACTGGTTGTCAGTGCGTCTCTTTGTTACTTGGTGTCAGTGTTATTCTGTGTTACTGGGTGTCAGTGTATGTCGTTGTTACTTGGTGTAAGTGTGTGTCTGTGTTACTGGGTGTCAGTGTATGTCTTTGTTACTTGGTGTAAGTGCGTGTCTGTGCTACTGGTTGTCAGTGTATGTCTTGAAAACTTGGTGCAAGGGTGTGTCTGTGTTACTGGGTGTCGGTGTATGTCTTTGTTACTTGTTGTAAGTGTGTGTCTGTGTTACCGGGTGTCAGTGTATGTCTTTTTTACTGGGTGTCAGTGTGTTTCTTTGTTACTTGGTGTAAGTGTGTGTCTGTGTTACTGGGTGTCAGTGTATGTCTTTGTTACTGGGTGTCAGGGTATGTCCTTGTTACTTGGTGTCAGTGTGTGTCTGTGTTACTGGGTGTCAGTGTGTGTCTTTGTTCCTGTGTGACAGTGTATGTCTTTGTTACTGGGTGCAATTGTGTGTCTGTGTTACTGGGTGTCAGTGTGTGTCTTTGTTACTTGTTGTCAGTGTGTGTCTGTTTTACTGGGTGTCAGTGTGTGTCTGTGTTACTGGGTGTCAGTGTGTGTCTTTGTTACTGTGTGTCAGTGTATGTCTTTGTTACTGGGTGTCAGTGTGTGTCTTTGTTACTTGGTGTAAGTGTGTGTCTGTGTTACTGGGTGTCAGTGTATGTCTGTGTTACTTGGTTTAAGTGTGTGTCTTTGTTACTGGGTGTCAGTGTATGTCTTTGTTATTTGGTGTCAGTGTATGTCTTTGTTACTTGGTGCAAGTGTGTGTCTGTGTTACTGGGTGTCAGTGTATATCTTTGTTTCTTGGTGTATGTGTGTGTCTGTGTTACCGGGTGTCAGTGTATGTCTTTGTTACTTGGTGTCAGTGTGTGTCTGTGTTACTGGGTGTCAGTGTGTGTCTTTGTTACTGTGTGTCAGTGTATGTCTTTGTTACTTGGTGTCAGTGTGTGTCTTTGTTACTTGGTGCAAGTGTGTGTCATTGTTACTTGGTGTCAGTGCATGTCTTTGTTACTGGGTGTCAGTGTATGTCTTTGTTACTTGGTGTCAGTGTGTGTCTATGTTACTGGGTGTCAGTGTATGTCTGTGTTACTTGTTGTAAGTGTGTCTCTTTGTTACTTGGTGTCAGTGTATGTCTTTGTTATTTGGTGTCAGTGCATGTCTTTGTTACTTGGTGTAAGTGTGTGTCTGTGTTACTGGGTGTCAGTGTATGTCTTTGTTACTTTTTGTAAGTGTGTGTCTGTGTTACTGGGTGTCAGTGTGTGTCTTTGTTACTGTGTGTCAGTGTATGTCTTTGTTACTGGGTGTCAGTGTGGGTCTTTGTTACTTGGTGTAAGTGTGTGTCTGTGTTACTGGGTGTCAGTGTATGTCTGTGTTACTTGGTTTAAGTGTGTGTCTTTGTTACTGGGTGTCAGTGTATGTCTTTGTTATTTGGTGTCGGTGTATGTCTTTGTTACTTGGTGCAAGTGTGTGTCTGTGTTACTGGGTGTCAGTGTATATCTTTGTTTCTTGGTGTATGTGTGTGTCTGTGTTACCGGGTGTCAGTGTATGTCTTTGTTACTTGGTGTCAGTGTGTGTCTGTGTTACTGGGTGTCAGTGTGTGTCTTTGTTACTGTGTGTCAGTGTATGTCTTTGTTACTTGGTGTCAGTGTGTGTCTTTGTTACTTGGTGCAAGTGTGTGTCATTGTTACTTGGTGTCAGTGCATGTCTTTGTTACTGGGTGTCAGTGTATGTCTTTGTTACTTGGTGTCAGTGTGTGTCTATGTTACTGGGTGTCAGTGTATGTCTGTGTTACTTGTTGTAAGTGTGTCTCTTTGTTACTTGGTGTCAGTGTATGTCTTTGTTATTTGGTGTCAGTGTATGTCTTTGTTACTTGGTGTAAGTGTGTGTCTGTGTTACTGGGTGTCAGTGTATGTCTTTGTTACTTGGTGTAAGTGTGTGTCTGTGTTACTGGGTGTCAGTGTATGTCTGTGTTACTTGGTGTAAGTGCGTGTCTTTGTTACCGGGTGTCAGTGTATGTCTTTGTTACTGGGTGTCAGTGTCTGTCTTTGTTACTTGGTGCAAGTGTGTGTCTGTGTTACTGGGTGTCAGTGTATGTCTTTGTTACTTGGTGTATGTGTGTGTCTGTGTTACTGGGTGTCAGTGTGTGTCTTTGTTACTTGGTGTAAGTGTGTGCCTGTTTTACTGGGTGTCATTGTATGTCTTTGTTGCTGCGTGTCAGTGTATGTCCTTGTTACTTGGTGTCAGTGTGTGTCTGTGTTACTGGGTGTCAGTGTGTTTCTGTGTTACTGGGTGTCAGTGCGTGTCTTTGTTACTGTGTGTCAGTGTATGTCTTTGTTACTTGGTGTCAGGGTGTGTCTTTGTTACTTGGTGTCAGTGCAAGTCTTTGTTACTGGGTGTCTGTGTATGTCTTTGTTACTTGGTGTCAGTGTATGTCTGTGTTACTTGGTGTAAGTGTGTCTCTTTGTTACTGGGTGTCAGTGTATGTCTTTGTTATTTGGTGTCAGTGCATGTCTTTGTTATTTGGTGTAAGTGTGTGTCTGTGTTACTGGGTGTCAGTGTATGTCTTTGTTATTTGGTGTCAGTGTATGTCTTTGTTACTTGGTGTAAGTGTATGTCTTTGTTTCTGCGTGTCAGTGTGTGTCTTTGTTACTTGGTGTAAGTGTTTGTCTGTGTTACTGGGCGTCAGTGTATGTCTTTGTTACTTGGTGTAAGTGTATGTCTTTGTTACTTGGTGTCAGTGTTTGTCTGTGTGACTGGATGTCAGTGTCTGCCTTTGTTACTTGGTGTCAGTGTATGTCTGTGTGACTGGGTGTAACTGTATGTCTTTGTTACTGGGTGTCAGTGCATGTCTTTGTTACTTGGTGTCAGTGAGTGTCTATGTTACTGGGTGTCATTGTATGTCTTTGTTACTTGATGTAAGTGTGTGTCTGTGTTTTTGGGTGTCAGTGTATGTCTGTGTTACTGGGTGCAAGTGTATGTCTTTGTTACTTGGTGTCAGTGTGTGTCTTTGTTACTTGGTGGAAGTGTGCGTCTGGGTTACTGGGTCTCAGTTTATGTCTGTGTTACTGGTTGTAAGTGTGTGTCTGTGTTACTGGCTGTCAGGGTGTGTCTTTGTTACTTGTTGTCAGTGTATGTCTTTGCTACTTGGTGTAAGTGTGTGTCTGTGTGACTGGGTGTCAGTGTATGTCTTTGTTACTTGGTGTCAGTGTATGTCTTTGTTACTGGGTGTCAGTGTGTGTCTTTGTTACTTGGTGTAAGTGTGTGTCTGTGTTACTGGGTGTCAGTGTATGTCTTTGTTATTTGGTGTCAGTGTATGTCTTTGTTACTTGGTGTAAGTGTGTGTCTGTGTTACTGGGTGTTAGTGTATGTCTTTGTTACTTGGTGTAAGTGTGTGTCTGTGTTACTGGGTGTCAGTGTATGTCTGTGTTACTTGGTGTAAGTGTGTGTCTTTGTTACCGGGTGTCAGTGTATGTCTTTATTACTGGGTGTCAGTGTCTGTCTTTGTTACTTGGTGCACGTGTGTGTCTGTGCTACTGGGTGTCAGTGTATGTCTCTGTTACTTGGTGTATGTGTGTGTCTGTGTTACTGGGTGTCAGTGTATGACTTTGTTACTGGGTGTCAGTGTGTGTCTTTGTTACTTGGTGTAAGTGTGTGCCTGTTTTACTGGGTGTCAGTGTATGTCTTTGTTACTGGGTGTCAGTGTGTGTCTGTGTTACTGGGTGTCAGTGTTTGTCTTTGTTACTTGGTGTCAGTGTATGTCTTTGTTACTTGGTGTCAGTGTGTGTCTGTGTTACTGGGTGTCAGGGTGTGTCTTTGTTACTTGGTGTCATTGTATGTCTTTGTTACTTGGTGCAAGTGTGTGTCTTTGTTACTTGGTGTCAGTGTATGTCTTTGTTACTTGGTGTCAGTGTGTGTCTGTGTTACTGGGTGTCAGTGTATGTCTGTGTTACTTGGTGTAAGTGTGTCTCTTTGTTACTGGGTGTCAGTGTATGTCTTTGTTATTTGGTGTCAGTGCATGTCTTTGTTATTTGGTGTAAGTGTGTGACTGTGTTTCTGTGTGTCAGTGTATGTCTTTGTTATTTGGTGTCAGTGTATGTCTTTGTTACTTGGTGTAACTGTATGTCTTTGTTTCTGCGTGTCAGTGAGTGTCTTTGTTACTTGGTGTAAGTGTTTGTCCTTGTCACTGGGCGTCAGTGTCTGTCTTTGTTCCTTGGTGTAAGTGTATGTCTTTGTTACTTGGTGTCAGTGTTTGTCTGTGTTATTGGGTGTCAGTGTATGTCTTTTTTACTTAGTGTATGTGTGTGTCTGTGTTACTGGGTGTCAGTGTATGTCTTTGTTACTGGGTGTCAGTGTGTGTCTTTGTTACTGGGTGTATGTGTGTGTCTGTGTTACTGGGTGTCAATGTATGTCTTTGTTACTGGGTGTCAGTGTGTGTCTTTGTTACTTGGTGTATGTATGTGTCTGTTTAACTGGGTGTCAGTGTATGTCTTTGTTACTGGGTGTCAGTGTCTGTCTTTGTTACTTGGTGTAAGTGTGTGTCTGTGTTACTGGGTGTCAGTGTATGTCTTTGTTACTTGGTGTATGTGTGTGTCTATGTTATTTGGTGTAAGTGTGTGTCTGTGTTACTGGGTGTCAGTGTATGTCTTTGTTATTTGGTGTCAGTGCATGTCTTTGTTACTTGGTGTAACTGTATGTCTTTGTTTCTGCGTGTCAGTGAGTGTCTTTGTTACTTGGTGTAAGTGTTTGTCCGTGTTACTGGGCGTCAGTGTCTGTCTTTGTTACTTGGTGTTAGTGTATTTCTTTGTTACTTGGTGTCAGTGTTTTTCTGTGTTACTGGCTGTCAGTGTAAGTCTTTGTTACTTGGTGTCAGTGTATGTCTGTGTGACTGGGTGTAACTGTATGTCTTTGTTACTTGGCGTCAGTGCATGTCTTTGTTACTTGGTGTCAGTGAGTGTCTATGTTACTGGGTGTCGGTGCATGTCTTTGTTACTTGATGTAAGTGTGTGTCTGTGTTTTTGGGAGTCAGTGTGTGTCTGTGTTACTGGGTGTAAGTGTATGACTTTGTTACTTGGTGTAAGTGTGTGTCTGTGTTACTTGGAGTCAGTGTATGTCTTTGTTACTGGGTGTCAGTGTGTGTCTTTGTGACTTGGTGTAAGTGTGTGTCTGTGTTACTGGGTGTCAGTGTATGTCTTTGTTACTTGGTGTAAGTGTATGTCTTTGTTACTGGTTGTCAGTGCGTCTCTTTGTTACTTGGTGTCAGTGTTTGTCTGTGTTACTGGGTGTCAGTGTATGTCGTTGTTACTTGGTGTAAGTGCGTGTCTGTGTTACTGGGTGTCAGTGTATGTGTTGAAAACTTGGTGCAAGGGTGTGTCTGTGTTAATGGGTGTCGGTGTATGCTTTGTTACTTGTTGTAAGTGTGTGTCTGTGTTACTGGGTGTCAGTGTATGTCTTTTTTACTGGGTGTCAGTGTGTTTCTTTGTTACTTGGTGTAAGTGTGTGTCTGTGTTACTGGGTGTCAGTGTATGTCTTTGTTACTGGGTGTCAGTGTATGTCCTTGTTACTTGGTGTCAGTGTGTGTCTGTGTTACTGGGTGTCAGTGTGTGTCTTTGTTCCTGTGTGACAGTGTATGTCTTTGTTACTGGGTGCAATTGTGTGTCTGTGTTACTGGGTGTCAGTGTGTGTCTTTGTTACTTGTTGTCAGTGTGTGTCTGTTTTACTGTGTGTCAGTGTGTGTCTGTGTTACTGGGTGTCAGTGTGTGTCTTTGTTACTGTGTGTCAGTGTATGTCTTTGTTACTGGGTGTCAGTGTGTGTCTTTGTTACTTGGTGTAAGTGTGTGTCTGTGTTGCTGGGTGTCAGTGTATGTCTGTGTTACTTGGTGTAAGTGTGTGTCTTTGTTACTGGGTGTCAGTGTATGTCTTTGTTATTTGGTGTCAGTGTATGTCTTTGTTACTTGATGTAAGTGTGTGTCTGTGTTACTGGGTGTCAGTGTATGTCTTTGTTACTTGGTGCAAGTGTGTGTCTGTGTTACTGGGTGTCAGTGTATGTCTTTGTTACTTGGTGTATGTGTGTGTCTGTGTTACCGGGTGTCAGTGTATGTCTTTGTTACTTGGTGTCAGTGTGTGTCTGTGTCACTGGGTGTCAGTGTGTGTCTGTGTTACTGGGTGTCAGTGTGTGTCTTTGTTACTGTGTGTCAGTGTATGTCTTTGTTACTTGGTGTCAGTGTGTGTCTGTGTTACTGGGTGTCAGGGTGTGTCTTTGTTACTTGGTGTCTGTGTATGTCTTTGTTACTTGGTGCAAGTGTGTGTCTTTGTTACTTGGTGTCAGTGCATGTCTTTGTTACTGGGTGTCAGTGTATGTCTTTGTTACTTGGTGTCAGTGTGTGTCTATGTTACTGGGTGTCAGTGTATTTCTGTGTTACTTGGTGTAAGTGTGACTCTTTGTTACTTGGTGTCAGTGTATGTCTTTGTTATTTGGTGTCAGTGCATGTCTTTGTTATTTGGTGTAAGTGTCTGTCTGTGTTACTGGATGTCAGTGTATGTCTTTGTTATTTGGTGTCAGTGTATGTCTTTGTTACTTGGTGTAAGTGTATGTCTTTGTTTCTGCGTGTCAGTGTGTGTCTTTGTTACTTGGTGTAAGTGTTTGTCTGTGTTACTGGGCGTCAGTGTCTGTCTTTGTTACTTGGTGTAAGTGTATGTCTTTGTTACTTGGTGTCAGTGTTTGTCTGTGTTACTGGGTGTCAGTGTATGTCTTTGTTACTTGGTGTAAGTGTATGTCTGTGTGACTGGGTGTAACTGTATGTCTTTGTTACTGGGTGTCAGTGCATGTCTTTGTTACTTGGTGTCAGTGAGTGTCTATGTTACTGGGTGTCAGTGTATGTCTTTTTTACTTGATGAAAGTGTGTGTCTGTGTTTTTGGGTGTCAGTGTATGTCTGTGTTACTGGGTGTAAGTGTATGTCTTTGTTACTTGGTGTCAGTGTGTGTCTTTGTTACTTGGTGGAAGTGTGCGTCTGGGTTACTGGGTGTCAGTTTATGTCTGTGTTACTGGTTGTAAGTGTGTGTCTGTGTTACTGGGTGTCAGTGTGTGTCTTTGTTACTTGTTGTCAGTGTATGTCTTTGCTACTTGGTGTAAGTGTGTGTCTGTGTGACTGGGTGTCAGTGTATGTCTTTGTTACTTGGTGTCAGTGTATGTCTTTGTTACTGGGTGTCAGTGTGTGTCTTTGTTACTTGGTGTAAGTGTGTGTCTGTGTTACTGGGTGTCAGTGTATGTCTGTGTTACTTGGTGTAAGTGTGTGTCTTTGTTACTGGGTGTCAGTGTCTGTCTTTGTTATTTGGTGTCAGTGTATGTCTTTGTTACTTGGTGTAAGTGTGTGTCTGTGTTACTGGGTGTCAGTGTATGTCTTTGTTACTTGGTGTAAGTGTGTGTCTGTGTTACTGGGTGTCAGTGTATGTCTGTGTTACTTGGTGTAAGAGAGTGTGTCTTTGTTACCGGGTGTCAGTGTATGTCTTTGTTACTGGGTGTCAGTGTACGTCTTTGTTACTTGGTGTATGTGTGTGTCTGTGTTACTGGGTGTCAGTGTATGTCTTTGTTACTGGGTGTCAGTGTGTGTCTTTGTTACTTGGTGTAAGTGTGTGTCTGTTTTACTGGGTGTCAGTGTCTGTCTTTGTTACTGGGTGTCAGTGTATGTCCTTGTTACTTGGTGTCAGTGTGTGTCTGTGTTACTGGGTGTCAGTGTGTGTCTTTGTTACTGTGTGTCAGTGTATGTCTTTGTTACTTGGTGTCAGTGTGTGTCTGTGTTACTGGGTGTCAGGGTGTGTCTTTGTTACTTGGTGTCAGTGTATGTCTTTGTTACTTGGTGCAAGTGTGTGTCTTTGTTACTGGGTGTCAGTGTATGTCTTTGTTACTTGGTGTCGGTGTGTGTCTGTGTTACTGGCTGTCAGTGTATGTCTGTGTTACTTGGTGTAAGTGTGTCTCTTTGTTACTGGTTGTCAGTGTATGTCTTTGTTATTTGGTGTCAGTGCATGTCTTTGTTATTTGGTGTAAGTGTGTGTCTGTGTTACTGGGTGTCAGTGTATGTCTTTGTTATTTGGTGTCAGTGTATGTCTTTGTTACTTGGTGTAAGTGTGTGTCTGTGTTACTGGGCGTCAGTCTCTGTCTTTGTTACTTGGTGTAAGTGTATGTCTGTGTTACTGGGTGTCAGTGCATGTCTGTGTTACTGGGTGGAAGTGTATGTCTTTGAAACTGGGTGTCAGTGCGTGTCTTTGTTACTTGGTGTCAGTGTTTGACTGTGTTACTGGGTGTCAGTGAATGTCTTTGTTACTTGGTGTAAGTGTGTGTGTGTGTTACTGGGTGTCAGTGTCTGTCTTTGTTACTTGGTGTAAGTGTGTGTCTGTGTTACTGGGTGTCTGTGTATGCCTGTGTTACTTGGAGGAAAGTGTGTGTCTGTGTTACTGGGTGTCAGTGTATGTCTGTGTTACTTGGTGTAAGTGTGTGTCTTTGTTACTGGGTGTCAGTGTATGTCTTTGTTATTTGGTGTCACTGTATGTCTTTGTTACTTGGTGTAAGTGTGTGTCTGTGTTACTGGGTGTCAGTGTATGTCTTTGTTACTTGGTGCAAGTGTGTGTCTGTGTTACTGGGTGTCAGTGCATGTCTTTGTTACTTGGTGTATGTGTGTGTCTGTGTTACCGGGTGTCAGTGTATGTCTTTGTTACTTGGTGTCAGTGTGTGTCTGTGTTACTGGGTGTCAGTGTGTGTCTGTGTTACTGGGTGTCAGTCTGTGTCTTTGTTACTGTGTGTCAGTGTATGTCTTTGTTACTTGGTGTCAGTGTGTGTCTGTGTTACTGGGTGTCAGGGTGTGTCTTTGTTACTTGGTGTCTGTGTATGTCTTTGTTACTTGGTGCAAGTGTGTGTCTTTGTTACTTGGTGTCAGTGCATGTCTTTGTTACTTGGTGTCAGTGCATGTCTTTGTTACTGGGTGTCAGTGTATGTCTTTGTTACTTGGTGTCAGTGTGTGTCTATGTTACTGGGTGTCAGTGTATGTCTGTGTTACTTGGTGTAAGTGTGTCTCTTTGTTACTTGGTGTCAGTGTATGTCTTTGTTATTTGGTGTCAGTGCATGTCTTTGTTATTTGGTGTAAGTGTGTGTCTGTGTTAATAGGTGTCAGTGTATGTCTTTGTTATTTGGTGTCAGTGTATGACTTTGTTACTTGGTGTAAGTGTATGTCTTTGTTTCTGCGTGTCAGTGTGTGTCTGTTACTTGGTGTAAGTGTTTGTCTGTGTTAATGGGCGTCAGTGTCTGTCTTTGTTACTTGGTGTAAGTGTATGTCTGTGTGACTGGGTGTAACTGTATGTCTTTGTTACTGGGTGTCAGTGCATGTCTTTGTTACTTGGTGTCAGTGAGTGTCTATGTTACTGGGTGTCAGTGTATGTCTTTTTTACTTGATGAAAGTGTGTGTCTGTGTTTTTGGGTGTCAGTGTATGGCTGTGTTACTGGGTGTAAGTGTATGTCTTTGTTACTTGGTGTCAGTGTGTGTCTTTGTTACTTGGTGGAAGTGTGCGTCTGGGTTACTGGGTGTCAGTTTATGTCTGTGTTACTGGTTGTAATTGTGTGTCTGTGTTACTGGGTGTCAGTGTGTGTCTTTGTTACTTGTTGTCAGTGTATGTCTTTGTTACTTGGTGTCAGTGAGTGTCTATGTTACTGGGTGTCAGTGTATGTCTTTTTTACTTGATGAAAGTGTGTGTCTGTGTTTTTGGGTGTCAGTGTATGTCTGTGTTACTGGGTGTAAGTTTATGTCTTTGTTACTTGGTGTCAGTGTGTGTCTTTGTTACTTGGTGGAAGTGTGCGTCTGGGTTACTGGGTGTCAGTTTATGTCTGTGTTACTGGTTGTAAGTGTGTGTCTGTGTTACTGGGTGTCAGTGTGTGTCTTTGTTACTTGTTGCCAGTGTATGTCTTTGCTACTTGGTGTAAGTGCGTGTCTGTGTGACTGGGTGTCAGTGTATGTCTTCGTTACTTGGTGTCAGTGTATGTCTTTGTTACTGGGTGTCAGTGTGTGTCTTTGTTACTTGGTGTAAGTGTGTGTCTGTGTTACTGGGTGTCAGTGTATGTCTGTGTTACTTGGTGTAAGTGTGTGTCTTTGTTACTGGGTGTCAGTGTCTGTCTTTGTTATTTGGTGTCAGTGTATGTCTTTGTTACTTGGTGTAAATGTGTGTCTGTGTTACTGGGTGTCAGTGTATGTCTTTGTTACTTGGTGTAAGTGTGTGTCTGTGTTACTGGGTGTCAGTGTATGTCTGTGTTACTTGGTGTAAGAGTGTGTGTCTTTGTTACCGGGTGTCAGTGTATGTCTTTGTTACTGGGTGTCAGTGTATGTATTTGTTACTTGGTGTATGTGTGTGTCTGTGTTACTGGGTGTCAGTGTATGTCTTTGTTACTGGGTGTCAGTGTGTGTCTTTGTTACTTGGTGTAAGTGTGTGTCTGTTTTACTGGGTGTCAGTGTCTGTCTTTGTTACTGGGTGTCATTGTATGTCCTTGTTACTTGGTGTCAGTGTGTGTCTGTGTTACTGGGTGTCAGTGTGTGTCTTTGTTACTGTGTGTCAGTGTATGTCTTTGTTACTTGGTGTCAGTGTGTGTCTGTGTTACTGGGTGTCAGGGTGTGTCTTTGTTACTTGGTGTCAGTGTATGTCTTTGTTACTTGGTGCAAGTGTGTGTCTTTGTTACTGGGTATCAGTGTATGTCTGTGTTACTTGGTGTAAATGAGTCTCTTTGTTACTGGTTGTCAGTGTATGTCTTTGTTATTTGGTGTCAGTGCATGTCTTTGTTATTTGGTGTAAGTGTGTGTCTGTGTTACTGGGTGTCAGTGTATGTCTTTGTTATTTGGTGTCAGTGTATGTCTTTGTTACTTGGTGTAAGTGTATGTCTTTGTTTCTGCGTGTCAGTGTGTGTCTGTGTTACTGGGCTTCAGTGTCTGTCTTTGTTACTTGGTGTAAGTGTATGTCTGTGTTACTGGGTGTCAGTGCATGTCTGTGTTACTGGGTGGAAGTGCATGTCTTTGATACTGGGTGTCAGTGCGTGTCTTTGTTACTTGGGGTCAGTGTTTGTCTGCGTTACTGGGTGTCAGTGTAAGTCTCTGTTACTTGGTGTAAGTGTGTGTGTGTGTTACTGGGTGTCAGTGTCTGTCTTTGTTACTTGGTGTAAGTGTGTGTCTGTGTTACTGGGTGTCTGTGTATGCCTGTGTTACTGGGTGTAAGTGTAAGTCTTTGTTACTGGGTGTCAGTGTGTGTCTTTGTTACTTGGTGTAAGTGTGTGTCTGTGTTACTGGCTGTCAGTGTATGTCTTTGTTACTTCTTGTAAGTGTGTGTCTGTGTTACTGGGTGTCAGTGTATGTCTTTGTTACTGGTTGTCAGTGCCTGTCTTTGTTACTTGGTGTAAGTGTGTGTCTGTGTTACTGGGTGTCAGTGTATGTCTTTGTTACTTGGTGTAAGTGCGTGTCTGTGCTACTGGGTGTCAGTGTATGTCTTTATTACTTGGTGCAAGTTTGTGCCTGTGTTAATGGATGTCAGTGTATGTCTTTGTTACTTGTTGTAAGTGTGTGTCTGTGTTACTGTGTGTCAGTGTATGTCTTTGTTACTGGGTGTCAGTGTGTTTCTTTGTTACTTGGTGTAAGTGTGTGTCTGTGTTACTGGGTGTCAGTGTATGTCTTTGTTACTGGGTGCCAGTGTATGTCCTTGTTACTTGGTGTCAGTGTGTGTCTGTGTTACTGGGTGTCAGTGTGTGTCTTTGCTCCTGTGTGACAGTGTATGTCTTTGTTAGTGGGTGTAAGTGTGTGTCTGTGTTACTGGGTGTCAGTGTGTGTCTTTGTTACTTGTTGTCAGTGTATGTCTTTGCTACTTGGTGTAAGTGTGTGTCTGTGTGACTGGGTGTCAGTGTATGTCTTTGTTACTTGGTGTCAGTGTATGTCTTTGTTACAGGGTGTCAGTGTGTGTCTTTGTTACTTGGTGTAAGTGTGTGTCTGTGTTACTGGGTGTCAGTGCATGTCTGTGTTACTTGGTGTCAGTGTGTGTCTTTGTTACTGGGTGTCAGTTTATGTCTTTGTTACTTGGTGTCAGTGTATGTCTTTGTTACTTGGTGTAAGTGTGTGTCTGTGTAACTGGGTGTCAGTGTATGTCTTTGTTACTTGGTGTAAGTGTGTGTCTGTGTTACTGGGAGTCAGTGTATGTCTGTGTGACTTGGTGTAAGTGCGTGTCTGTGCAACTGGGTGTCAGTGTATGTCTTTATTACTTGGTGCAAGTGTGTGTCTGTGTTAATGGGTGTCAGTGTATGTCTTTGTTACTTGTTGTAAGTGTGTGTCTGTGTTACTGTGTGTCAGTGTATGTCTTTGTTACTGGGTGTCAGTGTGTTTCTTTGTTACTTGGTGTAATTGTGTGTCTGTGTTACTGGGTGTCAGTGTATGTCTTTGTTACTGGGTGCCAGTGTATGTCCTTGTTACTTGGTGTCAGTGTGTGTCTGTGTTACTGGGTGTCAGTATGTGTCTATGTTCCTGTGTGACAGTGTATGTCTTTGTTACTGGGTGTAAGTGTGTGTCTGTGTTACTGGGTGTCAGTGTATGTCTTTGCTACTTGGTGTAAGTGTGTGTCTGTGTGACTGGGTGTCAGTGTATGTCTTTGTTACTTGGTGTCAGTGTATGTCTTTGTTACAGGGTGTCAGTGTGTGTCTTTGCTACTTGGTGTAAGTGTGTGTCTGTGTTACTGGGTGTCAGTGTATGTCTGTGTTACTTGGTGTCAGTGTGTGTCTTTGTTACTGGGTGTCAGTTTATGTCTTTGTTATTTGCTGTCAGGGTATGTCTTTGTTATTTGGTGTAAATGTGTGTCAGTGTTACTGGGTGTCAGTGTATGTCTTTGTTACTTGGTGTAAGTGTGTGTCTGTGTAACTGGGTGTCAGTGTATGTCTTTGTTACTTGGTGTAAGTGTGTGTCTGTGTTACTGGGTGTCAGTGTATGTCTGTGTTACTTGGTGTAAGTGCGTGTCTGTGCTACTGGGTGTCAGTGTATGTCTTTATTACTTGGTGCAAGTGTGTGTCTGTGTTAATGGGTGTCAGTGTATGTCTTTGTTACTTGTTGTAAGTGTGTGTCTGTGTTACTGTGTGTCAGTGTATGTCTTTGTTACTGGGTATCAGTGTGTTTCTTTGTTACTTGGTGTAAGTGTGTGTCTGTGTTACTGGGTGTCAGTGTATGTCTTTGTTACTGGGTGCCAGTGTATATCCTTGTTACTTGGTGTCAGTGTGTGTCTGTGTTACTGGGTGTCAGTGTGTGTCTTTGTTCCTGTGTGACAGTGTATGTCTTTGTTACTGGGTGTCAGTGTGTGTCTTTGTTACTTGTTGTCAGTGTATGTCTTTGCTACTTGGTGTAAGTGTGTGTCTGTGTTACTGGGTGTCAGTGTGTGTCTTTGTTACTTGTTGTCAGTGTATGTCTTTGCTACTTGGTGTAAGTGTTTGTCTGTGTGACAGGGTGTCAGTGTGTGTCTTTGCTACTTGGTGTAAGTGTGTGTCTGTGTTACTGGGTGTCAGTGTATGTCTGTGTTACTTGGTGTCAGTGTGTGTCTTTGTTAATGGGTGCCAGTGTTTGTCGTTGTTACTTGGTGTAAGTGTGTGTCTGTGTTACTGGGTGTCAGTGTATGTCTTTGTTACTTGGTGTAAGTGCGTGTCTGTGCTACTGGGTGTCAGTGTATGTCTTTATTACTTGGTGCAAGTTTGTGCCTGTGTTAATGGATGTCAGTGTATGTCTTTGTTACTTGTTGTAAGTGTGTGTCTGTGTTACTGTGTGTCAGTGTATGTCTTTGTTACTGGGTGTCAGTGTGTTTCTTTGTTACTTGGTGTAAGTGTGTGTCTGTGTTACTGGGTGTCAGTGTATGTCTTTGTTACTGGGTTCCAGTGTATGTCCTTGTTACTTGGTGTCAGTGTGTGTCTGTGTTACTGGGTGTCAGTGTGTGTCTTTGTTCCTGTGTGACAGTGTATGTCTTTGTTAGTGGGTGTAAGTGTGTGTCTGTGTTACTGGGTGTCAGTGTGTGTCTTTGCTACTTGGTGTAAGTGTGTGTCTGTGTGACTGGGTGTCAGTGTATGTCTTTGTTACTTGGTGTCAGTGTATGTCTTTGTTACAGGGTGTCAGTGTGTGTCTTTGTTACTTGGTGTAAGTGTGTGTCTGTGTTACTGGGTGTCAGTGCATGTCTGTGTTACTTGGTGTCAGTGTGTGTCTTTGTTACTGGGTGTCAGTTTATGTCTTTGTTACTTGGTGTCAGTGTATGTCTTTGTTACTTGGTGTAAGTGTGTGTCTGTGTAACTGGGTGTCAGTGTATGTCTTTGTTACTTGGTGTAAGTGTGTGTCTGTGTTACTGGGTGTCAGTGTATGTCTGTGTGACTTGGTGTAAGTGCGTGTCTGTGCAACTGGGTGTCAGTGTATGTCTTTATTACTTGGTACAAGTGTGTGTCTGTGTTAATGGGTGTCAGTGTATGTCTTTGTTACTTGTTGTAAGTGTGTGTCTGTGTTACTGTGTGTCAGTGTATGTCTTTGTTACTGGGTGTCAGTGTGTTTCTTTGTTACTTGGTGTAAGTGTGTGTCTGTGTTACTGGGTGTCAGTGTATGTCTTTGTTACTGGGTGCCAGTGTATGTCCTTGTTACTTGGTGTCAGTGTGTGTCTGTGTTACTGGGTGTCAGTATGTGTCTTTGTTCCTGTGTGACAGTGTATGTCTTTGTTACTGGGTGTAAGTGTGTGTCTGTGTTACTGGGTGTCAGTGTGTGTCTTTGTTACTTGTTGTCAGTGTATGTCTTTGCTACTTGGTGTAAGTGTGTGTCTGTGTGACTGGGTGTCAGTGTATGTCTTTGTTACTTGGTGTCAGTGTATGCCTTTGTTACAGGGTGTCAGTGTGTGTCTTTGCTACTTGGTGTAAGTGTGTGTCTGTGTTACTGGGTGTCAGTGTATGTCTGTGTTACTTGGTGTCAGTGTGTGTCTTTGTTACTGGGTGTCAGTTTATGTCTTTGTTATTTGCTGTCAGTGTATGTCTTTGTTATTTGGTGTAAGTGTGTGTCAGTGTTACTGGGTGTCAGTGTATGTCTTTGTTACTTGGTGTAAGTGTGTGTCTGTGTAACTGGGTGTCAGTGTATGTCTTTGTTACTTGGTGTAAGTGTGTGTCTGTGTTACTGGGTGTCAGTGTATGTCTGTGTTACTTGGTGTAAGTGCGTGTCTGTGCTACTGGATGTCAGTGTATGTCTTTATTACTTGTTGTAAGTGTGTGTCTGTGTTACTGTGTGTCAGTGTATGTCTTTGTTACTGGGTATCAGTGTGTTTCTTTGTTACTTGGTGTAAGTGTGTGTCTGTGTTACTGGGTGTCAGTGTATGTCTTTGTTACTGGGTGCCAGTGTATGTCCTTGTTACTTGGTGTCAGTGTGTGTCTGTGTTACTGGGTGTCAGTGTGTGTCTTTGTTCCTGTGTGACAGTGTATGTCTTTGTTACTGGGTGTCAGTGTGTGTCTTTGTTACTTGTTGTCAGTGTATGTCTTTGCTACTTGGTGTAAGTGTGTGTCTGTGTTACTGGGTGTCAGTGTGTGTCTTTGTTACTTGTTGTCAGTGTATGTCTTTGCTACTTGGTGTAAGTGTTTGTCTGTGTGACAGGGTGTCAGTGTGTGTCTTTGCTACTTGGTGTAAGTGTGTGTCTGTGTTACTGGGTGTCAGTGTATGTCTGTGTTACTTGGTGTCGGTGTGTGTCTGTGTTACTGGCTGTCAGTGTATGTCTGTGTTACTTGGTGTAAGTGTGTCTCTTTGTTACTGGTTGTCAGTGTATGTCTTTGTTATTTGGTGTCAGTGCATGTCTTTGTTATTTGGTGTAAGTGTGTGTCTGTGTTACTGGGTGTCAGTGTATGTCTTTGTTATTTGGTGTCAGTGTATGTCTTTGTTACTTGGTGTAAGTGTACGTCTTTGTTTCTGCGTGTCAGTGTGTGTCATTGTTACTTGGTGTAAGTGTGTGTCTGTGTTACTGGGCGTCAGTCTCTGTCTTTGTTACTTGGTGTAAGTGTATGTCTGTGTTACTGGGTGTCAGTGCATGTCTGTGTTACTGGGTGGAAGTGTATGTCTTTGAAACTGGGTGTCAGTGCGTGTCTTTGTTACTTGGTGTCAGTGTTTGTCTGTGTTACTGGGTGTCAGTGTATGTCTTTGTTACTTGGTGTAAGTGTGTGTGTGTGTTACTGGGTGTCAGTGTCTGTCTTTGTTACTTGGTGTAAGTGTGTGTCTGTGTTACTGGGTGTCTGTGTATGCCTGTGTTACTTGGAGGAAAGTGTGTGTCTGTGTTACTGGGTGTCAGTGTATGTCTGTGTTACTTGGTGTAAGTGTGTGTCTTTGTTACTGGGTGTCAGTGTATGTCTTTGTTATTTGGTGTCACTGTATGTCTTTGTTACTTGGTGTAAGTGTGTGTCTGTGTTACTGGGTGTCAGTGTAGGTCTTTGTTACTTGGTGCAAGTGTGTGTCTGTGTTACTGGGTGTCAGTGCATGTCTTTGTTACTTGGTGTATGTGTGTGTCTGTGTTACCGGGTGTCAGTGTATGTCTTTGTTACTTGGTGTCAGTGTGTGTCTGTGTTACTGGGTGTCAGTGTGTGTCTGTGTTACTGGGTGTCAGTGTGTGTCTTTGTTACTGTGTGTCAGTGTATGTCTTTGTTACTTGGTGTCAGTGTGTGTCTGTGTTACTGGGTGTCAGGGTGTGTCTTTGTTACTTGGTGTCTGTGTATGTCTTTGTTACTTGGTGCAAGTGTGTGTCTTTGTTACTTGGTGTCAGTGCATGTCTTTGTTACTTGGTATCAGTGCATGTCTTTGTTACTGGGTGTCAGTGTATGTCTTTGTTACTTGGTGTCAGTGTGTGTCAATGTTACTGGGTGTCAGTGTATGTCTGTGTTACTTGGTGTAAGTGTGTCTCTTTGTTACTTGGTGTCAGTGTATGTCTTTGTTATTTGGTGTCAGTGCATGTCTTTGTTATTTGGTGTAAGTGTGTGTCTGTGTTAATAGGTGTCAGTGTATGTCTTTGTTATTTGGTGTCAGTGTATGACTTTGTTACTTGGTGTAAGTGTATGTCTTTGTTTCTGCGTGTCAGTGTGTGTCTGTTACTTGGTGTAAGTGTTTGTCTGTGTTAATGGGCGTCAGTGTCTGTCTTTGTTACTTGGTGTAAGTGTATGTCTGTGTGACTGGGTGTAACTGTATGTCTTTGTTACTGGGTGTCAGTGCATGTCTTTGTTACTTGGTGTCAGTGAGTGTCTATGTTACTGGGTGTCAGTGTATGTCTTTTTTACTTGATGAAAGTGTGTGTCTGTGTTTTTGGGTGTCAGTGTATGGCTGTGTTACTGGGTGTAAGTGTATGTCTTTGTTACTTGGTGTCAGTGTGTGTCTTTGTTACTTGGTGGAAGTGTGCGTCTGGGTTACTGGGTGTCAGTTTATGTCTGTGTTACTGGTTGTAAGTGTGTGTCTGTGTTACTGGGTGTCAGTGTGTGTCTTTGTTACTTGTTGTCAGTGTATGTCTTTGTTACTTGGTGTCAGTGAGTGTCTATGTTACTGGGTGTCAGTGTATGTCTTTTTTACTTGATGAAAGTGTGTGTCTGTGTTTTTGGGTGTCAGTGTATGTCTGTGTTACTGGGTGTAAGTTTATGTCTTTGTTACTTGGTGTCAGTGTGTGTCTTTGTTACTTGGTGGAAGTGTGCGTCTGGGTTACTGGGTGTCAGTTTATGTCTGTGTTACTGGTTGTAAGTGTGTGTCTGTGTTACTGGGTGTCAGTGTGTGTCTTTGTTACTTGTTGCCAGTGTATGTCTTTGCTACTTGGTGTAAGTGCGTGTCTGTGTGACTGGGTGTCAGTGTATGTCTTCGTTACTTGGTGTCAGTGTATGTCTTTGTTACTGGGTGTCAGTGTGTGTCTTTGTTACTTGGTGTAAGTGTGTGTCTGTGTTACTGGGTGTCAGTGTATGTCTGTGTTACTTGGTGTAAGTGTGTGTCTTTGTTACTGGGTGTCAGTGTCTGTCTTTGTTATTTGGTGTCAGTGTATGTCTTTGTTACTTGGTGTAAATGTGTGTCTGTGTTACTGGGTGTCAGTGTATGTCTTTGTTACTTGGTGTAAGTGTGTGTCTGTGTTACTGGGTGTCAGTGTATGTCTGTGTTACTTGGTGTAAGAGTGTGTGTCTTTGTTACCGGGTGTCAGTGTATGTCTTTGTTACTGGGTGTCAGTGTATGTATTTGTTACTTGGTGTATGTGTGTGTCTGTGTTACTGGGTGTCAGTGTATGTCTTTGTTACTGGGTGTCAGTGTGTGTCTTTGTTACTTGGTGTAAGTGTGTGTCTGTTTTACTGGGTGTCAGTGTCTGTCTTTGTTACTGGGTGTCATTGTATGTCCTTGTTACTTGGTGTCAGTGTGTGTCTGTGTTACTGGGTGTCAGTGTGTGTCTTTGTTACTGTGTGTCAGTGTATGTCTTTGTTACTTGGTGTCAGTGTGTGTCTGTGTTACTGGGTGTCAGGGTGTGTCTTTGTTACTTGGTGTAAGTGTATGTCTTTGTTACTTGGTGCAAGTGTGTGTCTTTGTTACTGGGTATCAGTGTATGTCTGTGTTACTTGGTGTAAATGAGTCTCTTTGTTACTGGTTGTCAGTGTATGTCTTTGTTATTTGGTGTCAGTGCATGTCTTTGTTATTTGGTGTAAGTGTGTGTCTGTGTTACTGGGTGTCAGTGTATGTCTTTGTTATTTGGTGTCAGTGTATGTCTTTGTTACTTGGTGTAAGTGTATGTCTTTGTTTCTGCGTGTCAGTGTGTGTCTGTGTTACTGGGCTTCAGTGTCT
This sequence comes from Heterodontus francisci, assembly GCF_036365525.1. Lineage (NCBI taxonomy): Eukaryota > Metazoa > Chordata > Chondrichthyes > Heterodontiformes > Heterodontidae > Heterodontus > Heterodontus francisci. The sequence goes on along the minus strand of NW_027141295.1, from coordinate 729,736 downwards.
GTCTTTGTTACTTGGTGTAAGTGTATGTCTGTGTTACTGGGTGTCAGTGCATGTCTGTGTTACTGGGTGGAAGTGCATGTCTTTGATACTGGGTGTCAGTGCGTGTCTTTGTTACTTGGGGTCAGTGTTTGTCTGCGTTACTGGGTGTCAGTGTATGTCTCTGTTACTTGGTGTAAGTGTGTGTGTGTGTTACTGGGTGTCAGTGTCTGTCTTTGTTACTTGGTGTAAGTGTGTGTCTGTGTTACTGGGTGTCTGTGTATGCCTGTGTTACTGGGTGTAAGTGTAAGTCTTTGTTACTGGGTGTCAGTGTGTGTCTTTGTTACTTGGTGTAAGTGTGTGTCTGTGTTACTGGCTGTCAGTGTATGTCTTTGTTACTTCTTGTAAGTGTGTGTCTGTGTTACTGGGTGTCAGTGTATGTCTTTGTTACTTGGTGTAAGTTTATGTCTTTGTTACTGGTTGTCAGTGCCTGTCTTTGTTACTTGGTGTCAGTGTGTGTCTTTGTTAATGGGTGCCAGTGTTTGTCGTTGTTACTTGGTGTAAGTGTGTGTCTGTGTTACTGGGTGTCAGTGTATGTCTTTGTTACTTGGTGTAAGTGCGTGTCTGTGCTACTGGGTGTCAGTGTATGTCTTTATTACTTGGTGCAAGTTTGTGCCTGTGTTAATGGATGTCAGTGTATGTCTTTGTTACTTGTTGTAAGTGTGTGTCTGTGTTACTGTGTGTCAGTGTATGTCTTTGTTACTGGGTGTCAGTGTGTTTCTTTGTTACTTGGTGTAAGTGTGTGTCTGTGTTACTGGGTGTCAGTGTATGTCTTTGTTACTGGGTGCCAGTGTATGTCCTTGTTACTTGGTGTCAGTGTGTGTCTGTGTTACTGGGTGTCAGTGTGTGTCTTTGCTCCTGTGTGACAGTGTATGTCTTTGTTAGTGGGTGTAAGTGTGTGTCTGTGTTACTGGGTGTCAGTGTGTGTCTTTGTTACTTGTTGTCAGTGTATGTCTTTGCTACTTGGTGTAAGTGTGTGTCTGTGTGACTGGGTGTCAGTGTATGTCTTTGTTACTTGGTGTCAGTGTATGTCTTTGTTACAGGGTGTCAGTGTGTGTCTTTGTTACTTGGTGTAAGTGTGTGTCTGTGTTACTGGGTGTCAGTGCATGTCTGTGTTACTTGGTGTCAGTGTGTGTCTTTGTTACTGGGTGTCAGTTTATGTCTTTGTTACTTGGTGTCAGTGTATGTCTTTGTTACTTGGTGTAAGTGTGTGTCTGTGTAACTGGGTGTCAGTGTATGTCTTTGTTACTTGGTGTAAGTGTGTGTCTGTGTTACTGGGAGTCAGTGTATGTCTGTGTGACTTGGTGTAAGTGCGTGTCTGTGCAACTGGGTGTCAGTGTATGTCTTTATTACTTGGTGCAAGTGTGTGTCTGTGTTAATGGGTGTCAGTGTATGTCTTTGTTACTTGTTGTAAGTGTGTGTCTGTGTTACTGTGTGTCAGTGTATGTCTTTGTTACTGGGTGTCAGTGTGTTTCTTTGTTACTTGGTGTAAGTGTGTGTCTGTGTTACTGGGTGTCAGTGTATGTCTTTGTTACTGGGTGCCAGTGTATGTCCTAGTTACTTGGTGTCAGAGTGTGTCTGTGTTACTGGGTGTCAGTATGTGTCTTTGTTCCTGTGTGACAGTGTATGTCTTTGTTACTGGGTGTAAGTGTGTGTCTGTGTTACTGGGTGTCAGTGTATGTCTTTGCTACTTGGTGTAAGTGTGTGTCTGTGTGACTGGGTGTCAGTGTATGTCTTTGTTACTTGGTGTCAGTGTATGTCTTTGTTACAGGGTGTCAGTGTGTGTCTTTGCTACTTGGTGTAAGTGTGTGTCTGTGTTACTGGGTGTCAGTGTATGTCTGTGTTACTTGGTGTCAGTGTGTGTCTTTGTTACTGGGTGTCAGTTTATGTCTTTGTTATTTGCTGTCAGGGTATGTCTTTGTTATTTGGTGTAAATGTGTGTCAGTGTTACTGGGTGTCAGTGTATGTCTTTGTTACTTGGTGTAAGTGTGTGTCTGTGTAACTGGGTGTCAGTGTATGTCTTTGTTACTTGGTGTAAGTGTGTGTCTGTGTTACTGGGTGTCAGTGTATGTCTGTGTTACTTGGTGTAAGTGCGTGTCTGTGCTACTGGGTGTCAGTGTATGTCTTTATTACTTGGTGCAAGTGTGTGTCTGTGTTAATGGGTGTCAGTGTATGTCTTTGTTACTTGTTGTAAGTGTGTGTCTGTGTTACTGTGTGTCAGTGTATGTCTTTGTTACTGGGTATCAGTGTGTTTCTTTGTTACTTGGTGTAAGTGTGTGTCTGTGTTACTGGGTGTCAGTGTATGTCTTTGTTACTGGGTGCCAGTGTATATCCTTGTTACTTGGTGTCAGTGTGTGTCTGTGTTACTGGGTGTCAGTGTGTGTCTTTGTTCCTGTGTGACAGTGTATGTCTTTGTTACTGGGTGTCAGTGTGTGTCTTTGTTACTTGTTGTCAGTGTATGTCTTTGCTACTTGGTGTAAGTGTGTGTCTGTGTTACTGGGTGTCAGTGTGTGTCTTTGTTACTTGTTGTCAGTGTATGTCTTTGCTACTTGGTGTAAGTGTTTGTCTGTGTGACAGGGTGTCAGTGTGTGTCTTTGCTACTTGGTGTAAGTGTGTGTCTGTGTTACTGGGTGTCAGTGTATGTCTGTGTTACTTGGTGTCAGTGTGTGTCTTTGTTAATGGGTGCCAGTGTTTGTCGTTGTTACTTGGTGTAAGTGTGTGTCTGTGTTACTGGGTGTCAGTGTATGTCTTTGTTACTTGGTGTAAGTGCGTGTCTGTGCTACTGGGTGTCAGTGTATGTCTTTATTACTTGGTGCAAGTTTGTGCCTGTGTTAATGGATGTCAGTGTATGTCTTTGTTACTTGTTGTAAGTGTGTGTCTGTGTTACTGTGTGTCAGTGTATGTCTTTGTTACTGGGTGTCAGTGTGTTTCTTTGTTACTTGGTGTAAGTGTGTGTCTGTGTTACTGGGTGTCAGTGTATGTCTTTGTTACTGGGTGCCAGTGTATGTCCTTGTTACTTGGTGTCAGTGTGTGTCTGTGTTACTGGGTGTCAGTGTGTGTCTTTGTTCCTGTGTGACAGTGTATGTCTTTGTTAGTGGGTGTAAGTGTGTGTCTGTGTTACTGGGTGTCAGTGTGTGTCTTTGTTACTTGTTGTCAGTGTATGTCTTTGCTACTTGGTGTAAGTGTGTGTCTGTGTGACTGGGTGTCAGTGTATGTCTTTGTTACTTGGTGTCAGTGTATGTCTTTGTTACAGGGTGTCAGTGTGTGTCTTTGTTACTTGGTGTAAGTGTGTGTCTGTGTTACTGGGTGTCAGTGCATGTCTGTGTTACTTGGTGTCAGTGTGTGTCTTTGTTACTGGGTGTCAGTTTATGTCTTTGTTACTTGGTGTCAGTGTATGTCTTTGTTACTTGGTGTAAGTGTGTGTCTGTGTAACTGGGTGTCAGTGTATGTCTTTGTTACTTGGTGTAAGTGTGTGTCTGTGTTACTGGGTGTCAGTGTATGTCTGTGTGACTTGGTGTAAGTGCGTGTCTGTGCAACTGGGTGTCAGTGTATGTCTTTATTACTTGGTACAAGTGTGTGTCTGTGTTAATGGGTGTCAGTGTATGTCTTTGTTACTTGTTGTAAGTGTGTGTCTGTGTTACTGTGTGTCAGTGTATGTCTTTGTTACTGGGTGTCAGTGTGTTTCTTTGTTACTTGGTGTAAGTGTGTGTCTGTGTTACTGGGTGTCAGTGTATGTCTTTGTTACTGGGTGCCAGTGTATGTCCTTGTTACTTGGTGTCAGTGTGTGTCTGTGTTACTGGGTGTCAGTATGTGTCTTTGTTCCTGTGTGACAGTGTATGTCTTTGTTACTGGGTGTAAGTGTGTGTCTGTGTTACTGGGTGTCAGTGTGTGTCTTTGTTACTTGTTGTCAGTGTATGTCTTTGCTACTTGGTGTAAGTGTGTGTCTGTGTGACTGGGTGTCAGTGTATGTCTTTGTTACTTGGTGTCAGTGTATGTCTTTGTTACAGGGTGTCAGTGTGTGTCTTTGCTACTTGGTGTAAGTGTGTGTCTGTGTTACTGGGTGTCAGTGTATGTCTGTGTTACTTGGTGTCAGTGTCTGTCTTTGTTACTGGGTGTCAGTTTATGTCTTTGTTATTTGCTGTCAGTGTATGTCTTTGTTATTTGGTGTAAGTGTGTGTCAGTGTTACTGGGTGTCAGTGTATGTCTTTGTTACTTGGTGTAAGTGTGTGTCTGTGTAACTGGGTGTCAGTGTATGTCTTTGTTACTTGGTGTAAGTGTGTGTCTGTGTTACTGGGTGTCAGTGTATGTCTGTGTGACTTGGTGTAAGTGCGTGTCTGTGCTACTGGATGTCAGTGTATGTCTTTATTACTTGGTGCAAGTGTGTGTCTGTGTTAATGGGTGTCAGTGTATGTCTTTGTTACTTGTTGTAAGTGTGTGTCTGTGTTACTGTGTGTCAGTGTATGTCTTTGTTACTGGGTATCAGTGTGTTTCTTTGTTACTTGGTGTAAGTGTGTGTCTGTGTTACTGGGTGACAGTGTATGTCTTTGTTACTGGGTGCCAGTGTATGTCCTTGTTACTTGGTGTCAGTGTGTGTCTGTGTTACTGGGTGTCAGTGTGTGTCTTTGTTCCTGTGTGACAGTGTATGTCTTTGTTACTGGGTGTCAGTGTGTGTCTTTGTTACTTGTTGTCAGTGTATGTCTTTGCTACTTGGTGTAAGTGTTTGTCTGTGTGACAGGGTGTCAGTGTGTGTCTTTGCTACTTGGTGTAAGTGTGTGTCTGTGTTACTGGGTGTCAGTGTGTGTCTTTGTTACTTGTTGTCAGTGTATGTCTTTGCTACTTGGTGTAAGTGTTTGTCTGTGTGACAGGGTGTCAGTGTGTGTCTTTGCTACTTGGTGTAAGTGTGTGTCTGTGTTACTGGGTGTCAGTGTATGTCTGTGTTACTTGGTGTAAGTGTGTGTCTTTGTTACTATGTGTCAGTGTCTGTCTTTGTTACTTGGTGCAAGTGTGTGTCTGTGTTACTGGGTGTCAGTGTATGTCTTTGTTACTGGTGTTAGTGTGTGTCTTTGTTACTTGGTGTAAGTGTGTGTCTGTTTTACTGGGTGTCATTGTATGTCTTTGTTACTGGGTGTCAGTGTATGTCCTTGTTACTTGGTGTCAGTGTGAGTCTGTGTTACTGGGTGTCAGTGTGTGTCTGTGTTACTGGGTGTCAGTGTGTGTCTTTGTTACTGTGTGTCAGTGTATGTCTTTGTTACTTGGTGTCAGTGTGTGTCTGTGTTACTGGGTGTCAGTGTATGTCTGTGTTACTTGGCGTAAGTGTGTCTCTTTGTTACTGGGTGTCAGCGTCTGTCTTTGTTATTTGGTGTCAGTGCATGTCTTTGTTATTTGGTGTATGTGTGTGTCTGTGTTACTGGGTGTCAGTGTATGTCTGTGTTACTTGGTGTAAGTGTGTGTCTTTGTTACTGGGTGTCAGTGTATGTCTTTGTTATTTGGTGTCAGTGTCTGTCTTTGTTCGTGTAAGTGTATGTCTTTGTTTCTGCGTGTCAGTGTGTGTCTTTGTTACTTGGTGTAAGTGTGTGTCTGTGTAACTGGGCGTCAGTGTCTGTCTTTGTTACTTGGTGTAAGTGTATGTCTTTGCTACTTGGTGTAAGTGTGTGTCTGTGTGACTGGTTGTCAGTGTATGTCTTTGTTACTTGGTGTCAGTGTATGTCTTTGTTACAGGGTGTCAGTGTGTGTCTTTGTTACTTGGTGTAAGTGTGTGTCTGTGTTACTGGGTGTCAGTGTATGTCTGTGTTACTTGGTGTAAGTGTGTGTCTTTGTTACGGGGTGTCAGTGTATGTCTTTGTTACTTGGTGTAAGTGTGTGTCTGTGTTACTGGGTGTCAGTGTATGTCTGTGTTACTTGGTGTAAGTGCGTGTCTTTGTTACTAGGTGTTAGTGTCCTCCTTGTTACTTGGTGCAAGTGTGTGTCTGTGTTACTGGGTGTTAGTGTATGTATTTGTTACTTGGTGTATGTCTGTGTCTGTGTTACTGGGTGTCAGTGTATGTCTTTGTTACTGGGTGTTAGTGTGTGTCTTTGTTACTTGGTGTAAGTGTGTGTCTGTTTTACTGGGTGTCATTGTATGTCTTTGTTACTGGGTGTCAGTGTATGTCCTTGTTACTTGGTGTAAGTGTGTGTCTGTGTTACTGGCTGTCAGTGTATGTCTTTGTTATTTGGTGTTAGTGTGTGTCTGTGTTACTGGGTGTCTGTGTATGCCTGTGTTACTGGGTGTAAGTGTATGTCTTTGTTACTGGCTGTCAGTGCGTGTCTTTGTTACTTGGTGTCAGTGTGTGTCTGTGTTACTGGGTGTCAGTGTATGTCGTTGTTACTTGGTGTAAGTGTGTGTCTGTGTTACTGGGTGTCAGTGTATGTCTTTGTTACTTGGTGGAAGTGCGTGTCTGTGCTACTGGGTGTCAGTGTATGTCTTTATTACTTGGTGCAAGTGTGTGTCTGTGTTAAAGGGTGTCAGTGTATGTCTTTGTTACTTGTTGTAAGTGTGTGTCTGTGTTACTGGGTGTCAGTGCATGTCTTTGTTACTGGGTGTCAGTGTGTTTCTTTGTTACTTGGTGTAAGTGTGTGTCTGTGTTACTGGGTGTCAGTGTATGTCTTTGTTACTGGGTGTCAGTGTGTTTCTTTGTTACTTGGTGTAAGTGTATGTCTTTGTTACTGGGTGTCAGTGTATGTCCTTGTTACTTGATGTCAGTGTGTGTCTGTGTTACTGGGTGTCAGTGTGTGTCTTTGTTCCTGTGTGACAGTGTATGTCTTTGTTACTGGGTGTAAGTGTGTGTCTGTGTTACTGGGTGTCAGTGTATGTCTTTGCTACTTGGTGTAATTGTGTGTCTGTTTTACTGGGTGTCAGTGTATGTCTGTGTTACTTGGTGTAAGTGTGTGTCTTTGTTACTGGGTGTCAGTGTATGTCTTTGTTACTGGGAGTCAGTGTCTGTCTTAGTTACTTGGTGCAAGTGTTTGTCTGTGTTACTGGGTGTCAGTGTATGTCTTTGTTACTTGGTGTATGTGTGTGTCTGTGTTACTGGGTGTCAGTTTATGTCTTGGTTACTGGGTGTCAGTGTGTGTCTTTGTTACTTGGTGTAAGTGTGTGTCTGTTTTACTGTGTGTCAGTGTATGTCTTTGTTACTGGGTGTCAGTGTATGTCCTTGTTATTTGGTGTCAGTGTGTGTCTGTGTTACTGGGTGTCAGTGTGTGTCTTTGTTACTGTGTGTCAGTGTATGTCTTTGTTACTTGGTGTCAGTGTGTGTCTGTGTTACTGGGTGTCAGGGTGTGTCTTTTTTACTTGGTGTCAGTGTATGACTTTGTTAATTGGTGTCAGTGCATGTCTTTGTTACTGGGTGTCAGTGTATGTCTTTGTTACTTGGTGTCAGTGTGTGTCTGTGTTACTGGGTGTCAGTGTATGTCTGTGTTACTTGGTGTAAGTGTGTCTCTTTGTTACTGGGTTTCAGTGTATGTCTTTGTTATTTGGTGTCAGTGCATGTCTTTGTTATTTGGTGCAAGTGTGTGTCTGTGTTACAGGGTGTCAGTGTATGTCTTTGTTATTTGGTGTCAGTGAATGTCTTTGTTACTTGGTGTAAGTGTATGTCTTTGTTTCTGCGTGTCAGTGTGTGTCATTGTTACTTGGTGTAAGTGTTTGTCTGTGTTACTGGGCGTCAGTGTCTGTCTTTGTTACTTGGTGTAAGTGTATGTCTGTGTTACTGTGTGTCAGTGCATGTCTGTGTTACTGGGTGGAAGTGTATGTCTTTGATACTGGTTGTCAGTGCGTGTCTTTGTTACTTGGTGTTAGTGTTTGTCTGTGTTACTGGGTGTCAGTGTATGTCTTTGTTACTTGGTGTAAGTGTGTGTCTGTGTTTCTGGGTGTCAGTGTCTGTCTTTGTTACTTGGTGTAAGTGTATGTCTGTGTTACTGGCTGTCAGTGTATGTCTTTGTTACTTGTTGTAAGTGTGTGTCTGTGTTCCTGGGTGTCAGTGTATGTCTTTGTTACTTGGTGTAAGTGTATGTCTTTGTCACTGGTTGTCAGTGCGTGTCTTTGTTACTTGGTGTCAGTGTGTGTCTGTGTTACTGGGTGTCAGTGTATGTCGTTGTTACTTGGTGTAAGTGTGTGTCTGTGTTACTGGGTGTCAGTGTATGTCTTTGTTACTTGGTGTAAGTGCGTGTCTGTGCTACTGGGTGTCAGTGTATGTCTTTATTACTTGGTGCAAGTTTGTGTCTGTGTTACTGGGTGTCAGTGTATGTCTTTGTTACTTGTTGTAAGAGTGTGACTGTGTTACTGGGTGTCAGTGTATGTCTTTGTTACTGGGTGTCAGTGTGTTTCTTTGTTACTTGGTGTAAGTGTGTGTCTGTGTTACAGGGTGTCAGTGTATGTCTTTGTTACTGGGTGTCAGTGTATGTCCTTGTTACTTGGTGTCAGTGTATGTCTGTGTTACTGGGTGTCAGTGTGTGTCTTTGTTCCTGTGTTACAGTGTATGTCTTTGTTACTGGGTGTAAGTGTGTGTCTGTGTTACTGGGTGTCAGTGTGTGTCTTTGTTACTTGTTGTCAGTGTATGTATTTGTTACTGGGTGTCAGTGTCTGTCTTTGTTACTTGGTGCAAGTGTGTGTCTGTGTTACTGGGTGTCAGTGTATGTCTTTGTTACTTGGTGTCAGTGTATGTCTTTGTTACAGGGTGTCAGTGTGTGTCTTTGTTAGTTGGTGTAAGTGTGTGTCTGTGTTACTGGGTGTCAGTGTATTTCTGTGTTACTTGGTGTAAGTGTGTGTCTTTGTTACTGGGTGTCAGTGTATGTCTTTGTTATTTGGTGTAAGTGTGTGTCTGTGTTACTGGGTGTCAGTGTATGTCTTTGTTACTTGGTGTAAGTGTGTGCCTGTGTTACTGGGTGTCAGTGTATGTCTGTGTTACTTTGTGTAAGTGTGTGTCTTTGTTAATTGGTGTCAGTGTATGTATTTGTTACTGGGTGTCAGTGTCTGTCTTTGTTACTTGGTGCAAGTGTGTGTCTGTGTTACTGGGTGTCAGTGTATGTCTTTGTTACTTGGTGTATGTGTGTGCCTGTGTTACTGGGTGTCAGTGTATGTCTTTGTTACTGGGTGTCAGTGTGTATCTTTGTTACTTGGTGTAAGTGTGTGTCTGTTTTACTGGGTGTCATTGTATGTCTTTGTTACTGGGTGTCAGTGTATGTCCTTTTTACTTGGTGACAGTGTGTGTCTGTGTTACTGGGTGTCAGTGTGTGTCTGTGTTACTGGGTGTCAGTGTGTGTCTTTGTTACTGTGTGTCAGTGTATGTCTTTGTTACTTGGTGTCAGTGTGTGTCTGTGTTACTAGGTGTCAGGGTGTGTCTTTGTTACTTGGTGTCAGTGTATGTCTTTGTTACTTGGTGCAAGTGTGTGTCTTTGTTACTTGGTGTCAGTGCATGTCTTTGTTACTGGGTGTCAGTGTATGTCTTTGTTACTTGGTGTCAGTGTGTGTCTGTGTTACTGGGTGTCAGTGTATGTCTGTGTTACTTGGTGTCAGTGTGTCTCTTTGTTCCTGGGTGTCAGTGTATGTCTTTGTTACTTGGTGTCTGTGTATGTCTTTGTTACTGGGTGTCAGTGTGTGTCTTTGTTACTTGGTGTAAGTGTGTGTCTGTGTTACTGGGTGTCAGTGTATGTCATTGTTACCTGGTGTAAGTGTGTGTCTTTGTTACTGGGTGTCAGTGTATGTCTTTGTTATTTGGTGTCAGTGCATGTCTTTGTTACTTGGTGTAAGTGTGTGTCTGTGTTACTGGGTGTCAGTGTATGTCTTTGTTACTTGGTATAAGTGTGTGTCTGTGTTACTGGGTGTCAGTGTATGTCTGTGTTACTTGGTGTAAGTTTGTGTCTTTGTTACTGGGTATCAGTGTATGTATTTGTTACTGGGTGTCAGTGTCTGTCTTTGTTACTTGGTGCACGTGTGTGTCTGTGTTACTGGGTGTCATTGTATGTCTTTGTTACTGGGTGTCAGTGTGTGTCTTTGTTTCTTGGTGTAAGTGTATGTCTTTGTTACTTGGTGGAAGTGCGTGTCTGTGCTACTGGGTGTCAGTGTATGTCTTTATTACTTGGTGCAAGTGTGTGTCTGTGTTAAAGGGTGTCAGTGTATGTCTTTGTTACTTGTTGTAAGTGTGTGTCTGTGTTACTGGGTGTCAGTGTATGTCTTTGTTACTGGGTGTCAGTGTGTTTCTTTGTTACTTGGTGTAAGTGTGTGTCTATGTTACTGGGTGTCAGTTTATGTCTTTGTTACTGGGTGTCAGTGTATGTCCTTGTTACTTGATGTCAGTGTGTGTCTGTGTTACTGGTTGTCAGTGTGTGTCTTTGTTCCTGTGTGACAGTGTATGTCTTTGTTACTGGGTGTAAGTGTGTGTCTGTCTTACTGGGTGTCAGTGTATGTCTTTGCTACTTGGTGTAAGTGTGTGTCTGTGTTACTGGGTGTCAGTGTATGTCTGTGTTACTTGGTGTAAGTGTGTGTCTTTGTTACTGGGTGTCAGTGTATGTCTTTGTTACTGGGAGAAAGTGTCTGTCTTAATTACTTGGTGCAAGTGTGTGTCTGTGTTACTGGGTGTCAGTGTATGTCTTTGTTACTTGGTGTATTTGTGTGTCTGTGTTACTGGGTGTCAGTGTATGTCTTTGTTACTGGGTGTCAGTGTGTGTCTTTGTTACTTGGTGTAAGTGTGTGTCTGTTTTACTGGGTGTCAGTGTATGTCTTTGTTACTGGGTGTCAGTGTATGTCCTTGTTATTTGGTGTCAGTGTGTGTCTGTGTTACTGGGTGTCAGTGTGTGTCTTTGTTACTGTGTGTCAGTGTATGTCTTTGTTACTTGGAGTCAGTGTGTGTCTGTGTTACTGGGTGTCAGGGTGTGTCTTTTTTAATTGGTGTCAGTGTATGACTTTGTTAATTGGTGTCAGTGCATGTCTTTGTTACTGGGTGTCAGTGTATGTCTTTGTTACTTGGTGTCAGTGTGTGTCTGTGTTACTGGGTGTCAGTGTATGTCTGTGTTACTTGGTGTAAGTGTGTCTCTTTGTTACTGGGTGTCAGTGTATGTCTTTGTTATTTGGTGTCAGTGCATGTCTTTGTTATTTGGTGTAAGTGTGTGTCTGTGTTACAGGGTGTCAGTGTATGTCTTTGTTATTTGGTGTCAGTGAATGTCTTTGTTACTTGGTGTAAGTGTATGTCTTTGTTTCTGCGTGTCAGTGTGTGTCATTGTTACTTGGTGTAAGTGTTTGTCTGTGTTACTGGGCGTCAGTGTCTGTCTTTGTTACTTGGTGTAAGTGCATGTCTGTGTTACTGTGTGTCAGTGCATGTCTGTGTTACTGGGTGGAAGTGTATGTCTTTGATACTGGTTGTCAGTGCGTGTCTTTGTTACTTGGTGTCAGTTTTTGTCTGTGTTACTGGGTGTCAGTGTATGTCTTTGTTACTTGGTGTAAGTGTGTGTCTGTGTTTCTGCGTGTCAGTGTCTGTCTTTGTTCATTGGTGTAAGTGTGTGTCTGTGTTACTGGCTGTCAGTGTATGTCTTTGTTACTTGGTGTAAGTGTGTGTCTGTGTTCCTGGGTGTCAGTGTATGTCTTTGTTACTTGGTGTAAGTGTATGTCTTTGTTACTGGTTGTCAGTGCGTGTCTTTGTTACTTGGTGTCAGTGTGTGTCAGTGTTACTGGGTGTCAGTGCATGTCGTTGTTACTTGGTGTAAGTGTGTGTCTGTGTTACTGGGTGTCAGTGTATGTCTTTGTTACTTGGTGTAAGTGCGTGTCTGTGCTACTGGGTGTCAGTGTATGTCTTTATTACTTGGTGCAAGTGTGTGTCTGTGTTACTGGGTGACAGTGTATGTCTTTGTTACTTGTTGTAAGTGTGTGACTGTGTTACTGGGTGTCAGTGTATGTCTTTGTTACTGGGTGTCAGTGTGTTTCTTTGTTACTTGGTGTAAGTGTGTGTCTGTGTTACAGGGTGTCAGTGTATGTCTTTGTTACTGGGAGTCAGTGTATGTCCTTGTTACTTGGTGTCAGTGTATGTCTGTGTTAATGGGTGTCAGTGTGTGTCTTTGTTCCTGTGTGACAGTGTATGTCTTTGTTACTGGGTGTAAGTGTGTTTTTGTGTTACTGGGTGTCAATGTGTGTCTTTGTTACTTGTTGTCAGTGTATGTCTTTGCTACTTGGTGTAAGTGTGTGTCTGTGTGACTGGGTGTCAGTGTATGTCTTTGTTACTGTGTGTTCGTGTGTGTCTTTGTTACTTGGTGTCAGTGTGTGTCTGTGTTACTAGGTGTCAGGGTGTGTCTTTGTTACTTGGTGTCAGTGTATGTCTTAGTTACTTGGTGCAAGTGTGTGTCTTTGTTACTTGGTGTCAGTGCATGTCTTTGTTACTGGGTGTCAGTGTATGTCTTTGTTACTTGGTGTCAGTGTGTGTTTGTGTTACTGGGTGTCAGTGTATGTCTGTGTTACTTGGTGTCAGTGTGTCTCTTTGTTCCTGGGTGTCAGTGTATGTCTTTGTTACTTGGTGTCTGTGTATGTCTTTGTTACTGGGTGTCAGTGTGTGTCTTTGTTATTTGGTGTAAGTGTGTGTCTGTGTTACTGGGTGTCAGTGTATGTCATTGTTACCTGGTGTAAGTGTGTGTCTTAGTTACTGGGTGTCAGTGTATGTCTTTGTTATTTGGTGTCAGTGCATGTCTTTGTTACTTGGTGTAAGTGTGTGTCTGTGTTACTGGGTGTCAGTGTATGTCTTTGTTACTTGGTATAAGTGTGTGTCTGTGTTACTGGGTGTCAGTGTATGTCTGTGTTACTTGGTGTAAGTTTGTGTCTTCGTTACTGGGTATCAGTGTATGTATTTGTTACTGGGTGTCAGTGTCTGTCTTTGTTACTTGGTGCACGTGTGTGTCTGTGTTACTGGGTGTCATTGTATGTCTTTGTTACTGGGTGTCAGTGTGTGTCTTTGTTTCTTGGTGTAAGTGTATGTCTTTGTTACTTGGTGGAAGTGCGTGTCTGTGCTACTGGGTGTCAGTGTATGTCTTTATTACTTGGTGCAAGTGTGTGTCTGTGATAAAGGGTGTCAGTGTATGTCTTTGTTACTTGTTGTAAGTGTGTGTCTGTGTTACTGGGTGTCAGTGTATGTCTTTGTTACTGGGTGTCAGTGTGTTTCTTTGTTACTTGGTGTAAGTGTGTGTCTATGTTACTGGGTGTCAGTTTATGTCTTTGTTACTGGGTGTCAGTGTATGTCCTTGTTACTTGATGTCAGTGTGTGTCTGTGTTACTGGGTGTCAGTGTGTGTCTTTGTTCCTGTGTGACAGTGTATGTCTTTGTTACTGGGTGTAAGTGTGTGTCTGTGTTACTGGGTGTCAGTGTATGTCTTTGCTACTTGGTGTAAGTGTGTGTCTGTGTTACTGGGTGTCAGTGTATGTCTGTGTTACTTGGTGTAAGTGTGTGTCTTTGTTACTGGGTGTCAGTGTATGTCTTTGTTACTGGGAGTCAGTGTCTGTCTTAGTTACTTGGTGCAAGTGTGTGTCTGTGTTACTTGGTGTCAGTGTATGTCTTTGTTACTTGGTGTATGTGTGTGTCTGTGTTACTGGGTGTCAGTGTATGTCTTTGTTACTGGGTGTCAGTGTGTGTCTTTGTTACTTGGTGTAAGTGTGTGTCTGTTTTACTGGGTGTCAGTGTATGTCTTTGTTACTGGGTGTCAGTGTATGTCCTTGTTATTTGGAGTCAGTGTGTGTCTGTGTTACTGGGTGTCAGTGTGTGTCTTTGTTACTGTGTGTCAGTGTATGTCTTTGTTACTTGGTGTCAGTGTGTGTCTGTGTTACTGGGTGTCAGGGTGTGTCTTTTTTACTTGGTGTCAGTGTATGACTTTGTTAATTGGTGTCAGTGCATGTCTTTGTTACTGGGTGTCAGTGCATGTCTTTGTTACTTGGTGTCAGTGTGTGTCTGTGTTGCTGGGTGTCAGTGTATGTCTGTGTTACTTGGTGTAAGTGTGTCTCTTTGTTACTGGGTGTCAGTGTATGTCTTTGTTATTTGGTGTCAGTGCATGTCTTTGTTATTTGGTGTAAGTGTGTGTCTGTGTTACAGGGTGTCAGTGTATGTCTTTGTTATTTGGTGTCAGTGAATGTCTTTGTTACTTGGTGTAAGTGTATGTCTTTGTTTCTGCGTGTCAGTGTGTGTCATTGTTACTTGGTGTAAGTGTTTGTCTGTGTTACTGGGCGTCAGTGTCTGTCTTTGTTACTTGGTGTAAGTGTATGTCTGTGTTACTGTGTGTCAGTGCATGTCTGTGTTACTGGGTGGAAGTGTATGTCTTTGATACTGGTTGTCAGTGCGTGTCTTTGTTACTTGGTGTCAGTTTTTGTCTGTGTTACTGGGTGTCAGTGTATGTCTTTGTTACTTGGTGTAAGTGTGTGTCTGTGTTTCTGGGTGTCAGTGTCTGTCTTTGTTACTTGGTGTAAGTGTGTGTCTGTGTTACTGGCTGTCAGTGTATGTCTTTGTTACTTGGTGTAAGTGTGTGTCTGTGTTCCTGGGTGTCAGTGTATGTCTTTGTTACTTGGTGTAAGTGTATGTCTTTGTTACTGGTTGTCAGTGCGTGTCTTTGTTACTTGGCGTCAGTGTGTGTCTGTGTTACTGGGTGTCAGTGTATGTCGTTGTTACTTGGTGTAAGTGTGTGTCTGTGTTACTGGGTGTCAGTGTATGTCTTTGTTACTGGGTGTAAGTGCGTGTCTGTGCTACTGGGTGTCAGTGTATGTCTTTATTACTTGGTGCAAGTGTGTGTCTGTGTTACTGGGTGACAGTGTATGTCTTTGTTACTTGTTGTAAGTGTGTGACTGTGTTACTGGGTGTCAGTGTATGTCTTTGTTACTGGGTGTCAGTGTGTTTCTTTGTTACTTGGTGTAAGTGTGTGTCTGTGTTACAGGGTGTCAGTGTATGTCTTTGTTACTGGGTGTCAGTGTATGTCCTTGTTACTTGGTGTCAGTGTATGTCTGTGTTAATGGGTGTCAGTGTGTGTCTTTGTTCCTGTGTGACAGTGTATGTCTTTGTTACTGGGTGTAAGTGTGTTTTTGTGTTACTATGTGTCAATGTGTGTCTTTGTTACTTGTTGTCAGTGTATGTCTTTGCTACTTGGTGTAAGTGTGTGTCTGTGTGACTGGGTGTCAGTGTATGTCTTTGTTACTTGGTGTCAGTGTGTGTCCTTGTTACTTGATGTAAGTGTGTGTCTGTGTTACTGGGTGTCAGTGTATTTCTGTGTTACTTGGTGTAAGTGTGTGTCTTTGTTACTGGGTGTCAGTGTATGTCTTTGTTATTTGGTGTAAGTGTGTGTCTGTGTTACTGGGTGTCAGTGTATGTCTGTGTTACTTTGTGTAAGTGTGTGTCTGTTTTACTGGGTGTCAGTGTATGTCTTTGTTACTTGGTGTCAGTGTCTGTCTTTGTTACTTGGTGCAAGTGTGTGTCTGTGTTACTGGGTGTCAGTGTATGTCTTTGTTACTTGGTGTATGTGTGTGCCTGTGTTACTGGGTGTCAGTGTATGTCTTTGTTACTGGGTGACAGTGTGTATCTTTGTTACTTGGTGTAAGTGTGTGTCTGTTTTACTGGGTGTCATTGTATGTCTTTGTTACTGGGTGTCAGTGTATGTCCTTGTTACTTGGTGACAGTGTGTGTCTGTGTTACTGGGTGTCAGTGTGTGTCTGTGTTACTGGGTGTCAGTGTGTGTCTTTGTTACTGTGTGTCAGTGTATGTCTTTGTTACTTGGTGTCAGTGTGTGTCTGTGTTACTAGGTGTCAGGGTGTGTCTTTGTTACTTGGTGTCAGTGTATGTCTTTGTTACTTGGTGCAAGTGTGTGTCTTTGTTACTTGGTGTCAGTGCATGTCTTTGTTACTGGGTGTCAGCGTATGTCTTTGTTACTTGGTGTCAGTGTGTGTCTGTGTTACTGGGTGTCAGTGTATGTCTGTGTTACTTGGTGTAAGTGTGTCTCTTTGTTCCTGGGTGTCAGTGTATGTCTTTGTTATTTGGTGTCAGTGCTTGTCTTTGTTATTTGGTGTAAGTGTGTGTCTGTGCTACTGGGTGTCAGTGTATGTCTTTGTTATTTGGTGTCAGTGTATGTCTTTGTTACTTGGTGTCAGTGTATGTCTTTGTTACTGGGTGTCAGTGTGTGTCTTTGTTACTTGGTGTAAGTGTGTGTCTGTGTTACTGGGTGTCAGTGTATGTCATTGTTACCTGGTGTAAGTGTGTGTCTTTGTTACTGGGTGTCAGTGTATGTCTTTGTTATTTGGTGTCAGTGTATGTCTTTGTTACTTGGTGTAAGTGTGTGTCTGTGTTACTGGGTGTCAGTGTATGTCTTTGTTACTTGGTGTAAGTGTGTTTCTGTGTTACTGGGTGTCAGTGTATGTCTGTGTTACTTGGTGTAAGTGTGTGTCTTTGTTACTGGGTATCAGTGTATGTATTTGTTACTGGGTGTCAGTGTCTGTCTTTGTTACTTGGTGCACGTGTGTGTCTGTGTTACTGGGTGTCAGTGTATGTCTTTGTTACTTGGTGTTTGTGTGTGTCTGTGTTACTGGGTGTCATTGCATGTCTTTGTTACTGGGTGTCAGTGTGTGTCTTTGTTACTTGGTGTAAGTGTGTGTCTGTTTTACTGGGTGTCAGTGTATGTCTTTGTTACTGGGTGTCAGTGTATGTCCTTGTTATTTGGTGTCAGTGTGTGTCTGTGTTACTGGGTGTCAGTGTGTGTCTTTGTTACTGTGTGTCAGTGTATGTCTTTGTTACTTGGTGTCAGTGTGTGTCTGTGTTACTCGGTGTCAGCGTGTGTCTTTGTTACTTGGTGTCAGTGTATGTCTTTGTTAGTTGGTACAAGTGTGTGTCTTTGTTACTTGGTGTCAGTGCATGTCTTTGTTACTGGGTTTCAGTGTATGTCTTTGTTACTTGGTGTCAGTGTGTGTCTGTGTTACTGGGTGTCAGTGTATGTCTGTGTTACTTGGTGTCAGTGTGTCTCTTTATTACTGGGTGTCAGTGTATGTCTTTGTTATTTGGTGTCAGTGTATGTCTTTGTTACTTGGTGTAAGGGTATGTCTTTGTTTCTGCGTGTCAGTGTGTGTCTTTGTTACTTGGTTTAAGTGTTTGTCTGTGTTACTCGGCGTCAGTGTCTGTCTTTGTTACTTGGTGTAAGTGTATGTCTGTGTTTCTGGGTGTCAGTGCATGTCTGTGTTACTGGGTGTCAGTGTATGTCTTTGTTACTTGGTGTCAGTGTTTGTCTGTGTTACTGGGTGTCAGTGTATGTCTTTGCTACTTGGTGTAAGTTTGTGTCTCTGTTTCTGGGTGTCAGTGTCTGTCTTTGTTACTTGGTGTAAGTGTGTGTCTCTGTTATTGGGTGTCTGTGTATGTCTGTGTTACTGGGTGTAAGTGTATGTCTTTGTTCCTGGGTGTCAGTGTGTGTCTTTGTTACTTGGTGTAAGTGTATGTCTTTGTTACTGGTTGTCAGTGCGTGTCTTTGTTACTTGGTGTCAGTGTGTGTCTGTGTTACTGGGTGTCATTGTATGTCGTTGTTACTTGGTGTAAGTGTGTGTCTGTGTTACTGGGTGTCAGTGTATGTCTTTGTTACTTGGTGTAAGTGCGTGTCTGTGCTACTGGGCGTCAGTGTCTGTCTTTGTTACTTGGTGTAAGTGTATGTCTGTGTTTCTGGGTGTCAGTGCATGTCTGTGTTACTGGGTGGAAGTGTATGTCTTTGATACTGGGTGTCAGTGCGTGTCTTTGTTACTTGGTGTCAGTGTTTGTCTGTGTTACTGGGTGTCAGTGTATGTCTTTGCTACTTGGTGTAAGTGTGTGTCTCTGTTTCTGTGTGTCAGTGTCTGTCTTTGTTACTTGGTGGAAGTGTGTGTCTGTGTTACTGGGTGTCTGTGTATGTCTGTGTTACTGGGTGTAAGTGTATGTCTTTGTTACTGGGTGTCAGTGTGTGTCTTTGTTACTTGGTGTAAGTGTGTGTCTGTGTTACTGGGTGTCAGTGTATGTCTTTGTTAATTGGTGTAAGTGTATGTCTTTGTTACTGGTTGTCAGTGCGTGTCTTTGTTATTTGGTGTCAGTGTGTGTCTGTGTTACTGGGTGTCAGTGTATGTCGTTGTTACTTGGTTTAAGTGTGTGTCTGTGTTACTGGGTGTCAGTGTATGTCTTTGTTACTTGGTGTAAATGCTTGTCTGTGCTACTGGGTGTCAGTGTGTGTCTTTGTTACTTGGTGTAAGTGTTTGTCAGTGTTACTGGGCGTCAGTGACTGTCTTTGTTACTTGGTGAAAGTGTATGTCTGTGTTTCTGGGTGTCAGTGCATGTCTGTGTTACTGGGTGTAAGTGTGTGTCTCTGTTTCTGGGTGTCAGTGTCTGTCTTTGTTCCTTGGTATAAGTGTGTGTCTGTGTTACTGGGTGTCTGTGTATGTCTGTGTTACTGGGTGTCTGTGTATGTCTGTGTTACTGGGTGTCAGTGTGTGTCTTTGTTACTTGGTGTAAGTGTATGTCTTTGATACTGGGTGTCAGTGCGTGTCTTTGTTACTTGGTGTCAGTGTATGTCTTTGTTAATTGGTGGAAGTGTGTGTCTGTGTTACTGGGTGTCAGTGTATGTCTGTGTTACTTGGTGTAAGTGTGTGTCTGTGTTACAGGGTGTCAGTGTATGTCTTTGTTATTTGGTGTCAGTGAATGTCTTTGTTACTTGGTGTAAGTGTATGTCTTTGTTTCTGCGTGTCAGTGTGTGTCATTGTTACTTGGTGTAAGTGTTTTTCTGTGTTACTGGGCGTCAGTGTCTGTCTTTGTTACTTGGTGTAAGTGTATGTCTGTGTTACTGTGTGTCAGTGCATGTCTGTGTTACTGGGTGGAAGTGTATGTCTTTGATACTGGTTGTCAGTGCGTGTCTTTGTTACTTGGTGTCAGTTTTTGTCTGTGTTACTGGGTGTCAGTGTATGTCTTTGTTACTTGGTGTAAGTGTGTGTCTGTGTTTCTGGGTGTCAGTGTCTGTCTTTGTTACTTGGTGTAAGTGTGTGTCTGTGTTACTGGCTGTCAGTGTATGTCTTTGTTACTTGGTGTAAGTGTGTGTCTGTGTTTCTGGGTGTCAGTGTCTGTCTTTGTTACTTGGTGTAAGTGTGTGTCTGTGTTACTGGCTGTCAGTGTATGTCTTTGTTACTTGGTGTAAGTGCGTGTCTTTGTTACTTGGCGTCAGTGTGTGTCTGTGTTACTGGGTGTCAGTGTATGTCGTTGTTACTTGGTGTAAGTGTGTGTCTGTGTTACTGGGTGTCAGTGTATGTCTTTGTTACTGGGTGTAAGTGCGTGTCTGTGCTACTGGGTGTCAGTGTATGTCTTTATTACTTGGTGCAAGTGTGTGTCTGTGTTACTGGGTGACAGTGTATGTCTTTGTTACTTGTTGTAAGTGTGTGACTGTGTTACTGGGTGTCAGTGTATGTCTTTGTTACTGGGTGTCAGTGTGTTTCTTTGTTACTTGGTGTAAGTGTGTGTCTGTGTTACAGGGTGTCAGTGTATGTCTTTGTTACTGGGTGTCAGTGTATGTCCTTGTTACTTGGTGTCAGTGTATGTCTGTGTTAATGGGTGTCAGTGTGTGTCTTTGTTCCTGTGTGACAGTGTATGTCTTTGTTACTGGGTGTAAGTGTGTTTTTGTGTTACTGGGTGTCAATGTGTGTCTTTGTTACTTGTTGTCAGTGTATGTCTTTGCTACTTGGTGTAAGTGTGTGTCTGTGTGACTGGGTGTCAGTGTATGTCTTTGTTACTTGGTGTCAGTGTGTGTCTTTGTTACTTGATGTAAGTGTGTGTCTGTGTTACTGGGTGTCAGTGTATTTCTGTGTTACTTGGTGTAAGTGTGTGTCTTTGTTACTGGGTGTCAGTGTATGTCTTTGTTATTTGGTGTAAGTGTGTGTCTGTGTTACTGGGTGTCAGTGTATGTCTGTGTTACTTTGTGTAAGTGTGTGTCTGTGTTACTGGGTGTCAGTGTATGTCTTTGTTACTTGGTGTCAGTGTCTGTCTTTGTTACTTGGTGCAAGTGTGTGTCTGTGTTACTGGGTGTCAGTGTATGTCTTTGTTACTTGGTGTATGTGTGTGCCTGTGTTACTGGGTGTCAGTGTATGTCTTTGTTACTGGGTGACAGTGTGTATCTTTGTTACTTGGTGTAAGTGTATGTCTGTTTTACTGGGTGTCATTGTATGTCTTTGTTACTGGGTGTCAGTGTATGTCCTTGTTACTTGGTGACAGTGTGTGTCTGTGTTACTGGGTGTCAGTGTGTGTCTGTGTTACTGGGTGTCAGTGTGTGTCTTTGTTACTGTGTGTCAGTGTATGTCTTTGTTACTTGGTGTCAGTGTGTGTCTGTGTTACTAGGTGTCAGGGTGTGTCTTTGTTACTTGGTGTCAGTGTATGTCTTTGTTACTTGGTGCAAGTGTTTCTCTTTGTTCCTGGGTGTCAGTGCATGTCTTTGTTATTTGGTGTCAGTGCATGTCTTTGTTATTTGGTGTAAGTGTGTGTCTGTGCTACTGGGTGTCAGTGTATGTCTTTGTTATTTGGTGTCAGTGTATGTCTTTGTTACTTGGTGTCAGTGTATGTCTTTGTTACTGGGTGTCAGTGTGTGTCTTTGTTACTTGGTGTAAGTGTGTGTCTGTGTTACTGGGTGTCAGTGTATGTCATTGTTACCTGGTGTAAGTGTGTGTCTTTGTTACTGGGTGTCAGTGTATGTCTTTGTTATTTGGTGTCATTGTATGTCTTTGTTACTTGGTGTAAGTGTGTGTCTGTGTTACTGGGTGTCAGTGTATGTCTTTGTTACTTGGTGTAAGTGTGTTTCTGTGTTACTGGGTGTCAGTGTATGTCTGTGTTACTTGGTGTAAGTGTTTGTCTTTGTTACTGGGTATCAGTGTATGTATTTGTTACTGGGTGTCAGTGTCTGTCTTTGTTACTTGGTGCACGTGTGTGTCTGTGTTACTGGGTGTCAGTGTATGTCTTTGTTACTTGGTGTTTGTGTGTGTCTGTGTTACTGGGTGTCATTGCATGTCTTTGTTACTGGGTGTCAGTGTGTGTCTTTGTTACTTGGTGTAAGTGTGTGTCTGTTTTACTGGGTGTCAGTGTATGTCTTTGTTACTGGGTGTCAGTGTATGTCCTTGTTATTTGGTGTCAGTGTGTGTCTGTGTTACTGGGTGTCAGTGTGTGTCTTTGTTACTGTGTGTCAGTGTATGTCTTTGTTACTTGGTCTCAGTGTGTGTCTGTGTTACTCGGTGTCAGCGTGTGTCTTTGTTACTTGGTGTCAGTGTATGTCTTTGTTAGTTGGTACAAGTGTGTGTCTTTGTTACTTGGTGTCAGTGCATGTCTTTGTTACTGGGTTTCAGTGTATGTCTTTGTTACTTGGTGTCAGTGTGTGTCTGTGTTACTGGGTGTCAGTGTATGTCTGTGTTACTTGGTGTCAGTGTGTCTCTTTATTACTGGGTGTCAGTGTATGTCTTTGTTATTTGGTGTCAGTGTATGTCTTTGTTACTTGGTGTAAGGGTATGTCTTTGTTTCTGCGTGTCAGTGTGTGTCTTTGTTACTTGGTGTAAGTGTTTGTCTGTGTTACTCGGCGTCAGTGTCTGTCTTTGTTACTTGGTGTAAGTGTATGTCTGTGTTTCTGGGTGTCAGTGCATGTCTGTGTTACTGGGTGTCAGTGTATGTCTTTGTTACTTGGTGTCAGTGTTTGTCTGTGTTACTGGGTGTCAGTGTATGTCTTTGCTACTTGGTGTAAGTTTGTGTCTCTGTTTCTGGGTGTCAGTGTCTGTCTTTGTTACTTGGTGTAAGTGTGTGTCTCTGTTATTGGGTGTCTGTGTATGTCTGTGTTACTGGGTGTAAGTGTATGTCTTTGTACCTGGGTGTCAGTGTGTGTCTTTGTTACTTGGTGTAAGTGTATGTCTTTGTTACTGGTTGTCAGTGCGTGTCTTTGTTACTTGGTGTCAGTGTGTGTCTGTGTTACTGGGTGTCATTGTATGTCGTTGTTACTTGGTGTAAGTGTGTGTCTGTGTTACTGGGTGTCAGTGTATGTCTTTGTTACTTGGTGTAAGTGCGTGTCTGTGCTACTGGGCGTCAGTGTCTGTCTTTGTTACTTGGTGTAAGTGTATGTCTGTGTTTCTGGGTGTCAGTGCATGTCTGTGTTACTGGGTGGAAGTGTATGTCTTTGCTACTTGGTGTAAGTGTGTGTCTCTGTTTCTGGGTGTCAGTGTCTGTCTTTGTTCCTTGGTATAAGTGTGTGTCTGTGTTACTGGGTGTCTGTGTATGTCTGTGTTACTGGGTGTAAGTGTATGTCTTTGTTACTGGGTGTCAGTGTGTGTCTTTGTTACTTGGTGTAAGTGTGTGTCTGTGTTAATGGCTGTCAGTGTATTTCTTTGTTACTTGGTGTAAGTGTGTGTCTGTGTTACTGGGTGTCAGTGTATGTCTTTGTTACTTGGTGTAAGTGTATGTCTTTGTTACTGTTTGTCAGTGCGTGTCTTTGTTACTTGGTGTCAGAGTGTGTCTGTGTTCCTGGGTGTCAGTGTCTGTCGTGGTTACTTGGTGTAAGTGTGTGTCTGTGTTACTGGGTGTCAGTGTATGTCTTTGTTACTTGGTGTAAGTGAGTGTCTGCGCTACTGGGTGTCAGTGTATGTCTTTGTTACTTGGTGCAAGTGTGTGTCTGTGTTACTGGGTTTCAGTGTATGTCTTTGCTACTTGTTGTAAGTGTGTGTCTGTGTTACTGGGTGTCAGTGCATGTCTGTGTTACTGGGTGTAAGTGTGAGTCTCTGTTTCTGGTTGTCAGTGTCTGTCTTTGTTCCTTGGTATAAGTGTGTGTCTGTGTTACTGGGTGTCTGTGTATGTCTGTGTTACTGGGTGTCTGTGTATGTCTGTGTTACTGGGTGTCAGTGTGTGTCTTTGTTACTTGGTGTAAGTGTATGTCTTGGATACTGGGTGTCAGTGCGTGTCTTTGTTACTTGGTGTCATTGTTTGTCTGTGTTACTGGGTGTCAGTGTATGTCTTTGCTACTTGGTGTAAGTGTGTGTCTCTGTTTCTGGGTGTCAGTGTCTGTCTTTGTTCCTTGGTATAAGTGTGTGTCTGTGTTACTGGGTGTCTGTGTATGTCTGTGTTACTGGGTGTAAGTGTATGTCTTTGTTACTGGGTGTCAGTGTGTGTCTTTGTTACTTGGTGTAAGTGTGTGTCTGTGTTAATGGCTGTCAGTGTATTTCTTTGTTACTTGGTGTAAGTGTGTGTCTGTGTTACTGGGTGTCAGTGTATGTCTTTGTTACTTGGTGTAAGTGTATGTCTTTGTTACTGGTTGTCAGTGCGTGTCTTTGTTACTTGGTGTCAGAGTGTGTCTGTGTTACTGGGTGTCAGTGTCTGTCGTGGTTACATGGTGTAAGTGTGTGTCTGTGTTGCTGGGTGTCAGTGTATGTCTTTGTTACTTGGTGTAAGTGCGTGTCTGCGCTACTGGGTGTCAGTGTATGTCTTTGTTACTTGGTGCAAGTGTGTGTCTGTGTTACTGGGTGTCAGTGTATGTCTTTGCTACTTGTTGTAAGTGTGTGTCTGTGTTACTGGGTGTCAGTGTATGTCTTTGTTACTGGGTGTCAGTGAGTTTCTTTGTTACTTGGTGTAAGTGTGTGTCTGTGTTACTGGGTGTCAGTGTATGTCTTTGTTAGTGGGTGTCAGTGTCTGTCCTTGTTACTTGGTGTCAGTGTATGTCTGTGTTACTGGGTGTCAGTGTGTGTCTTTGTTCCTGTCTGACAGTGTATGTCTTTGTTACTGGGTGTAAGTGTGTGTCTGTATTACTGGGTGTCAGTGTGTTTCTTTGTTACTTGTTGTCAGTGTATGTCTTTGCTACTTGGTGTAAGTGTGTGTCTGTGTGACTGGGTGTCAGTGTATGTCTTTGTTATTTGGTGTCAGTGTATGTCTTTGTTCCTTGGTGTAAGTGTATGTCTTTGTTTCTGCGTGTCAGTGTGTGTCTTTGTTACTTGGTGTAAGTGTGTGTCTGTGTTACTGGGCGTCAGTGTCTGTCTTTGTTACTTGGTGTAAGTGTATTTCTGTGTTACTGGGTGTCAGTGCATGTCTGTGTTACTGGGTGGAAGTGTACGTTTTTGATACTGGGTGTCAATGCGTGTATTTGTTACTTGGTGTCAGTGTTTGTCTTGGTTACTGGGTGTCAGTGTATGTCTTTGTTACTTGGTGTAAGTGTGTGTCAGTGTTACTGGGTGTCAGTGTCTGTCTTTGTTACTTGGTGTAAGTGTGTGTCTGTGTTACAGGGTGTCTGTGTATGTCTGTGTTACTTGGTGTCAGTGTGTGTCTGTGTTACTGGGTGTCAGTGTATGTCTTTGTTACTTGGTGTAAGTGCGCGTCTGTGCTACTGGGTGTCAGTGTATGTCTTTGTTACTTGGTGCAAGTGTGTGTCTGTGTTACTGGGTGTCAGTGTATGTCGTTGTTACTTGTTGTAAGTGTGTGTCTGTGTTACTGGGTGTCAGTGTATGTCTTTGTTACTGGGTGTCAGTGTGTTTCTTTGTTACTTGGTGTAAGTGTGTGTCTGTGTTCCTGGGTGTCAGTGTATGTCTTTGTTACTGGGTGTCAGTGTATGTCCTTGTTACTTGGTGTCAGTGTGTGTCTGTGTTACTGGGTGTCAGTGTGTGTCTTTGTTCCTGTGTGACAGTGTATGTCTTTGTTACTGGGTGTAAGAGTGTGTCTGTGTTACTGGGTGTCAGTGTGTGTCTTTGTTACTTGTTGTCAGTGTATGTCTTTGCTACATGGTGTAAGTGTGTGTCTGTGTGACTGGGTGTCAGTGTATTTCTTTGTTACTTGGTGTCAGTGTATGTCTTTGTTACTGAGTGTCAGTGTGTGTCTTTGTTACTTGGTGTAAGTGTGTCTGTGTTACTGGGTGTCAGTGTATGTCTGTGTTACTTGGTGTAAGCGTGTGTCTTTGTTACTGGGAGTCAGTGTATGTCTTTGTTATTTGGTGTCAGTGTATGTATTTGCTACTTGGTGTAAGTGTGTGTCTGTGGTACTGGGTGTCAGTGTATGTCTTTGTTACTTGGTGTAAGTGTGTGTCTGTGTTACTGGGTGTCAGTGTATGTCTGTGTTACTTGGTGTAAGCGTGTGTGTCTTTGTTACTGGGTGTCAGTGTATGTCTTTGTTATTTGGTGTCAGTGTATGTCTTTGTTACTTGGTGTATGTGCATGTCTTTGTTACTGGGTGTCAGTGTGTGTCTCTTAGTTACTTGGTGTAAGTGTGTGTCTGTGCTACTGGGTGTCTGTGCATGTCTGTGTTACTGGGTGGAAGTGTATGTCTTTGATTCTGGGTGTCAGTGCTTGTCTTTGTTACTTGGTGTCAGTGTTTGTCTGTGTTACTGTGTGTCAGTGTATGTCTTTGTTACTAGGTGTAAGTGGGTCTGTGTTACTGGGTGTCAGTGTATGTCTGTGTTACTGGGTGTAAGTGTATGTCTTTGTTACTGGGTGTCAGTGTGTGTTTTTTTTACTTGGTGTATGTGTGTGTCTGTGTTACTGGGTGTCAGTGTCTGTCTTTGTTACTTGGTGTAAGTGTGTGTCTGTGTTCCTGGGTGTCAGTGTATGTCTTTGTTACTTGGTGTAAGTGTGTGTCTGTGTTACTGGGTGTCAGTGCATGTCTTTGTTACTTGGTGTAAGTGTATATCTTTGTTACTGGGTGTCAGTGTGTATCTTTGTTACTTCGTGTCAGTGTGTGTCTGTGTTACTGGGTGTCAGTGTATGTCTTTGTTACTTGGTGTAAGTGTGTGTCTGTGTTACTGGGTGTCAGTGTAGGTCTTTGTTACTTGGTGTAAGTGTTTGTCTGTGTTACTGGGTGTCAGTGTCTGTCTTTGTTACTTGGTACAAGTGTATGTCTTTGTTACTGGGTGTCAGTGTGCGTCTTTGTTACTTGGTGCAATTGTGTGTCTGTGTAACTGGGTGTCAGTGTCTGTCTTTGTTACTGGGTGTCAGTGTATGTCCTTGTTACTTGGTGTCAGTGTGTGTCTTTGTTACTGGGTGTCAGTTTGTGTCTTTGTTACTGTGTGTCAGGGTATGTCTTTGTTAATTGGTATAAGTGTGTGTCTGTGTTACTTGGTGTCAGTGTATGTCTTTGTTACTTGGTGTAAGTGTATGTCTGTGTTACTGGGTGTCAGTGTATGTCTTTGTTACTTGGTGTCAGTGTATGTCTGTGTGACTGGGTGTAACTGTATGAGTTTGTTACTGGGTGTCACTGCATGATTTTGTTACTTGGTGTCAGTGAGTTTCTATGTTACTGGGTGTCAGTGTCTGTCTTTGTTAATTTTTGTAAGTGTGTGTCTGTGTTTCTGGGTGTCAGTGTGTGTCTTTGTTACTTGGTGGAAGTTTGCGTCTGTGTTACTTGGTGTCAGTATATGTCTGTGTTACTGGTTGTAAGTGTATGTCTTTGCTACTGGTTGTCAGTGTTTGTCTTTGTTACTTGGTGTCGGTGCGTGTCTTTGCTACTTGGTGTCAGTGTGTGTCTGTGTTACTGTGTGTCAGTGTATGTCTTTGTTACTTGGTGTCAGTGTTTGTCTTGGTTACTGGGTGTCAGTGTATGTCTTTGTTACTTGGTGTAAGTGTGTGTCTGTGTTACTGGGTGTCAGTGTCTGTCTTTGTTACTTGGTGTAAGTGTGTGTCTGTGTTACTGGGTGTCTGTGTATGTCTGTGTTACTTGGTGTCAGTGTGTGTCTGTGTTACTGGGTGTCAGTGTATGTCTTTGTTACTTGGTGTAAGTGCGCGTCTGTGCTACTGGGTGTCAGTGTATGTCTTTGTTACTTGGTGCAAGTGTATGTCTGTGTTACTGGGTGTCAGTGTATGTCGTTGTTACTTGTTGTAAGTGTGTGTCTGTGTTAATGGGTGTCAGTGTATGTCTTTGTTACTGGGTGTCAGTGTGTTTCTTTGTTACTTGGTGTAAGTGTGTGTCTGTGTTACTGGGTGTCAGTGTATGTCTTTGTTACTGGGTGTCAGTGTATGTCCTTGTTACTTGGTGTCAGTGTGTGTCTTTATTACTGGGTGTCAGTGTGTGTCTTTGTTCCTGTGTGACAGTGTATGTCTTTGTTACTGGGTGTAAGAGTGTGTCTGTGTTACTGGGTGTCAGTGTGTGTCTTTGTTACTTGTTGTCAGTGTATGTCTTTGCTACTTGGTGTAAGTGTGTGTCTGTGTGACTGGGTGTCAGTGTATTTCTTTGTTACTTGGTGTCAGTGTATGTCTTTGTTACTGGGTGTCAGTGTGTGTCTTTGTTACTTGGTGTAAGTGTGTGTCTGTGTTACTGGGTGTCAGTGTATGTCTGTGTTACTTGGTGTAAGCGTGTGTCTTTGTTACTGGGTGTCAGTGTATGTCTTTGTTATTTGGTGTCAGTGTATGTATTTGTTACTTGGTGTAAGTGTGTGTCTGTGGTACTGGGTGTCAGTGTATGTCTTTGTTACTTGGTGTAAGTGTGTGTGTCTTTGTTACTGGGTGTCAGTGTATGTCTTTGTTATTTGGTGTCAGTGTATGTCTTTGTTACTTGGTGTATGTGCATGTCTTTGATACTGGGTGTCAGTGTGTGTCTCTTAGTTACTTGGTGCAAGTGTGTGTCTGTGTTACTGGGTGTCTGTGCATGTCTGTGTTACTGGGTGGAAGTGTATGTCTTTGATACTGGGTGTCAGTGTTTGTCTTTGTTACTTGGTGTCAGTGTTTGTCTGTGTTACTGGGTGTCAGTGTATGTCTTTGTTACTAGGTGTAAGTGGGTCTGTGTTACTGGGTGTCAGTGTATGTCTGTGTTACTGGGTGTAAGTGTATGTCTTTGTTACTGGGTGTCAGTGTGTGTTTTTTTTACTTGGTGTATGTGTCTGTCTGTGTTACTGGGTGTCAGTGTCTGTCTTTGTTACTTGGTGTAAGTGTGTGTCTGTGTTACTGGGTGTCAGTGCATGTCTTTGTTACTTGGTGTAAGTGTATATCTTTGTTACTGGGTGTCAGTGTGTATCTTTGTTACTTCGTGTCAGTGTGTGTCTGTGTTACTGGGTGTCAGTGTATGTCTTTGTTACTTGGTGTAAGTGTGTGTCTGTGTTACTGGGTGTCAGTGTAGGTCTTTGTTACTCGGTGTAAGTGTTTGTCTGTGTTACTGGGTGTCAGTGTCTGTCTTTGTTACTTGGTACAAGTGTATGTCTTTGTTACTGGGTGTCAGTGTGCGTCTTTGTTACTTTTTGCAATTGTGTGTCTGTGTAACTGGGTGTCAGTGTCTGTCTTTGTTACTGGGTGTCAGTGTATGTCCTTGTTACTTGGTGTCAGTGTGTGTCTTTGTTACTGGGTGTCAGTTTGTGTCTTTGTTACTGTGTGTCAGGGTATGTCTTTGTTACTTGGTGTAAGTGTGTGTCTGTGTTACTTGGTGTCAGTGTATGTCTTTGTTACTTGGTGTAAGTGTATGTCTGTGTTACTGGGTGTCGTTGTATGTCTTTGTTAATTGGTGTCAGTGTATGTCTGTGTGACTGGGTGTAACTGTATGAGTTTGTTACTGGGTGTCAGTGCATGATTGTGTTACTTGTTGTCAGTGAGTTTCTATGTTACTGGGTGTCAGTGTCTGTCTTTGTTAATTTTTGTAAGTGTGTGTCTGTGTTTCTGGGTGTCAGTGTGTGTCTTTGTTACTTGGTGGAAGTTTGCGTCTGTGTTACTTGGTGTCAGTATATGTCTGTGTTACTGGGTGTAAGTGTATGTCTTTGCTACTGGTTGTCAGTGTTTGTCTTTGTTACTTGGAGTCGGTGCGTGTCTTTGCTACTTGGTGTCAGTGTATGTCTGTGTTACTGTGTGTCAGTGTATGTCTTTGTTACTTGGTGTCAGTGTTTGTCTGTGTTACTGGGTGTCAGTGTATGTCTTTGCTACTTGGTGTAAGTGTGTGTCTGTGTTACTGGGTGTCAGTGTCTGTCTTTGTTACTTGGTGTAAGTGTGTGTCTGTGTTACTGGGTGTCTGTGTATGTCTGTGTTACTTGGTGTAAGTGTGTGTCTGTGTTACTGGGTGTCAGTGTATGTCTTTGTTACTTGGTGTAAGTGCGCGTCTGTGCTACTGGGTGTCAGTGTATGTCTTTGTTACTTGGTGCAAGTGTGTGTCTGTGTTACTGGGTGTCAGTGTATGTCGTTGTTACTTGTTGTAAGTGTGTGTCTGTGTTACTGGGTGTCAGTGTATGTCTTTGTTACTGGGTGTCAGTGTGTTTCTTTGTTACTTGGTGTAAGTGTGTGTCTGTGTTACTGGGTGTCAGTGTATGTCTTTGTTACTGGGTGTCAGTGTATGTCCTTGTTACTTGGTGTCAGTGTGTGTCTGTGTTACTGGGTGTCAGTGTGTGTCTTTGTTGCTGTGTGACAGTGTATGTCTTTGTTACTGGGTGTAAGAGTGTGTCTGTGTTACTGGGTGTCAGTGTGTGTCTTTGTTACTTGTTGTCAGTGTATGTCTTTGCTACTTGGTGTAAGTGTGTGTCTGTGTGACTGGGTGTCAGTGTATTTCTTTGTTACTTGGTGTCAGTGTATGTCTTTGTTACTGGGTGTCAGTGTGTGTCTTTGTTACTTGGTGTAAGTGTGTGTCTGTGTTACTGGGTGTCAGTGTATGTCTGTGTTACTTGGTGTAAGCGTGTGTCTTTGTTACTGGGTGTCAGTGTATGTCTTTGTTATTTGGTGTCAGTGTATGTATTTGTTACTTGGTGTAAGTGTGTGTCTGTGGTACTGGGTGTCAGTGTATGTCTTTGTTACTTGGTGTAAGTGTGTGTCTGTGTTACTGGGTGTCAGTGTATGTCTGTGTTACATGGTGTAAGCGTGTGTGTCTTTGTTACTGGGTGTCAGTGTATGTCTTTGTTATTTGGTGTCAGTGTATGTCTTTGTTACTTGGTGTATGTGCATGTCTTTGTTACTGAGTGTCAGTGTGTGTCTCTTAGTTACTTGGTGTAAGTGTGTGTCTGTGTTACTGGGTGTCTGTGCATGTCTGTGTTACTGGGTGGAAGTGTATGTCTTTGATACTGGGTGTCAGTGTGTGTTTTTGTTACTTGGTGTACGTGTGTGTCTGTGTTACTGGGTGACAGTGTCTGTCTTTGTTACTTGGTGTAAGTGTGTGTCTGTGTTACTGGGTGTCAGTGTATGTCTTAGTACTTGATGTAAGTGTGTGTCTGTGTTACTGGGTGTCAGTGCATGTCTTTGTTACTTGGTGTAAGTGCATATCTTTGTTACTGGGTGTCAGTGTGTAACTTTGTTACTTCGTGTCAGTGTGTGTCTGTGTTACTGGGTGTCAGTGTCTGTCTTTGTTACTGGGTGTAAATGTATGTCTTTGCTACTTGGTGTCAGTGTATGTCTTTGTTACTGGGTGTCAGTGTGTGTCTTTGTTAGTTATTGTCAGTGTGTGTCTGTGTTACTGGGTGTCAGTGTATGTCTTTGTTACTTGGTGTAAGTGTATATCTTTGTTACTGGGTGTCAGTGTGTATCTTTGTTACTTCGTGTCAGTGTGTGTCTGTGTTACTGGGTGTCAGTGTATGTCTTTGTTACTTGGTATAAGTGTGTGTCTGTGTTACTGGGTGTCAGTGTAGGTCTTTGGTACTTGGTGTAAGTGTTTGTCTGTGTTACTGGGTGTCAGTGTCTGTCTTTGTTACTTGGTGCAAGTGTATGTCTTTGTTACTGGGTGTCAGTGTGCGTCTTTGTTACTTGGTGCAATTGTGTGTCTGTGTAACTGGGTGTCAGTGTCTGTCTTTGTTACTGGGTGTCAGTGTATGTCCTTTTTACTTGGTGTCAGTGTGTGTCTGTGTTACTGGGTGTCAGTTTGTGTCTTTGTTACTGTGTGTCAGGGTATGTCTTTGTTACTTGGTGTAAGTGTGTGTCTGTGTTACTGGGTGTCAGTGTGTGTCTTTGTTACTTGGTGTCAGTGTATGTCTTTGTTACTTGGTGTAAGTGTATGTCTGTGTTACTGGGTGTCAGTGTATGTCTTTGTTACTTGGTGTCAGTGTATGTCTGTGTGACTGGGTGTAACTGTATGAGTTTGTTACTGGGTGTCAGTGCATGATTTTGTTACTTGGTGTCAGTGAGTTTCTAAGTTACTGGGTGTCAGTGTCTGTCTTTGTTAATTTTTGTAAGTGTGTGTCTGTGTTTCTGGGTGTCAGTGTGTGTCTTTATTACTTGGTGGAAGTTTGCGTCTGTGTTACTTGGTGTCAGTATATGTCTGTGTTACTGGGTGTAAGTGTATGTCTTTGCTGCTGGTTGTCAGTGTTTGTCTTTGTTACTTGGTGTCAGTGCGTGTCTTTGCTACTTGCTGTCAGTGTGGGTATGTGTTACTGTGTGTCAGTGTATGTCTTTGTTACTTGGTGTAAGTGTGTGTCTGTGTTATTGGATGTCAGTGTATGTGTTTGTTACTTGGTGTAAGTGTGTGTCTGTGTTACTGGGTGTCAGTGTCTGTCTTTGTTACTTGGTGTAAGTGTTTGTCTGTGTTACTTGGTGTAAGTGTCTGTCTTTGTTACTTGGTGTCAGTGTATGTCTTTGTTACTTGGTGTAAGTGTGTGTCTGTGTTACTGGATGTCAATGTATGTCTTTGTTACTTGGTGTAAGTGTGTGTCTGTGTTACTGGGTGTCAGCGTCTGTCTTTGTTACTGGGTGTCAGTGTGTGTCTTTGTTACTTGGTGTAAGTGTATGTCTTTGTTACTGGTTGTCAGTGCGTGTCTTTGTTACTTGGTGTCAGTGTGTGTCTGTGTTACTGGGTGTCAGTGTATGTCGTTGTTACTTGGTGTAAGTGTGTGTCTGTGTTACTGGGTGTCAGAGTATGTCTTTGTTACTTGGTGTAAGTGCGTGTCTGTGCTACTGGGCGTCTGTGTCTGTCTTTGTTACTTGATGTAAGTGTATGTCTGTGTTTCTGGGTGTCAGTGCATGTCTGTGTTACTGGGTGGAAGTGTATGTCATTGATAATGGGTGTCAGTGCGTGTCTTTGTTACTTGGTGTCAGTGTTTGTCTGTGTTACTGGGTGTCAGTGTATGTCTTTGCTACTTGGTGTAAGTGTGTGTCTCTGTTTCTGGGTATCAGTGTCTGTCTTTGTTACTTGGTGTAAGTGTGTGTCTGTGTTACTGGGTGTCAGTGTATGTCTGTGTTACTGGGTGTAAGTGTATGTCTTTGTTACTGGGTGTCAGTGTGTGTCTTTGTTACTTGGTGTAAGTGTGTGTCTGTGTTACTGGCTGTCAGTGTATGTCTTTGTTACTTGGTGTAAGTGTGTGTCTGTGTTACTGGGTGTCAGTGTATGTCTTTGTTACTTGGTGTAAGTGTATGTCTTTGTTACTGGTTGTCAGTGCGTGTCTTTGTTACTTGGTGTCAATGTGTGTCTGTGTTACTGGGTGTCAGTGTTTGTCGTTGTTACTTGGTGTAAGTGTGTGTCTGTGCTACTGGGTGTCAGTGTATGTCTTTGTTACTTGGTGTAAGTGCGTGTCTGTGCTACTGGGTGTCAGTGTGTGTCTTTGTTCCTTGGTATAAGTGTGTGTCTTTGTTACTGGGTGTCTGTGTATGTCTGTGTTACTGGGTGTAAGTGTATGTCTTTGTTACTGGGTGTCAGTGTGTGTCTTTGTTACTTGGTGTAAGTGTGTGTCTGTGTTACTGGGTGTCAGTGTATGTCTTTGTTACTTGGTGTAAGTGTATGTCTTTGTTACTGGTTGTCAGTGCGTGTCTTTGTTACTTGGTGTCAGAGTGTGTCTGTGTTACTGGGTGTCAGTGTCTGTCGTGGTTACTTGGTGTAAGTGTGTGTCTGTGTTACTGGGTGTCAGTGTATGTCTTTGTTACTTGGTGTAAGTGTGTGTCTGTGTTATTGGGTGTCAGTGTATGTCTTTGTTACTTGGTGTAAGTGCGTGTCTGTGCTACTGGGTGTCAGTGTGTGTCTTTGTTACTTGGGGTAAGTGTATGTCTGTGTTTCTGGGTGTCAGTGCATGTCTGTGTTACTGGGTGGAAGTGTATGTCTTTGATACTGGGTGTCAGTGCGTGTCTTTGTTACTTGGTGTCAGTGTTTGTCTATGTTACTGGGTGTCAGTGTATGTCTTTGCTACTTGGTGTAAGTGTGTGTCTCTGTTTCTGGGTGTCAGTGTCTGTCTTTGTTACTTGGTGTAAGTGTGTGTCTGTGATACTGGGGGACTGTGTATGTCTGTGTTACTGGGTGTAAGTGTATGTCTTTGTTACTGGGTGTCAGTGTGTGTCTTTGTTACTTGGTGTAAGTGTGTGTCTTTGTTACTGGCTGTCAGTGTATGTCTTTGTTACTTGGTGTAAGTGTGTGTCTGTGTTACTGGGTGTCAGTGTATGTCTTTGTTACTTGGTGTAAGTGTATGTCTTTGTTACTGGTTGTCAGTGCGTGTCTTTGTTATTTGGTGTCAGTGTGTGTCTGTGTTGCTGGGTGTCAGTGTATGTCGTTGTTACTTGGTGCAAGTGTGTGTCTGTGTTACTGGGTGTCAGTGTTTGTCTTTGTTACTTGGTGTAAGTGTTTGTCTGTGTTACTGGGCGTCAGTGTCTGACTTTGTTACTTGGTGTAAGTGTATGTCTGTGTTTCTGGGTGTCACTGCATGTCTGTGTTACTGGGTGGAAGTGTATGTCTTTGATACTGGGTGTCAGTGCGTGTCTTTGTTACTTGGTGTCAGTGTTTGTCTGTGTTACTGGGTGTCAGTGTATGTCTTTGCTACTTGGTGTAAGTGTGTGGCTCTGTTTCTGGGTGTCAGTGTCTGTCTTTGTTACTTGGTGTAAGTGTGTGTCTGTGTTACTGGGTGTCTGTGTATGTCTGTGTTACTGGGTGTAAGTGTATGTCTTTGTTACTGGGTGTCAGTGTGTGTCTTTGTTCCTTGGTGTAAGTGTGTGTCTGTGTTACTGGCTGTCAGTGTATTTCTTTGTTACTTGGTGTAAGTGTGTGTCTGTGTTACTGGGTGTAAGTGTATGTCTTTGTTACTGGTTGTCAGTGCGTGTCTTTGTTACTTGGTGTCAGACTGTGTCTGTGTTGCTGGGTGTCAGTGTCTGTCGTGGTTACTTGGTGTAAGTGTGTGTCTATGTTACTGGGTGTCAGTGTATGTCTTTGTTACTTGGTGTAAGTGCGTGTCTGTGTTACTGGGTGTCATTGTATGTCATTGCTACTTGTTGTAAGTGTGTGTCTGTGTGACTGGTTGTCAGTGTATGTCTTTGTTACTGGGTGTCAGTGTGTTTCTTTGTTACTTGGTGTAAGTGTGTGTCTGTGTTATTGGATGTCAGTGTATGTGTTTGTTACTTGGTGTAAGTGTGTGTCTGTGTTACTGGGTGTCAGTGTCTGTCTTTGTTACTTGGTGTGAGTGTATGTCTTTGTTACTTGGTGTAAGTGTGTGTCTGTGTTACTGGGTGTCAGCGTCTGTCTTTGTTACTGGGTGTCAGTGTGTGTCTTTGTTACTTGGTGTAAGTGTATGTCTTTGTTACTGGTTGTCAGTGCGTGTCTTTGTTACTTGGTGTCAGTGTGTGTCTGTGTTACTGGGTGTCAGTGTATGTCGTGGTTACTTGGTGTAAGTGTGTGTCTATGTTACTGGGTGTCAGTGTATGTCTTTGTTACTTGGTGTAAGTGCGTGTCTGTGTTACTGGGTGTCATTGTATGTCTTTGCTACTTGTTGTAAGTGTGTGTCTGTGTGACTGGTTGTCAGTGTATGTCTTTGTTACTGGGTGTCAGTGTGTTTCTTTGTTACTTGGTGTAAGTGTGTGTCTGTGTTATTGGATGTCAGTGTATGTGTTTGTTACTTGGTGTAAGTGTGTGTCTGTGTTACTGGGTTTCAGTGTCTGTCTTTGTTACTTGGTGTAAGTGTTTGTCTGTGTTACTTGGTGTAAGTGTCTGTCTTTGTTACTTGGTGTCAGTGTATGTCTTTGTTACTTGTTGTAAGTGTGTGTCTGTGTTACTGGGTGTCAGCGTCTGTCTTTGTTACTGGGTGTCAGTGTGTGTCTTTGTTACTTGGTGTAAGTGTATGTCTTTGTTACTGGTTGTCAGTGCGTGTCTTTGTTACTTGGTGTCAGTGTGTGTCTGTGTTACTGGGTGTCAGTGTATGTCGTTGTTACTTGGTGTAAGTGTGTGTCTGTGTTACTGGGTGTCAGTGTATGTCTTTGTTACTTGGTGTAAGTGCGTGTCTGTGCTACTGGGCGTCAGTGTCTGTCTTTGTTACTTGATGTAAGTGTATGTCTGTGTTTCTGGGTGTCAGTGCTTGTCTGTGTTACTGGGTGGAAGTGTATGTCATTGATACTGGGTGTCAGTGCGTGTCTTTGTTACTTGGTGTCAGTGTTTGTCTGTGTTACTGGGTGTCAGTGTATGGCTTTGCTACTTGGTGTAAGTGTGTGTCTCTGTTTCTGGGTATCAGTGTCTGTCTTTGTTACTTGGTGTAAGTGTGTGTCTGTGTTACTGGGTTTCAGTGTATGTCTGTGTTACTGGGTGTAAGTGTATGTCTTTGTTACTGGGTGTCAGTGTGTGTCTTTGTTACTTGGTGTAAGTGTGTGTCTGTGTTACTGGCTGTCAGTGCGTGTCTTTGTTACTTGGTGTCAGTGTGTGTCTGTGTTACTGGGTGTCAGTGTATGTCGTTGTTACTTGGTGTAAGTGTGTGTCTGTGCTACTGGGTGTCAGTGTATGTCTTTGTTACTTGGTGTAAGTGCGTGTCTGTGCTACTGGGTGTCAGTGTCTGTCTTTGTTCCTTGGTATAAGTGTGTGTCTGTGTTACTGGGTGTCTGTGTATGTCTGTGTTACTGGGTGTAAGTGTATGTCTTTGTTACTGGGTGTCAGTGTGTGTCTTTGTTACTTGGTGTAAGTGTGTGTCTGTGTTAATGGCTGTCAGTGTATTTCTTTGTTACTTGGTGTAAGTGTGTGTCTGTGTTACTGGGTGTCAGTGTATGTCTTTGTTACTTGGTGTAAGTGTATGTCTTTGTTACTGGTTGTCAGTGCGTGTCTTTGTTACTTGGTGTCAGAGTGTGTCTGTGTTACTGGGCGTCAGTGTCTGTCGTGGTTACTTGGTGTAAGTGTGTGTCTGTGTTACTGGGTGTCAGTGTATGTCTTTGTTACTTGGTGTAAGTGTGTGTCTGTGTTATTGGGTGTCAGTGTATGTCTTTGTTACTTGGTGTAAGTGCGTGTCTGTGCTACTGGGTGTCAGTGTGTGTCTTTGTTACTTGGGGTAAGTGTATGTCTGTGTTTCTGGGTGTCAGTGCATGTCTGTGTTACTGGGTGGAAGTGTATGTCTTTGATACTGGGTGTCAGTGCGTGTCTTTGTTACTTGGTGTCAGTGTTTGTCTATGTTACTGGGTGTCAGTGTATGTCTTTGCTACTTGGTGTAAGTGTGTGTCTCTGTTTCTGGGTGTCAGTGTCTGTCTTTGTTACTTGGTGTAAGTGTGTGTCTGTGATACTGGGGGTCTGTGTATGTCTGTGTTACTGGGTGTAAGTGTATGTCTTTGTTACTGGGTGTCAGTGTGTGTCTTTGTTACTTGGTGTAAGTGTGTGTCTGTGTTACTGGCTGTCAGTGTATGTCTTTGTTACTTGGTGTAAGTGCGTGTCTGTGTTACTGGGTGTCATTGTATGTCTTTGCTACTTGTTGTAAGTGTGTGTCTGTGTTACTGGGTGTCATTGTATGTCTTTGCTACTTGTTGTAAGTGTGTGTCTTAGTGACTGGTTGTCAGTGTATGTCTTTGTTACTGGGTGTCAGTGTGTTTCTTTGTTACTTGGTGTAAGTGTGGCTCTGTGTTACTGGGTGTCAGTGTGTGTCTTTGTTCCTGTCTGACAGTGTATGTCTTTGTTACTGGGTGTAAGGGTGTGTCTGTGTTACTGGGTGTCAGTGTGTGTCTTTGTTACTTGTTGTCATTGTATGTCTTTGCTACTTGGTGTAAGTGTGTGTCTGTGTGACTGGGTGTCAGTGTATGTCTTTGTTATTTGGTGTCAGTGTATGTCTTTGTTACTTGGTGTAAGTGTATGTCTTTGTTTCTGCGTGTCAGTATGTGTCTTTGTTACTTGGTTTAAGTGTGCGTCTGTGTTACTGGGCGTCAGTGTCTGTCTTTGTTACTTCGTGTAAGTGTATTTCTGTGTTACTGGGTGTCAGTGCATGTCTGTGTTACTGGGTGGAAGTGTATGTTTTTGATACTGGGTGTCAATGCGTGTATTTGTTACTTGGTGTCAGTGTTTGTCTTGGTTACTGGGTGTCAGTGTATGTCTTTGTTAGTTGGTGTAAGTGTGTGTCTGTGTTACTGGGTGTCAGTGTCTGTCTTTGTTACTTGGTGTAAGTGTGTGTCTGTGTTACTGGGTGTCTGTGTATGTCTGTGTTACTTGGTGTAACTGTGTGTCTGTGTTACTGGGTGTCAGTGTATTTCTTTGTTACTTGGTGTAAGTGCATGTCTTTGTTACTGGTTGTCAGTGCGGGTCTTTGTTACTTGGTGTCAGTGTGTGTCTGTGTTACTGGGTGTCAGTGTATGTCTTTGTTACTTGGTGTAAGTGCGCGTCTGTGCTACTGGGTGTCAGTGTATGTCTTTGTTACTTGGTGCAAGTGTGTGTCTGTGTTACGGGGGTCAGTGTATGTCTTTGTTACTTGTTGTAAGTGTGTGTCTGTGTTACTGGGTGTCAGTGTATGTCTTTGTTACTGGGTGTCAGTGTGTTTCTTTGTTACTTGGTGTAAGTGTGTGTCTGTGTTACTGGGTGTCAGTGTATGTCTTTGTTACTGGGTGTCAGTGTATGTCCTTGTTACTTGGTGTCAGTGTGTGTCTGTGTTACTGGGTGTCAGTGTGTGTCTTTGTTCCTGTGTGACATTGTATGTCTTTGTTACTGGGTGTAAGTGTGTGTCTGTGTTACTGGGTGTCAGTGTGTGTCTTTGTTACTGGGTGTCAGTGTGTGTCTTTGTTACTTGGTGTAAGTGTGTGTCTGTGTTACTGGGTGTCAGTGTATGTCTGTGTTACTTGGTGTAAGTGTGTGTCTTTGTTACTGGGTGTCAGTGTATGTCTTTGTTATTTGGTGTCAGTGTATGTATTTGTTACTTGGTGTAAGTGTGTGTCTGTGGCAAAGGGTGTCAGTGTATGTCTTTGTTACTGGGTGTCAGTGTATGTCCTTGTTACTTGGTGTCAGTGTGTGTCTGTGTTACTGGGTGTCAGTGTGTGTCTTTGTTCCTGTGTGTCAGTGTATGTCTTTGTTACTGGGTGTAAGTGTGTGTCTGTGTTACTGGGTGTCAGTGTGTGTCTTTGTTACTTGGTGTAAGTGTGTGTCTGTGTGACTGGGTGTCAGTGTATGTCTTTGTTACTTAGTCTCAGTGTATGTCTTTGTTACTGGGTGTCAGTGTGTGTCTTTGTTACTTGGTGTAAGTGTGTGTCTGTGTTACTGGGTGTCAGTGTATGTCTGTGTTACTTGGTGTAAGTGTGTGTCTTTGTAACTGGGTGTCAGTGTATGTCTTTGTTATTTGGTGTCAGTGTATGTATTTGTTACTTGGTGTAAGTGTGTGTCTGTGGCACTGGGTGTCAGTGTATGTCTTTGTTACTTGGTGTAAGTGTGTGTCTGTGTTACTGGGTGTCAGTGTATGTCTGTGTTACTTGGTGTAAGCGTGTGTGTCTTTGTTACTGGGTGTCAGTGTATGTCTTTGTTATTTGGTGTCAGTGTATGTCTTTGTTACTTGGTGTATGTGCATGTCTTTGTTACTGGGTGTCAGTGTGTGTCTCTTAGTTACTTGGTGTAAGTGTGTGACTGTGTTACTGGGTGTCAGTGCATGTCTGTGTTACTGGGTGTCAGTGTATGTCTGTGTTACTTGGTGTAAGCGTGTGTGTCTTTGTTACTGGGTGTCAGTGTATGTCTTTGTTATTTGGTGTCAGTGTATGTCTTTGTTACTTGGTGTATGTGCATGTCTTTGATACTGGGTGTCAGTGTGTGTCTTTGTTACTTGTTGTCAGTGTATGTCTTTGCTACTTGGTGTAAGTGTGTGTCTGTGTGACTGTGTGTCAGTGTATGTCTTTGTTACTTAGTGTCAGAGTATGTCTTTGTTACTGGGTGTCACTGTGTGTCTTTGTTACTTGGTGTAAGTGTGTGTCTGTGTTAATGGGTGTCAGTGTATGTCTGTGTTACTTGGTGTAAGTGTGTGTCTTTGTTACTGGGTGTCAGTGTATGTCTTTGTTATTTGGTGTCAGTGTATGTATTTGTTACTTGGTGTAAGTGTGTGTCTGTGGCACTGGGTGTCAGTGTATGTCTTTGTTACTTGGTGTAAGTGTGTGTCTGTGTTACTGGGTGTCAGTGTATGTCTGTGTTACTTGGTGTAAGCGTGTGTGTCTTTGTTACTGGGTGTCAGTGTATGTCTTTGTTATTTGGTGTCAGTGTATGTCTTTGTTACTTGGTGTATGTGCATGTCTTTGTTACTGGGTGTCAGTGTGTGACTCTTTGTTACTTGCTGCAAGTGTGTGACTGTGTTACTGGGTGTCAGTGCATGTCTGTGTTACTGGGTGGAAGTGTATGTCTTTGATACTGGGTCTCAGTGCTTGTCTTTGTTACTTGGTGTCAGTGTTTGTCTGTGTTACTGGGTGTCAGTGTAAGTCTTTGTTACTAGGTGTAAGTGTGTCTGTGTTACTGGGTGTCAGTGTATGTCTGTGTTACTGGGTGTAAGTGTATGTCTTTGTTACTGGGTGTCAGTGTGTGTTTTTGTTACTTGGTGTACATGTGTGTCTGTGTTACTTGGTGTCAGTGTCTGTCTTTGTTACTTGGTGTAAGTGTGTGTCTCCGTTACTGGGTGTCAGTGTATGTCTTTGTTACTTGGTGTAAGTGTGTGTCTGTGTTACTGGGTGTCAGTGCATGTCTTTGTTACTTGGTGTAAGTGCGTGTCTGTGTTACTGGGTGTCAGTGTCTGTCTTTGTTACTGGGTGTAAATGTATGTCTTTGCTACTTGGTGTCAGTGTATGTCTTTGTTACTGGGTGTCAGTGTGCATCTTTGTTACTTCGTGTCAGTGTGTGTCTGTGTTACTGGGTGTCAGTGTATGTCTATGTTACTTGGTGTAAGTGTGTGTCTGTGTTACTGGGTGTCAGTGTAGGTCTTTGTTACTTGGTGTAAGTGTTTGTCTGTGTTACTGGGTGTAAGTGTATGTCTTTGTTACTGGGTGTAAGTGTATGTCTTTGCTACTTGGTGTCAGTGTATGTCTTTGTTACTGGGTGTCAGTGTGTGTCTTTGTTACTTATTGTCAGTGTGTGTCTGTGTTACTGGGTGTCAGTGTATGTCTTTGTTAATTGGTGTAAGTGTATATCTTTGTTACTGGGTGTCAGTGTGTATCTTTGTTACTTCGTGTCAGTGTGTGTCTGTGTTACTGGGTGTCAGTGTATGTCTTTGTTACTTGGTGTAAGTGTGTGTCTGTGTTACTGGGTGTCAGTGTAGGTCTTTGTTACTTGGTGGAAGTTTTTGTCTGTGTTACTGGGTGTCAGTGTCTGTCTTTGTTACTTGGTGCAAGTGTATGTCTTTGTTACTGGGTGTCAGCGTGTGTCTTTGTTACTTGGTGCAATTGTGTGTCTGTGTAACTGGGTGTCAGTGTCTGTCTTTGTTCCTGGGTGTCAGTGTATGTCCTTGTTACTTCTTGTCAGTGTGTGTCTGTGTTACTGGGTGTCAGTTTGTGTCTTTGTTACTGTGTGTCAGGGTATGTCTTTGTTACTTGGTGTAAGTGTGTGTCTGTGTTACTGGGTGTCAGTGTGTGTCTTTGTTACTTGGTGTCAGTGTATGTCTTTGTTACTTGGTGTAAGTGTATGTCTGTGTTACTGGGTGTCAGTGTATGTCTTTGTTACTTGGTGTCAGTGTATGTCTGTGTGACTGGGTGTAACTGTATGAGTTTGTTACTAGGTGTCAGTGCATGATTTTGTTACTTGGTGCCAGTGAGTTTCTATGTTACTGGGTGTCAGTGTATGTCTTTGTTAATTTTTGTAAGTGTGTGTCTGTGTTTCTGGGTGTCAGTGTATGTCTTTGTTACTTGGTGGAAGTGTGTGTCTGTGTTACTGGGTGTCAGTGTATGTCTGTGTTACTGGGTGTAAGTGTATGTCTTTGTTACATGGTGTCAGTGTGTGTCTTTGTTACTTGGTGGAAGTTTGCGTCTGTGTTACTTGGTGTCATCATATGTCTGTGTTACTGGGTGTAAGTGTATGTCTTTGCTACTTGTTGTCAGTGTTTGTCTTTGTTACTTGGTGTCGGTGCGTGTCTTTGCTACTTGGTGTAAGTGTGTGTCTGTGTTATTGGATGTCAGTTTATGTGTTTGTTACTTGGTGTAAGTGTGTGTCTGTGTTACTGGGTGTCAGTGTCTGTCTTTGTTACTTTGTGTAAGTGTTTGTCTGTGTTACTTGGTGTAAGTGTCTGTCTTTGTTACTTGGTGTCAGTGTATGTCTTTGTTACTTGGTGTAAGTGTTTGTCTGTGTTACTGGATGTCAATGTATGTCTTTGTTACTTGGTGTAAGTGTGTGTCTGTGTTACTGGGTGTCAGCGTCTGTCTTTGTTACTGGGTGTCAGTGTGTGTCTTTGTTACTTGGTGTAAGTGTATGTCTTTGTTACTGGTTGTCAGTGCGTGTCTTTGTTACTTGGTGTCAGTGTGTGTCTGTGTTACTGGGTGTCAGTGTATGTCGTTGTTATTTGGTGTCAGTGTATCTATTTGTTACTTGGTGTAAGTGTGTGTCTGTGGCACTGGGTGTCAGTGTATGTCTTTGTTACTTGGTGTAAGTGTGTGTCTGTGTTACTGGGTGTCAGTGTATGTCTGTGTTACTTGGTGTCAGTGTATGTCTTTGTTACTTGGTGTATGTGCATGTCTTTGTTACTGGGTGTCAGTGTGTGTCTCTTAGTTACTTGGTGTAAGTGTGTGACTGTGTTACTGGGCGTCAGTACATGTCTGTGTTACTGGGTGGAAGTGTATTTCTTTGATACTGGGTGTCAGTGCTTGTCTTTGTTACTTGGTGTCAGTGTTTGTCTGTGTTACCGGGTGTCAGTGTATGTCTTTGTTACTAGGTGTAAGTGTGTCTGTGTTACTGGGTGTCAGTGTATGTCTGTGTTACTGGGTGTAAGTGTATATCTTTGTTACTGGGTGTCAGTGTGTGT
Source organism: Heterodontus francisci (assembly GCF_036365525.1). Taxonomy (NCBI): domain Eukaryota; kingdom Metazoa; phylum Chordata; class Chondrichthyes; order Heterodontiformes; family Heterodontidae; genus Heterodontus; species Heterodontus francisci. The sequence goes on along the minus strand of NW_027141295.1, from coordinate 687,686 downwards.
TTTTGTTACTTGGTGTATATGTGTGTCTGTGTTACTTGGTGTCAGTGTCTGTCTTTGTTACTTGGTGTAAGTGTGTGTCTCCGTTACTGGGTGTCAGTGTATGTCTTTGTTACTTGGTGTAAGTGTGTGTCTGTGTTACTGGGTGTCAGTGCATGTCTTTGTTACTTGGTGTAAGTGCGTGTCTGTGTTACTGGGTGTCAGTGTCTGTCTTTGTTACTGGGTGTAAATGTATGTCTTTGCTACTTGGTGTCAGTGTATGTCTTTGTTACTGGGTGTCAGTGTGTGTCTTTGTTACTTCGTGTCAGTGTGTGTCTGTGTTACTGGGTGTCAGTGTATGTCTTTGTTACTTGATGTAAGTGTATGTCTTTTTTACTGGGTGTCAGTGTGCATCTTTGTTACTTCGTGTCAGTGTGTGTCTGTGTTACTGGGTGTCAGTGTATGTCTATGTTACTTGGTGTAAGTGTGTGTCTGTGTTACTGGGTGTCAGTGTAGGTCTTTGTTACTGGGTGTAAGTGTATGTCTTTGCTACTTGGTGTCAGTGTATGTCTTTGTTACTGGGTGTCAGTGTGTGTCTTTGTTACTTATTGTCAGTGTGTGTCTGTGTTACTGGGTGTCAGTGTATGTCTTTGTTACTTGGTGTAAGTGTATATCTTTGTTACTGGGTGTCAGTGTGTATCTTTGTTACTTCGTGTCAGTGTGTGTCTGTGTTACTGGGTGTCAGTGTATGTCTTTGTTACTTGGTGTAAGTGTGTGTCTGTGTTACTGGGTGTCAGTGTAGGTCTTTGTTACTTGGTGGAAGTTTTTGTATGTGTTACTGGGTGTCAGTGTCTGTCTTTGTTACTTGGTGCAAGTGTATGTCTTTGTTACTGGGTGTCAGTGTGTGTCTTTGTTACTTGGTGCAATTGTGTGTCTGTGTAACTGGGTGTCAGTGTCTGTCTTTGTTCCTGGGTGTCAGTGTATGTCCTTGTTACTTGGTGTCAGTGTGAGTCTGTGTTACTGGGTGTCAGTTTGTGTCTTTGTTACTGTGTGTCAGGGTATGTCTTTGTTACTTGGTGTAAGTGTGTGTCTGTGTTACTGGGTGTCAGTGTGTGTCTTTGTTACTTGGTGTCAGTGTATGTCTTTGTTACTTGGTGTAAGTGTATGTCTGTGTTCCTGGGTGTCAGTGTATGTCTTTGTTACTTGGTGTCAGTGTATGTCTGTGTGACTGGGTGTAACTGTATGAGTTTGTTACTGGGTGTCAGTGCATGATTTTGTTACTTGGTGCCAGTGAGTTTCTATGTTAATGGGTGTCAGTGTATGTCTTTGTTAATTTTTGTAAGTGTGTGTCTGTGTTTCTGGGTGTCAGTGTATGTCTTTGTTACTTGGTGGAAGTGTGTGTCTGTGTTACTGGGTGTCAGTGTATGTCTGTGTTACTGGGTGTAAGTGTATGTCTTTGTTTCATGGTGTCAGTGTGTGTCTTTGTTACTTGGTGGAAGTTTGCGTCTGTGTTACTTGGTGTCATTATATGTCTGTGTTACTGGGTGTAAGTGTATGTCTTTGCTACTGGTTGTCAGTGTTTGTCTTTGTTACTTGGTGTCGGTGCGTGTCTTTGCTACTTGGTGTAAGTGTGTGTCTGTGTTATTGGATGTCAGTTGATGTGTTTGTTACTTGGTGTAAGTGTGTGTCTGTGTTACTGGGTGTCAGTGTCTGTCTTTGTTACTTGGTGTAAGTGTTTGTCTGTGTTACTTGGTGTAAGTGTCTGTCTTTGTTACTTGGTGTCAGTGTATGTCTTTGTTACTTGGTGTAAGTGTGTGTCTGTGTTACTGGATGTCAATGTATGTCTTTGTTACTTGGTGTAAGTGTGTGTCTGTGTTACTGGGTGTCAGCGTCAGTCTTTGTTACTGGGTGTCAGTGTGTGTCTTTGTTACTTGGTGTAAGTGTATGTCTTTGTTACTGGTTGTCAGTGCGTGTCTTTGTTACTTGGTGTCATTGTGTGTCTGTGTTACTGGGTGTCAGTGTATGTCGTTGTTACTTGGTGTAAGTGCGTGTCTGTGTTACTGGGTGTCAGTGTATGTCTTTGTTACTTGGTGTAAGTGCGTGTCTGTGCTACTGGGCGTCAGTGTCTGTCTTTGTTACTTGGTGTAAGTGTATGTCTTTGTTACTTGGTGTCAGTGTATGTCTTTGTTACTTGGTGTAAGTGTGTGTCTGTGTTACTGGATGTCAATGTATGTCTTTGTTACTTGGTGTAAGTGTGTGTCTGTGTTACTGGGTGTCAGCGTCAGTCTTTGTTACTGGGTGTCAGTGTGTGTCTTTGTTACTTGGTGTAAGTGTATGTCTTTGCTACTGGTTGTCAGTGCGTGTCTTTGTTACTTGGTGTCATTGTGTGTCTGTGTTACTGGGTGTCAGTGTATGTCGTTGTTACTTGGTGTAAGTGCGTGTCTGTGTTACTGGGTGTCAGTGTATGTCTTTGTTACTTGGTGTAAGTGCGTGTCTGTGCTACTGGGCGTCAGTGTCTGTCTTTGTTACTTGGTGTAAGTGTATGTCTGTGTTTCTGGGTGTCAGTGCATGTCTGTGTTACTGGGTGGAAGTGTATGTCTTTGATACTGGGTGTCAGTGCGTGTCTTTGTTACTTGGTGTCAGTGTTTGTCTGTGTTTCTGGGTGTCAGTGTATGTCTTTGCTACTTGGTGTAAGTGTGTGTCTCTGTTTCTGGGTGTCAGTGTCTGTCTTTGTTACTTGGTGTAAGTGTGTGTCTGTGTTACTGGGTGTCTGTGTATGTCTGTGTTACTGGGTGTAAGTGTATGTCTTTGTTACTGGGTGTCAGTGTGTGTCTTTGTTACTTGGTGTAAGTGTGTGTCTGTGTTACTGGCTGTCAGTGTATGTCTTCGTTACTTGGTGTAAGTGTGTGTCTGTGTTACTGGGTGTCTGTGTATGTCTGTGTTACTGGGTGTAAGTATATGTCTTTGTTACTGGGTGTCAGTGTGTGTCTTTGTTACTTGGTGTAAGTGTGTGTCTGTGTTACTGGGTGTCAGTGTATGTCTGTGTTACTTGGTGTAAGCGTGTGTGTCTTTGTTACTGGGTGTCAGTGTATGTCTTTGTTATTTGGTGTCAGTGTATGTCTTTGTTACTTGGTGTATGTGCATGTCTTTGTTACTGGGTGTCAGTGTGTGTCTCTTAGTTACTTGGTGTAAGTGTGTGACTGTGTTACTGGGTGTCAGTGCATGTCTGTGTTACTGGGTGGAAGGGTATGTCTTTGATACTGGGTGTCAGTGCTTGTCTTTGTTACTTGGTGTCAGTGTTTGTCTGTGTTACTGGGTTTCAGTGTATGTCTTTGTTACTAGGTGTAAGTGTGTCTGTGTTACTGGGTGTCAGTGTATGTCTGTGTTACTGGGTGTAAGTGTATGTCTTTGTTACTGGGTGTCAGTGTGTGTTTTTGTTACTTGGTGTTTCTGTGTGTCTGTGTTACTTGGTGTCAGTGTCTGTCTTTGTTACTTGGTGTAAGTGTGTGTCTGTGTTACTGGGTGTCAGTGTATGTCTTTGTTACTTGGTGTAAGTGTGTGTCTGTGTTACCGGGTTTCAGTGCATGTCTTTGTTACTTGGTGTAAGTGCGTGTCTGTGTTACTGGGTGTCAGTGTCTGTCTTTGTTACTGGGTGTAAATGTATGTCTTTGCTACTTGGTGTCAGTGTATGTCTTTGTTACTGGGTGTCAGTGTGTGTCTTTGTTACTTCGTGTCAGTGTGTGTCTGTGTTACTGGGTGTCAGTGTATGTCTTTGTTACTTGGTGTAAGTGTATGTCTTTTTTACTGGGTGTCAGTGTGTATCTTTGTTACTTCGTGTCAGTGTGTGTCTGTGTTACTGGGTGTCAGTGTATGTCTATGTTACTTGGTGTAAGTGTGTGTCTGTGTTACTGGGTGTAATTGTATGTCTTTGCTACTTGGTGTCAGTGTATGTCTTTGTTACTGCGTGTCAGTGTGTGTCTTTGTTACTTATTGTCAGTGTGTGTCTGTGTTACTGGGTGTCAGTGTATGTCTTTGTTACTTGGTGTAAGTGTATATCTTTGTTACTGGGTGTCAGTGTGTATCTTTGTTACTTCGTGTCAGTGTGTGTCTGTGTTACTGGGTGTCAGTGTATGTCTTTGTTACTTGGTGTAAGTGTGTGTCTGTGTTACTGGGTGTCAGTGTAGGTCTTTGTTACTTGGTGTAAGTTTTTGTCTGTGTTACTGGGTGTCAGTGTCTGTCTTTGTTACTTGGTGCAAGTGTATGTCTTTGTTACTGGGTGTCAGTGTGTGTCTTTGTTACTTGGTGCAATTGTGTGTCTGTGTAACTGGGTGTCAGTGTCTGTCTTTGTTACTGGGTGTCAGTGTATGTCCTTGTTACTTGGTGTCAGTGTGTGTCTGTGTTACTGGGTGTCAGTTTGTGTCTTTGTTACTGTGTGTCAGGGCATGTCTTTGTTACTTGGTGTAAGTGTGTGTCTGTGTTACTGGGTGTCAGTGTGTGTCTTTGTTACTTGGTGTCAGTGTATGTCTTTGTTACTTGGTGTAAGTGTATGTCTGTGTTACTGGGTGTCAGTGTATGTCTTTGTTACTTGGTGTCAGTGTATGTCTGTGTGACTGGGTGTAACTGTATGAGTTTGTTACTGGGTGTCAGTGCATGATTTTGTTACTTGGTGCCAGTGAGTTTCTATGTTACTGGGTGTCAGTGTATGTCTTTGTTAATTTTTGTAAGTGTGTGTCTGTGTTTCTGGGTGTCAGTGTATGTCTGTGTTAATGGGTGTAAGTGTATGTCTTTGTTACATGGTGTCAGTGTGTGTCTTTGTTACTTGGTGGAAGTTTGCGTCTGTGTTACTTGGTGTCATTATATGTCTGTGTTACTGGGTGTAAGTGTATGTCTTTGCTACTGGTTGTCAGTGTTTGTCTTTGTTACTTGGTGTCGGTGCGTGTCTTTGCTACTAGGTGTAAGTGTGTGTCTGTGTTATTGGATGTCAGTTTATGTGTTTGTTACTTGGTGTAAGTGTTTGTCTGTGTTACTTCGTGTAAGTGTCTGTCTTTGTTACTTGGTGTCAGTGTATGTCTTTGTTACTTGGTGTAAGTGTGTGTCTGTGTTACTGGATGTCAATGTATGTCTTTGTTACTTGGTGTAAGTGTGTGTCTGTGTTACTGGGTGTCAGCGTCTGTCTTTGTTACTGGGTGTCAGTGTGTGTCTTTGTTACTTGGTGTAAATGTATGTCTTTGTTACTGGTTGTCAGTGCGTGTCTTTGTTACTTGGTGTCAGTGTGTGTCTGTGTTACTGGGTGTCAGTGTATGTCGTTGTTACTTGGTGTAAGTGCGTGTCTGTGTTACTGGGTGTCAGTGTATGTCTTTGTTACTTGGTGTAAGTGCGTGTCTGTGCTACTGGGCGTCAGTGTCTGTCTTTGATACTTGGTGTAAGTGTATGTCTGTGTTTCTGGGTGTCAGTGCATGTCTGTGTTACTGGGTGGAAGTGTATGTCTTTGATACTGGGTGTCAGTGCGTGTCTTTGTTACTTGGTGTCAGTGTTTGTCTGTGTTACTGGGTGTCAGTGTATGTCTTTGCTACTTGGTGTAAGTGTGTGTCTCTGTTTCTGGGTGTCAGTGTCTGTCTTTGTTACTTGGTGTAAGTGTGTGTCTGTGTTACTGGGTGTCTGTGTATGTCTGTGTTACTGGGTGTAAGTGTATGTCTTTGTTACTGGGTGTCAGTGTGTGTCTTTGTTACTTGGTGTAAGTGTGTGTCTGTGTTACTGGCTGTCAGTGTATGTCTTTGTTACTTGGTGTAAGTGTGTGTCTGTGTTACTGGGTGTCAGTGTATGTCTTTGTTACTTGGTGTAAGTGTATGTCTTTGTTACTGGTTGTCAGTGCGTGTCTTTGTTACTTGGTGTCAGTGTGTGTCTGTGTTACTGGGTGTCAGTGTATGTCGTTGTTACTTGGTGTAAGTGTGTGTCTGTGTTACTGGGTGTCAGTGTATGTCTTTGTTACTTGGTGTAAGTGCGTGTCTGTGCTACTGGGTGTCAGTGTGTGTCTTTGTTACTTGGTGTAAGTGTTTGTCTGTGGTACTGGGCGTCAGTGTCTGTCTTTGTTACTTGGTGTAAGTGTATGTCTGTGTTTCTGGGTGTCAGTGCATGTCTGTGTTACTGGGTGGAAGTGTATGTCCTTGATACTGGGTGTCAGTGCGTGTCTTTGTTACTTGGTGTCAGTGTATGTCTGTGTTACTGGGTGTCAGTGTATGTCTTTGCTACTTGGTGTAAGTGTGTGTCTCTGTTTCTGGGTGTCAGTGTCTGTCTTCGTTACTTGGTGTAATTGTGTGTCTGTGTTACTGGGTGTCTGTGTATGTCTGTGTTACTGCATGTAAGTGTATGTCTTTGTTACTGGGTGTCAGTGTATGTCTTTGTTACTTGGTGTAAGTGTATGTCTTTGTTACTGGTTGTCAGTGTGTGTCTTTGTTACTTGGTGTCAGTGTGTGTCTGTGTTACTGGGTGTCAGTGCATGTCTGTGTTACTGGGTGGAAGTGTATGTCTTTGATACTGGGTGTCAGTGCGTGTCTTTGTTACTTGGTGTCAGTCTATGTCTGTGTTACTGGCTGTCAGTGTATGTCTTTGCTACTTGGTGTAAGTGTGTGTCTCTGTTTCTGGGTGTCAGTGTCTGTCTTCGTTACTTGGTGTAATTGTGTGTCTGTGTTACTGGGTGTCTGTGTATGTCTGTGTTACTGCATGTAAGTGTATGTCTTTGTTACTGGGTGTCAGTGTGTGTCTTTGTTACTTGGTGTAAGTGTGTGTCTGTGTTACTGGCTGTCAGTGTATTTCTTTGTTACTTGGTGTAAGTGTGTGTCTGTGTTACTGGGTGTCAGTGTATGTCTTTGTTACTTGGTGTAAGTGTATGTCTTTGTTACTGGTTGTCAGTGTGTGTCTTTGTTACTTGGTGTCAGTGTGTGTCTGTGTTACTGGGTGTCAGTGTCTGTCGTGGTTACTTGGTGTAAGTGTGTGTCTGTGTTACTGGGTGTCAGTGTATGTCTTTGTTCCTTGGTGTAAGTGCGTGTCTGTGCTACTGGGTGTCAGTGTATGTCTTTGTTACTTGGTGCAAGTGTGTGTCTGTGTTACTGGGTGTCAGTGTATGTCTTTGCTACTTGTTGTAAGTGTGTGTCTGTGTTACTGGGTGTCAGTGTATGTCTTTGTTACCGGGTGTCAGTGTGTTTCTTTGTTACTTGGTGTAAGTGTGTGTCTGTGTTACTGGGTGTCAGTGTATGTCTTTGTTACTGGGTGTCAGTGTATGTCCTTGTTACTTGGTGTCAGTGTGTGTCTGTGTTACTGGGTGTCAGTGTGTGTCTTTGTTCCTGTCTGACAGTGTATGTCTTTGTTACTGGGTGTAAGTGTGTGTCTGTGTTACTGGGTGTCAGTGTGTGTCTTTGTTACTTGTTGTCAGTGTAAGTCTTTGCTACTTGGTGTAAGTGTGTGTCTGTGTGACTGGGTGTCAGTGTATGTCTTTGTTATTTGGTGTCAGTGTATGTCTTTGTTACTTTGTGTAAGTGTATGTCTTTGTTTCTGCGTGTCAGTGTGTGTTTTTGTTACTTGGTGTATATGTGTGTCTGTGTTACCTGGTGTCAGTGTCTGTCTTTGTTACTTGGTGTAAGTGTGTGTCTCCGTTACTGGGTGTCAGTGTATGTCTTTGTTACTTGGTGTAAGTGTGTGTCTGTGTTACTGGGTGTCAGTGCATGTCTTTGTTACTTGGTGTAAGTGCGTTTCTGTGTTACTGGGTGTCAGTGTCTGTCTTTGTTACTGGGTGTAAATGTATGTCTTTGCTACTTGGTGTCAGTGTATGTCTTTGTTACTGGGTGTCAGTGTGTGTCTTTGTTACTTCGTGTCAGTGTGTGTCTGTGTCACTGGGTGTCAGTGTATGTCTTTGTTACTTGATGGAAGTGTACGTCTTTTTTACTGGGTGTCAGTGTGCATCTTTGTTACTTCGTGTCAGTGTGTGTCTGTGTTACTGGGTGTCAGTGTATGTCTATGTTACTTGGTGTAAGTGTGTGTCTGTGTTACTGGGTGTCAGTGTAGGTCTTTGTTACTGGGTGTAAGTGTATGTCTTTGCTACTTGGTGTCAGTGTATGTCTTTGTTACTGGGTGTCAGTGTGTGTCTTTGTTACTTATTGTCAGTGTGTGTCTGTGTTGCTGGGTGTCAGTGTATGTCTTTGTTACTTGGTGTAAGTGTATATCTTTGTTACTGGGTGTCAGTGTGTATCTTTGTTACTTCGTGTCAGTGTGTGTCTGTGTTACTGGGTGTCAGTGTATGTCTTTGTTACTTGGTGTAAGTGTGTGTCTGTGTTACTGGGTGTCAGTGTAGGTCTTTGTTACTTGGTGCAAGTGTATGTCTTTGTTACTGGGTGTCAGTGTGTGTCTTTGTTACTTGGTGCAATTGTGTGTCTGTGTAACTGGGTGTCAGTGTCTGTCTTTGTTCCTGGGTGTCAGTGTATGTCCTTGTTACTTGGTGTCAGTGTGTGTCTGTGTTACTGTGTGTCAGTTTGTGTCTTTGTTACTGTGTGTCAGGGTATGTCTTTGTTACTTGGTGTAAGTGTGTGTCTGTGTTACTGGGTGTCAGTGTGTGTCTTTGTTACTTGGTGTCAGTGTATGTCTTTGTTACTTGGTGTAAGTGTATGTCTGTGTTACTGGGTGTCAGTGTATGTCTTTGTTACTTGGTGTCAGTGTATGTCTGTGTGACTGGGTGTAACTGTATGAGTTTGTTACTGGGTGTCAGTGCATGATTTTGTTACTTGGTGCCAGTGAGTTTCTATGTTAATGGGTGTCAGTGTATGTCTTTGTTAATTTTTGTAAGTGTGTGTCTGTGTTTCTGGGTGTCAGTGTATGTCTTTGTTACTTGGTGGATGTGTGTGTCTGTGTTACTGGGTGTCAGTGTATGTCTGTGTTACTGGGTGTAAGTGTATGTCTTTGTTTCATGGTGTCAGTGTGTGTCTTTGTTACTTGGTGGAAGTTTGCGTCTGTGTTACTTGGTGTCATTATATGTCTGTGTTACTGGGTGTAAGTGTATGTCTTTGCTACTGGTTGTCAGTGTTTGTCTTTGTTACTTGGTGTCGGTGCGTGTCTTTGCTACTTGGTGTAAGTGTGTGTCTGTGTTATTGGATGTCAGTTGATGTGTTTGTTACTTGGTGTAAGTGTGTGTCTGTGTTACTGGGTGTCAGTGTCTGTCTTTGTTACTTGGTGTAAGTGTTTGTCTGTGTTACTTGGTGTAAGTGTCTGTCTTTGTTACTTGGTGTCAGTGTATGTATTTGTTACTTGGTGTAAGTGTGTGTCTGTGTTACTGGATGTCAATGTATGTCTTTGTTACTTGGTGTAAGTGTGTGTCTGTGTTACTTGGTGTAAGTGTATGTCTTTGTTACTGGTTGTCAGTGCGTGTCTTTGTTACTTGGTGTCATTGTGTGTCTGTGTTACTGGGTGTCAGTGTATGTCGTTGTTACTTGGTGTAAGTGTGTGTCTGTGTTACTGGGTGTCAGTGTATGTCTTTGTTACTTGGTGTAAGTGCGTGTCTGTGTTACTGGATGTCAATGTATGTCTTTGTTACTTGGTGTAAGTGTGTGTCTGTGTTACTGGGTGTCAGCGTCTGTCTTTGTTACTGGGTGTCAGTGTGTGTCTTTGTTACTTGGTGTAAGTGTATGTCTTTGTTACTGGTTGTCAGTGCGTGTCTTTGTTACTTGGTGTCATTGTGTGTCTGTGTTACTGGGTGTCAGTGTATGTGGTTGTTACTTGGTGTAAGTGCGTGTCTGTGTTACTGGGTGTCAGTGTATGTCTTTGTTACTTGGTGTAAGTGCGTGTCTGTGCTACTGGGCGTCAGTGTCTGTCTTTGTTACTTGGTGTAAGTGTATGTCTGTTTTTCTGGGTGTCAGTGCATGTCTGTGTTACTGGGTGGAAGTGTATGTCTTTGATACTGGGTGTCAGTGCGTGTCTTTGTTACTTGGTGTCAGTGTTTGTCTGTGTTACTGGGTGTCAGTGTATGTCTTTGCTACTTGGTGTAAGTGTGTGTCTCTGTTTCTGGGTGTCAGTGTCTGTCTATGTTACTTGGTGTAAGTGTGTGTCTGTGTTACTGGGTGTCTGTGTATGTCTGTGTTACTGGGTGTAAGTGTATGTCTTTGTTACTGGGTGTCAGTGTGTGTCTTTGTTACTTGGTGTAAGTGTGTGTCTGTGTTACTGGCTGTCAGTGTATGTCTTCGTTACTTGGTGTAAGTGTGTGTCTGTGTTACTGGGTGTCTGTGTATGTCTGTGTTACTGGGTGTAAGTGTATGTCTTTGTTACTGGGTGTCAGTGTGTGTCTTTGTTACTTGGTGTAAGTGTGTGTCTGTGTTACTGGGTGTCAGTGTATGTCTGTGTTACTTGGTGTAAGCGTGTGTGTCTTTGTTACTGGGTGTCAATGTATGTCTTTGTTATTTGGTGTCAGTGTATGTCTTTGTTACTTGGTGTATGTGCATGTCTTTGTTACTGGGTGTCAGTGTGTGTCTCTTAGTTACTAGGTGTAAGTGTGTGACTGTGTTACTGGGTGTCAGTGCATGTCTGTGTTACTGGGTGGAAGGGTATGTCTTTGATACTGGGTGTCAGTGCTTGTCTTTGTTACTTGGTGTCAATGTTTGTCTGTGTTACTGGGTGTCAGTGTATGTCTTTGTTACTAGGTGTAAGTGTGTCTGTGTTACTGGGTGTCAGTGTATGTCTGTGTTACTGGGTGTAAGTGTATTTCTTTGTTACTGGGTGTCAGTGTGTGTTTTTGTTACTTGGTGTATATGTGTGTCTGTGTTACTTGGTGTCAGTGTATGTCTTTGTTACTTGGTGTAAGTGTGTGTCTGTGTTACCGGGTTTCAGTGCATGTCTTTGTTACTTGGTGTAAGTGCGTGTCTGTGTTACTGGGTGTCAGTGTCTGTCTTTGTTACTGGGTGTAAATGTATGTCTTTGCTACTTGGCGTCAGTGTATGTCTTTGTTACTGGGTGTCAGTGTGTGTCTTTGTTACTTCGTGTCAGTGTGTGTCTGTGTTACTGGGTGTCAGTGTATGTCTTTGTTACTTGGTGTAAGTGTATGTCTTTTTTACTTGGTGTCAGTGTGCATCTTTGTTACTTCGTGTCAGTGTGTGTCTGTGTTACTGGGTGTCAGTGTATGTCTATGTTACTTGGTGTAAGTGTGTGTCTGTGTTACTGGGTGTCAGTGTAGGTCTTTGTTACTTGGTGTAAGTGTTTGTCTGTGTTACTGGGTGTAAGTGTATGTCTTTGTTACTGGGTGTAATTGTATGTCTTTGCTACTTGGTGTCAGTGTATGTCTTTGTTACTGCGTGTCAGTGTGTGTCTTTGTTACTTATTGTCAGTGTGTGTCTGTGTTACTGGGTGTCAGTGTATGTCTTTGTTACTTGGTGTAAGTGTATATCTTTGTTACTGGGTGTCAGTGTGTATCTTTGTTACTTCGTGTCAGTGTGTGTCTGTGTTACTGGGTGTCAGTGTATGTCTTTGTTACTTGGTGTAAGTGTGTGTCTGTGTTACTGGGTGTCAGTGTAGGTCTTTGTTACTTGGTGTAAGTTTTTGTCTGTGTTACTGGGTGTCAGTGTCTGTCTTTGTTACTTGGTGCAAGTGTATGTCTTTGTTACTGGGTGTCAGTGTGTGTCTTTGTTACTTGGTGCAATTGTGTGTCTGTGTAACTGGGTGTCAGTGTCTGTCTTTGTTACTGGGTGTCAGTGTATGTCCTTGTTACTTGGTGTCAGTGTGTGTCTGTGTTACTGGGTGTCAGTTTGTGTCTTTGTTACTGTGTGTCAGGGCATGTCTTTGTTACTTGGTGTAAGTGTGTGTCTGTGTTACTGGGTGTCAGTGTGTGTCTTTGTTACTTGGTGTCAGTGTATGTCTTTGTTACTTGGTGTAAGTGTATGTCTGTGTTACTGGGTGTCAGTGTATGTCTTTGTTACTTGGTGTCAGTGTATGTCTGTGTGACTGGGTGTAACTGTATGAGTTTGTTACTGGGTGTCAGTGCATGATTTTGTTACTTGGTGCCAGTGAGTTTCTATGTTACTGGGTGTCAGTGTATGTCTTTGTTAATTTTTGTAAGTGTGTGTCTGTGTTTCTGGGTGTCAGTGTATGTCTGTGTTAATGGGTGTAAGTGTATGTCTTTGTTACATGGTGTCAGTGTGTGTCTTAGTTACTTGGTGGAAGTTTGCGTCTGTGTTACTTGGTGTCATTATATGTCTGTGTTACTGGGTGTAAGTGTATGTCTTTGCTACTGGTTGTCAGTGTTTGTCTTTGTTACTTGGTGTCGGTGCGTGTCTTTGCTACTTGGTGTAAGTGTGTGTCTGTGTTATTGGATGTCAGTTTATGTGTTTGTTACTTGGTGTAAGTGTTTGTCTGTGTTACTTCGTGTAAGTGTCAGTCTTTGTTACTTGGTGTCAGTGTATGTCTTTGTTACTTGGTGTAAGTGTGTGTCTTTGTTACTTGGTGTCAGTGTATGTCTTTGTTACTTGGTGTAAGTGTGTGTCTGTGTTACTGGATGTCAATGTATGTCTTTGTTACTTGGTGTAAGTGTGTGTCTGTGTTACTGGGTGTCAGCGTCTGTCTTTGTTACTGGGTGTCAGTGTGTGTCTTTGTTACTTGGTGTAAGTGTATGTCTTTGTTACTGGTTGTCAGTGCGTGTCTTTGTTACTTGGTGTCAGTGTGTGTCTGTGTTACTGGGTGTCAGTGTATGTCGTTGTTACTTGGTGTAAGTGCGTGTCTGTGTTACTGGGTGTCAGTGTATGTCTTTGTTACTTAGTGTAAGTGCGTGTCTGTGCTACTGGGCGTCAGTGTCTGTCTTTGTTACTTGGTGTAAGTGTATGTCTTTGTTTCTGGGTGTCAGTGCATGTCTGTGTTACTGGGTGGATGTGTATGTCTTTGATACTGGGTGTCAGTGCGTGTCTTTGTTACTTGGTGTCAGTGTTTGTCTGTGTTACTGGGTGTCAGTGTATGTCTTTGCTACTTGGTGTAAGTTTGTGTCTCTGTTTCTGGGTGTCAGTGTCTGTCTTTGTTACTTGGTGTAAGTGTGTGTCTGTGTTACTGGGTGTCTGTGTATGTCTGTGTTACTGGGTGTAAGTGTATGTCTTTGTTACTGGGTGTCAGTGTGTGTCTTTGTTACTTGGTGCAAGTGTGTGTCTGTGTTACTGGCTGTCAGTGTATGTCTTTGTTACTTGGTGTAAGTGTGTGTCTGTGTTACTGGGTGTCAGTGTATGTCTTTGTTACTTGGTGTAAGTGTATGTCTTTGTTACTGGTTGTCAGTGCGTGTCTTTGTTACTTGGTGTCAGTGTGTGTCTGTGTTACTGGGTGTCAGTGTATGTCATTGTTACTTGGTGTAAGTGTGTGTCTGTGTTACTGGGTGTCAGTGTATGTCTTTGTTACTTGGTGTAAGTGCGTGTCTGTGCTACTGGGTGTCAGTGTGTGTCTTTGTTACTTGGTGTAAGTGTTTGTCTGTGGTACTGGGCGTCAGTGTCTGTCTTTGTTACTCGGTGTAAGTGTATGTCTGTGTTTCTGGGTGTCAGTGCATGTCTGTGTTACTGGGTGGAAGTGTATGTCTTTGATACTGGGTGTCAGTGCGTGTCTTTGTTACTTGGTGTCAGTGTATGTCTGTGTTACTGGGTGTCAGTGTATGTCTTTGCTACTTGGTGTAAGTGTGTGTCTCTGTTTCTGGGTGTCAGTGTCTGTCTTCGTTACTTGGTGTAATTGTGTGTCTGTGTTACTGGGTGTCTGTGTATGTCTGTGTTACTGCATGTAAGTGTATGTCTTTGTTACTGGGTGTCAGTGTATGTCTTTGTTACTTGGTGTAAGTGTATGTCTTTGTTACTGGTTGTCAGTGTGTGTCTTTGTTACTTGGTGTCAGTGTGTGTCTGTGTTACTGGGTGTCAGTGCATGTCTGTGTTACTGGGTGGAAGTGTATGTCTTTGATACTGGGTGTCAGTGCGTGTCTTTGTTACTTGGTGTCAGTCTATGTCTGTGTTACTGGGTGTCAGTGTATGTCTTTGCTACTTGGTGTAAGTGTGTGTCTCTGTTTCTGGGTGTCAGTGTCTGTCTTCGTTACTTGGTGTAATTGTGTGTCTGTGTTACTGGGTGTCTGTGTATGTCTGTGTTACTGCATGTAAGTGTATGTCTTTGTTACTGGGTGTCAGTGTGTGTCTTTGTTACTTGGTGTAAGTGTGTGTCTGTGTTACTGGGTGTCAGTGTATGTCTTTGTTACTTGGTGTAAGTGTATGTCTTTGTTACTGGTTGTCAGTGTGTGTCTTTGTTACTTGGTGTCAGTGTGTGTCTGTGTTACTGGGTGTCAGTGTCTGTCGTGGTTACTTGGTGTAAGTGTGTGTCTGTGTTACTGGGTGTCAGTGTATGTCTTTGTTACTTGGTGTAAGTGCGTGTCTGTGCTACTGGGTGTCAGTGTATGTCTTTGTTACTTGGTGCAAGTGTGTGTCTGTGTTACTGGGTGTCAGTGTATGTCTTTGTTACTGGGTGTCAGTGTGTTTCTTTGTTACTTGGTGTAAGTGTGTGTCTGTGTTACTGGGTGTCAGTGTATGTCTTTGTTACTGGGTGTCAGTGTATGTCCTTGTTACTTGGTGTCAGTGTGTGTCTGTGTTACTGGGTGTCAGTGTGTGTCTTTGTTCCTGTCTGACAGTGTATGTCTTTGTTACTGGGTGTAAGTGTGTGTCTGTGTTACTGGGTGTCAGTGTGTGTCTTTGTTACTTGTTGTCAGTGTAAGTCTTTGCTACTTGGTGTAAGTGTGTGTCTGTGTGACTGGGTGTCAGTGTATGTCTTTGTTATTTGGTGTCAGTGTATGTCTTTGTTACTTGGTGTAAGTGTATGTCTTTGTTTCTGCGTGTCAGTGTGTGTCTTTGTTACTTGGTGTAAGTGTGTGTCTGTGTTACTGGGCGTCAGTGTCTGTCTTTGTTACTGGGTGTAAGTGTATTTCTGTGTTACTGGGTGTCAGTGCATGTCTGTGTTACAGGGTGGAAGTGTATGTTTTTGATACTGGGTGTCAATGCGTGTATTTGTTACTTGGTGTCAGTGTTGGTCTTGGTTACTGGGTGTCAGTGTATGTCTTTGTTACTTGGTGTAAGTGTGTGTCTGTGTTACTGGGTGTCAGTGTCTGCCTTTGTTACTTGGTGTAAGTGTGTGTCTGTGTTACTGGGTGTCTGTGTATGTCTGTGTTACTTGGTGTAAGTGTGTGTCTGTGTTACTGGGTGTCAGTGTATGTCTTTGTTACTTGGTGTAAGTGCGCGTATGTGCTACTGGGTGTCAGTGTATGTCTTTGTTACTTGGTGCAAGTGTGTGTCTGTGTTACTGGGTGTCAGTCTATGTCTTTGTTACTTGTTGTAAGTGTGTGTCTGTGTTACTGGGTGTCAGTGTATGTCTTTGTTACTGGGTGTCAGTGTGTTTCTTTGTTACTTGGTGTCAGTGTGTGTCTGTGTTACTGGGTGTCAGTGTAGGTCTTTGTTACTGGGTGTCAGTGTATGTCCTTGTCACTTGGTGTCAGTGTGTGTCTGTGTTACTGGGTGTCAGTGTGTGTCTTTGTTCCTGTGTCACATTGTATGTCTTTGTTACTGGGTGTAAGTGTGTGTCTCTGTTACTGGGTGTCAGTGTGTGTCTTTGTTACTTGTTGTCAGTGTATGTCTTTGCTACTTGGTGTAAGTGTGTGTCTTTGTTACTTGGAGTAAGTGTGTGTCTGTGTTACTGGGCGTCAGTGTCTGTCTTTGTTAATGGGTGTAAGTGTATTTCTGTCTTACTGGGTGTCAGTGCATGTCTGTGTTACAGGGTGGAGGTGTATGTTTTTGATACAGGGTGTCAATGCGTGTATTTGTTACTTGGTGTCAGTGTTTGTCTTGGTTACTGGGTGTCAGTGTATGTCTTTGTTACTTGGTGTAAGTGTGTGTCTGTGTTACTGGGTGTCAGTGTCTGTCTTTGTTACTTGGTGTAAGTTTGTGTCTGTGTTACTGGGTGTCTGTGTATGTCTGTGTTACTTGGTGTAAGTGTGTGTCTGTGTTACTGGGTGTCAGTGTATGTCTTTGTTACTTGGTCTAAGTGCATGTATTTGTTACTGGTTGTCAGTGCGGGTCTTTGTTAATGGTGTCAGTGTGTGTCTGTGTTACTGGGTGTCAGTGTATGTCTTTGTTACTTGTTGTAAGTGTGTGTCTGTGTTACTGGGTGTCAGTGTATGTCTTTGTTACTGGGTGTCAGTGTGTTTCTTTGTTACTTGGTGTCAGTGTGTGTCTGTGTTACTGGGTGTCAGTGTGTGTCTTTGTTCCTGTGTGACAGTGTATGTCTTTGTTACTGGGTGTAAGTGTGTGCCTCTGTTACTGGGTGTCAGTGTGTGTCTTTGTTACTTGTTGTCAGTATTTGTCTTTGCTACTTGGTGTAAGTGTGTGTCTGTGTTACTGGGTGTCAGTGTATGTCTTTGTTACTTGGTGTCAGTGTATGTCTTTGTTACTGGGTGTCAGTGTGTGTCTTTGTTACTTGGTGTAAGTGTG
This sequence comes from Heterodontus francisci, assembly GCF_036365525.1. Classification (NCBI taxonomy): domain Eukaryota; kingdom Metazoa; phylum Chordata; class Chondrichthyes; order Heterodontiformes; family Heterodontidae; genus Heterodontus; species Heterodontus francisci. Next base: position 671,202 of record NW_027141295.1, on the reverse strand, counting down.
TCTCTGTGTTACGGGGTGTCAGTGTATGCCTGTGTTACTTGGTGTAAGTGTGTGTCTTTGTTACTGGGTGTCAGCGTATGTCTTTGTTATTTGGTGTCAGTGTATGTATTTGTAACTTGGTGTAAGTGTGTGTCTGTTGTACTGGGTGTCAGGGTATGTCTTTGTTACTTGGTGTAAGTGTGTGTCTGTGTTACTGGGTGTCAGTGTATGTCTGTGTTACTTGGTGGAAGAGTGTGTGTCTTTGTTACTGGGTGTCAGTGTATGTCTTTGTTATTTGGTGTCAGTGTATGTCTTTGTTACTGGGTGTCAGTGTGTGTCTCTTAGTTACTTGGTGTAAGTGTGTGTCTGTGTTACTGGGTGTCAGTGCATGTCTGTGTTACTGGGTGGAAGTGTATGTCTTTGGTACTGGGTGTCAGTGCTTGTCTTTGTTACTTGGTGTCAGTGTTTGTCTGCGTTACTGGGTGTCAGTGTATGCATTTGTTACTAGGTGTAAGTGTGTCTGTGTTACTGTGTGTCAGTGTATGTCTGTGTTACTGGGTGTAAGTGTATGTCTTAGTTACTGGGTGTCAGTGTGTGTTTTTGTTACTTGGTGTATGTGTGTGTCTGTGTTACTTGGTGTCAGTGTCTGTCTTTGTTACTTGGTATAAGTGTGTGTCTGTGTTACTGGGTGTCAGTGTATGTCTTTGTTACTTGGTGTAAGTGTGTGTCTGTGTTACTGGGTGTCAGTGCATGTCTTTGTTACTTGGTGTAAGTGCGTGTCTGTGTTACTGGGTGTCAGTGTCTGTCTTTGTTACTGGGTGTAAATGTATGTCTTTGCTACTTGGTGTCAGTGTATGTCTTTGTTACTGGGTGTCAGTGTGTGTCTTTGTTACTTCGAGTCAGTGTGTGTCTGTGTTACTGGGTGTCAGTGTATGTCTTTGTTACGTGGTGTAAGTGTATGTCTTTGTTACTGGGTGTCAGTGTGCATCTTTGTTACTTCGTGTCAGTGTGTGTCTGTGTTACTGGGTGTCAGTGTATGTCTATGTTACTTGGTGTAAGTGTGTGTCTGTATTACTGGGTGTCAGTGTAGATCTTTGTTACTTGGTGTAAGTGTTTGTCTGTGTTACTGGGTGTAAGTGTATGTCTTTGTTACTGGGTGTACGTGTGTGTCTTTGCTACTTGGTGTCAGTGTATGTCTTTGTTACTGGGTGTCAGTGTGTGTCTTTGTTACTTCGTGTCAGTGTGTGTCTGTGTTACTGGTTGTCAGTGTATGTCTTTGTTACATGGTGTAAGTGTATATCTTTGTTACTGGGTGTCAGTGTGTATCTTTGTTACTTCGTGTCAGTGTGTGTCTGTGTTACTGGGTGTCTGTATGTCTTTGTTACTTGGTGTAAGTGTGTGTCTGTGTTACTGGGTGTCAGTGTAGGTCTTTGTTACTTGGTGTAAGTGTTTGTCTGTGTTACTGGGTGTCAGTGTCTGTCTTTGTTACTTGGTGCAAGTGTATGTCTTTGTTACTGGGTGTCAGTGTGTGTCTTTGTTACTTGGTGCAATTGTGTGTCTGTGTAACTGGGTGTCAGTGTATGTCTTTGTTACTGGGTGTCAGTGTATGCCCTTGTTACTTGGTGTAAGTGTGTTTCTGTGTTACTGGGTGACAGTGTATGTCTGTGTGACTGGGTGTAACTGTATGAGTTTGTTACTGGGTGTCAGTGCATGATTTTGTTACTTGGTGTCAGTGAGTTTCTATGTTACTGGGTGTCAGTGTATGTCTTTGTTAATTTTTGTAAGTGTGTGTCTGTGTTTCTGGGTGTCAGTGTATGGCTTTGTTACTTGGTGTAAGTGTGTGTCTGTGTTACTGGGTGTCAGTGTATGTCTGTGTTACTGGGTGTAAGTGTATGTCTTTGTTACTTGGTGTCAGTGTGTGTCTTTGTTACTTGGTGGAAGTTTGCGTCTGCGTTACTTGGTGTCAGTACATGTATGTGTTACTGGGTGGAAGTGTATGTCTTTGCTACTGGTTGTCAGTGTTTGTCTTTGTTACTTGGTGTCGGTGAGTGTCTTTGCTACTTGGTGTCAGTGTGTGTCTGTGTTACTGTGTGTCAGTGTATGTCTTTGTTACTAGGTGTAAATGTGTGTCTGTGTTATTGGATGTCCGTATATGTGTTTGTTACTTGGTGTAAGTGTGTGTCTGTGTTACTGGGTGTCAGTGTCTGTCTTTGTTACTTGGTGTAAGTGTTTGTCTGTGTTACTTGGTGTAAGTGTCTGTCTTTGTTACTTGGTGTCAGTGTATGTCTTTGTTACTAGGTGTAAGTGTGTGTCTGTGTTACTGGATGTCAATGTCTGTCTTTGTTACTTGGTGTAAGTGTGTGTCTGTGTTACTGGGTGTCAGCGTCTGTCTTTGTTACTTGGTGTAATTGTTTGTCTGTGTTACTTGGTGTAAGTGTGTGCCTCTGTTACATGGTGTCAGTGTATGTCTTTGTTACTGGATGTCAGTGTATGTCTTTGTTACTTGGTGTCAGTGTATATCTTTGTTACTGGGTGTCAGTGTGTGTCTTTGTTACTTGGCGTTAGTTTGTCTCTTTGTTACTGGGTGTCAATGTATGTCTTTGTTATTTGGTTTCAGTGCATGTCTTTGTTACTTGGTGTAAGTGTGTGTCTGTGTTACTGGGTGTCAGTGTATGTCTGTGTTACTGGGTGTCAGTGTATGTCTTTGTTACTTGATGTAAGTGTGTGTCTGTGTTACTTGGTGTCAGTGTATGTCTATGTTACTGGGTGTAAGTGTATGTCTTTGTTACGTGGTGTCAGTGTGTGTCTTTGTTACTTGGTGGAAGTGTGCGTCTGGGTTACTGGGTGTCAGTTTATGTCTGTATTACTGGGTGTAAGTGTATGTCTTTGTTACATGGTGTCAGTGTATGTCTTTGTTACTTGTTGTCAGTGCGTGTCTTTGCTACTTGGTGTCAGTGTGTGTCTGTGTGACTGGGTGTCAGTGTATGTCTTTGTTACTTGGTGTCAGTGTATGTCTTTGTTACTGGGTGTCAGTGTGTGTCTTTGTTACTTGGTGTAAGTGTGTGTCTGTGTTACTGGGTGTCAGTGTATGTCTGTGTTACTTGGTGTAAGTGTGTGTCTTTGTTACTGGGTGTCAATGTATGTCTTTCTTATTTGGTGTCAGTGTATGTATTTGTTACTTGGTGTAAGTGTGTGTCTGTGGTACTGGGTGTCAGTGTATGTCTTTGTTACTGGGTGTCAGTGTTTGTCTGTGTTACTGGGTGTCAGTGTATGTCTGTGTTACTTGGTGTAAGAGTGTGTGTCTTTGTTACTGTGTGTCAGTGTATGTCTTTGTTATTTGGTGTCAGTGTATGTCTTTGTTACTTGGTGTAAGTGCATGTCTTTGTTACTGGGTCTCAGTGTGTGTCTCTTAGTTACTTGGTGTAAGTGTGTGTCTGTGTTACTGGGTGTCAGTGCATGTCTTTGTTACTTGGTGTCAGTGTTTGTCTGTGTTACTGGGTGTCAGTGTATGTCTTTGTTTCTAGGTGTAAGTGTGTCTGTGTTACTGGGTGTCAGTGTATGTCTGTGTTACTGGGTGTAAGTGTATGTCTTTGTTACTGGGTGTCGGAGTGTGTTTCTGTTACTTGGTGTATGTGTGCCTCTGTGTTACTTGTTGTCAGTGTCTGTCTTTGTTACTTGGTGTAAGTGTGTGTCTGTGTTACTGGGTGTCAGTGTATGTCTTTGTTACTTGGTGTAAGTGTGTGTCTGTGTTACTGGGAGTCAGTGTATGTCTTTGTTACTGGGTGTCAGTGTGTGTCTTTGTTACTTCGTGTCAGTGTGTGTCTGTGTTACTGGGTGTCAGTGTATGTCTTTGTTACTTGGTGTAAGTGTATGTCTTTGTTACAGGGTGTCAGTGTGTATCTTTGTTACTTCGTGTCAGTGTGTGTCTGTGTTACTGGGTGTCAGTGTATCTCTTTGTTACTTGGTGTAATTGTGTGTCTGTGTTACTGGGTGTCAGTGTAGGTCTTTGTTACTTGGTGTAAGTGTTTGTCTGTGTTACTGGGTGTAAGTGTATGTCTTTGTTACTGGGTGTAAGTGTATGTCTTTGCTACTTGGTGTCAGTGTATGTCTTTGTTACTGGGTGTCAGTGTGTGTCTTTGTTACTTGGTGTATGTGTGTGTCTGTGTTACTGGGTATCAGTTTGTGTCTTTGTTACTGTGTGTCAGGGTATGTCTTTGTTACTTGGTGTATGTGTGTGTCTGTGTTACTGGGTGTCAGTGTGTGTCTTTGTTACTTGTTGTCAGTGTATGTCTGTGTTACTTGGTGTCAGTGTATGTCTTTGTTACTGGGTGTCAGTGTGTGTCTTTGTTACTTGGTGTAAGTGTGTGTCTGTGTTACTGGGTGTCAGTGTATGTCTGTGTTACTTGGTGTAAGTGTGTGTCTTTGTTACTGGGTGTCAGTGTATGTCTTTGTTATTTGGTGTCAGTGTATGTCTTTGTTACTTGGTGTAAGTGCATGTCTTTGTTACTGGGTGTCAGTGTGTGTCTCTTAGTTACTTGGTGTAAGTGTGTGTCTGTGTTACTGGGTGTCAGTGCATGTCTTTGTTACTTGGTGTCAGTGTTTGTCTGTGTTACTGGGTGTCAGTGTATGTCTTTGTTTCTAGGTGTAAGTGTGTCTGTGTTACTGGGTGTCAGTGTATGTCTGTGTTACTGGGTGTAAGTGTATGTCTTTGTTACTGGGTGTCGGTGTGTGTTTTTGTTACATGGTGTATGTGTGCCTCTGTGTTACTTGGTGTCAGTGTCTGTCTTTGTTACTTGGTGTAAGTGTGTGTCTGTGTTACTGGGTGTCAGTGTATGTCTTTGTTACTTGGTGTAAGTGTGTGTCTGTGTTACTGGGAGTCAGTGTATGTCTTTGTTACTAGGTGTCAGTGTGTGTCTTTGTTACTTCGTGTCAGTGTGTGTCTGTGTTACTGGGTGTCAGTGTATGTCTTTGTTACTTGGTGTAAGTGTATGTCTTTGTTACTGGGTGTCAGTGTGTATCTTTGTTACTTCGTGTCAGTGTGTGTCTGTGTTACTGGGTGTCAGTGTATGTCTTTGTTACTTGGTGTAAGTGTGTGTCTGTGTTACTGGGTGTCAGTGTAGGTCTTTGTTACTTGGTGTAAGTGTTTGTCTGTGTTACTGGGTGTAAGTGTATGTCTTTGTTACTGGGTGTAAGTGTATGTCTTTGCTACTTGGTGTCAGTGTATGTCTTTGTTACTGGGTGTCAGTGTGTGTCTTTGTTACTTGGTGTATGTGTGTGTCTGTGTTACTGGGTATCAGTTTGTGTCTTTGTTACTGTGTGTCAGGGTATGTCTTTGTTACTTGGTGTATGTGTGTGTCTGTGTTACTGGGTGTCAGTGTGTGTCTTTGTTACTTGTTGTCAGTGTATGTCTTTGTTACTTGGTGTCAGTGTGTGTTTTTGTTACTTGGTGTATGTGTGTGTCTGTGTTACTTGGTGTCAGTGTGTGTCTTTGTTACTTGGTGGAAGTTTGCGTCTGTGTTACTGGGTTTCAGTATATGTCTGTGTTACTGGGTGTAAGTGTATGTCTTTGCTACTGGTTGTCAGTGTATGTCTTTGTTACTTGGTGTCAGTGCGTGTCTTTGCTACTTGGTGTCAGTGTGTGTCGGTGTTACTGTGTGTCAGTGTATGTCTTTGTTACTTGGTGTAAGTGTGTGTCTGTGTTACTGGATGTCAGTGTATGTGTTTTTTACTTGGTGTAAGTGTGTGTCTGTGTTACTGGGTGTCAGTGCCTGTCTTTGTTACTTGGTGTAAGTGTTTGTCTGTGTTACTTGGTGTAAGTGTCTGTCTTTGTTACTTGGTGTCAGTGTATGTCTTTGTTACTTGGTGTAAGTGTGTGTCTTTGTTACTGGATGTCAATGTATGTCTTTGTTACTTGGTGTAAGTGTGTGGCTGTGTTACTGGGTGTCAGCGTCTGTCTTTGCTACTTGGTGTAAGTGTTTGTCTGTGTTACTTGGTGTAAGTGTGTGCCTCTGTTACATGGTGTCAGTGTATGTCTTTGTTACTGGATGTCAGTGTATGTCTTTGTTACTTGGTGTCAGTGTATGTCTTTGTTACTGGGTGTCAGTGTGTGTCTTTGTTACTTGGTGTTAGTTTGTCTCTTTGTTACTGGGTGTCATTGTATATCCTTGTTATTTGGTTTCAGTGCATGTCTTTTTTACTTGGTGTAAGTGTGTGTCTGTGTTACTGGGTGTCACTGTATGTCTTTGTTAATTGGTGTAAGTGTGTGTCTGTGTTACTGGGTGTCAGTGTATGTCTGTGGTACTGGGTGTCAGTGTATGTATTTGTTACTTGATGTAAGTGTGTGTCTGTGTTACTGGGTGTCAGTGTATGTCTATGTTACTGGGTGTAAGTGTATGTCTTTGTTATTGGGTGTCTGTGTGTGTTTTTGTTACTTGGTGTAAGTGTTTGTCTGTGTTACTTGGTGTAAGTGTATGCCTCTGTTACATGGTGTCAGTGTATGTCTTTGTTACTGGATGTCAGTGTATGTCTTTGTTACTTGGTGTCAGTGTATGTCTTTGTTACTGGGTGTCAGTGTGTGTCTTTGTTACTTGGTGTTAGTTTGTCTCTTTGTTACTGGGTGTCAATGTATGTCTTTGTTATTTGGTTTCAGTGCATGTCTTTGTTACATGGTGTAAGGGGGTGTCTGTGTTACTGGGTGTCAGTGTATGTCTGTGTTACTGGGTGTCAGTGTATGTCTTTGTTACTTGATGTAAGTGTGTGTCTGTGTTACTGGGTGTCAGTGTATGTCTATGTTACTGGGTGTAAGTGTATGTCTTTGTTACGTGGTGTCAGTGTGTGTCTTTGTTACTTGGTGGAAGTGTGCGTCTGGGTTACTGGGTGTCAGTTTATGTCTGTATTACTGGGTGTAAGTGTATGTCTTTGTTACTGGTTGTCAGTGTATGTCTTTGGTACTTGGTGTCAGTGTATGTCTTTGTTACTGGGTGTCAGTGTGTGTCTTTGTTACTTGGTGTTAGTTTGTCTCTTTGTTACTGGGTGTCATTGTATGTCCTTGTTATTTGGTTTCAGTGCATGTCTTTTTTACTTTGTGTAAGTGTGTGTCTGTGTTACTGGGTGTCAGTGTATGTCTTTGTTAATTGGTGTAAGAGTGTGTGTGTTACTGGGTGTCAGTGTATGTCTGTGGTACTGGGTGTCAGTGTATGTCTTTGTTACTTGATGTAAGTGTGTGTCTGTGTTACTGGGTGTCAGTGTATGTCTATGTTACTGGGTGTAAGTGTATGTCTTTGTTACTGGGTGTCTGTGTGTGTTTTTGTTACTTGGTGCAAGTGTGCCTCTGTGTTACTTGGTGTCAGTGTCTGTCTTTGTTACTTGGTGTATGTGTGTGTCTGTGTTACTGGGTGTCAGTGTATGTCTTTGTTACTTGGTGTAAGTGTGTGTCTGTGTTACTGGGTGTCAGTGCATGTCTTTGTTACTTGGTGTAAGTGCGTGTCTGTGTTACTGGGTGTCAGTGTCTGTCTTTGTGACTGGGTGTAATTGTATGTCTTTGCTACTTGGTGTCAGTGTATGTCTTTGTTACTGGGTGTCAGTGTGTGTCTTTGTTACTTCGTGTCAGTGTGTGTCTGTGTTACTGGGTGTCAGTGTATGTCTTTGTTACTTGGTGTAAGTGTATGTCTTTGTTACTGGGTGTCAGTGTATGTCTTTGTTACTTGGTGTAAGTGTATGTCTTTGTTACTGGGTGTCAGTGTATGTCTTTGTTACTGGGTGTCAGACTGTATCTTTGTTACTTCGTGTCAGTGTGTGTCTGTGTTACTGGGTGTCAGTGTATGTCTTTGTTACTTCGTGTAAGTGTGTGTCTGTGTTACTGGGTGTCAGTGTAGGTCTTTGTTACTTGGTGTAAGTGTTTGTCTGTGTTACTGGGTGTAAGTGTATGTCTTTGTTACTGGGTGTAAGTGTATGTCTTTGTAATTGGTGTCAGTGAATGTCATTGTTACTGGGTGTCAGTGTGTGTCTTTGTTACTTCGTGTCAGTGTGTGTCTGTGTTACTGGGTGTCAGTGTGTGTCTTTGTTACTTGGTGTAAGTGTATGTCTTTGTTACTGGGTGTCAGTGTGTATCTTTGTTACTTCGTGTCAGTGTGTGTCTGTGTTACTGGGGATCAGTGTATGTCTTTGTTACTTGGTGTAAGTGTGTGTCTGTGCTACTGGGTGTCAGTGTAGGTCTTTGTTACTTGGTGTCAGTGTGTGTCTTTGTTACTTCGTGTCAGTGTGTGTCTGTGTTACTGGGTGTCAGTGTATGTCTTTGTTACTTGGTGTAAGTGTATGTCTTTGTTACTGGGTGTCAGTGTGTATCTTTGTTACTTCGTGTCAGTGTGTGTCTGTGTTACTGGGTGTCAGTGTATGTCTTTGTTACTTGGTGTAAGTGTGTGTCTGTGTTACTGGGTGTCAGTGTCTGTCTTTGTTACTGGTTGTCAGTGTGTGTCGTTGTTACTTGGTGTCAGTGTGTGTCTGTGTTACTGGGTATCAGTTTGTGTCTTTGTTACTGTGTGTCAGGGTATGTCTTTGTTACTTGGTGTAAGTGTGTGTCTGTGTTACTGGGTGTCAGTGTGTGTCTTTGTTGCTTGGTGTCAGTGTATGTCGTTGTTACTTGGTGTCAGTGTATGTCTGTGTTACTGGGTGTCAGTGTATGTCTTTGTTACTTGGTGTCAGTGTATGTCTGTGTGACTGGGTGTCAGTGTTTGTCTGTGTTACTGGGTGTCAGTGTATGTCTTTGTTACTAGGTGTAAGTGTGTCTGTGTTCCTGGGTGTCAGTGTATGTCTGTGTTACTGGTTGTTAGTGTATGTCTTTGTTACTGGGTGTCAGTGTGTGCTTTTGTTACTTGGTGTATGTGTGTGTCTGTGTTACTTGGTGTCAGTGTTTGTCTTTGTTACTTTGTGGAAGTTTGCGTCTGTGTTACTGGGTGTCAGTATATGTCTCTGTTACTGGGTGTAAGTGTATGTCTTTGCTACTGGTTGTCAGTGTATGTCTTTGTTACTTGGTGTCAGTGCGTGTCTTTGCTACTTGGTGTTAGTGTGTGTCGGTGTTACTGTGTGTCAGTGTATGTCTTTGTTACTTGGTGTAAGTGTGTGTCTGTGTTACTGGATGTCAGTGTATGTGTTTGTTACTTGGTGTAAGTGTGTGTCTGTGTTACTGGGTGCCAGTGTCTGTCTTTGTTACTTGGTGTAAGTGTTTGTATGTGTTACTTGGTGTAAGTGTCTGTCTTTGTTACTTGGTGTCAGTGTATGTCTTTGTTACTTGGTGTAAGTGTGTGTCTTTGTTACTGGATGTCAATGTATGACTTTGTTACTTGGTGTAAGTGTGTGTCTGTGTTACTGGGTGTCAGCGTCTGTCTTTGCTACTTGGTGTAAGTGTTTGTCTGTGTTACTTGGTGTAAGTGTGTGCCTCTGTTACATGGTGTCAGTGTATGTCTTTGTTACTGGATGTCAGTGTATGTCTTTGTTACTGGGTGTCAGTGTGTGTCTTTGTTATTTGGTGTTAGTATGTCTCTTTGTTACTTGGTGTCATTGTATGTCCTTGTTATTTGGTTTCAGTGCATGTCTTTTTTACTTGGTGTAAGTGTGTGTCTGTGATACTGGGTGTCAGTGTATGTCTTTGTTACTGGGTGTAAGTGTGTGTCTGTGTTACTGGGTGCCAGTGTATGTCTGTGGTACTGGGTGTCAGTGTATGTCTTTGTGACTTGATGTAAGTGTGTGTCTGTGTTACTGGGTGTCAGTGTATGTCTGTGTTACTGGGTGTAAGTGTATGTCTTTGTTACTGGGTGTCTGTGTGTGTTTTTGTTACTTGGTGTATGTGTGCCTCTGTGTTACTTGGTGTCAGTGTCTGTCTTTGTTACTTGGTGTAAGTGTGTGTCTGTGTTACTGGGTGTCAGTGTATGTCTTTGTTACTTGGTGTAAGTGTGTGTCTGTGTTACTGGGTGTCAGCGTCTGTCTTTGCTACTTGGTGTAAGTGTTTGTCTGTGTTACTTGGTGTAAGTGTGTGCCTCTGTTACATGGTGTCAGTGTATGTCTTTGTTACTGGATGTCAGTGTATGTCTTTGTTACTTGGTGTCAGTGTATGTCTTTGTTACTGGGTGTCAGTGTGTGTCTTTGTTACTTGGTGTTAGTTTGTCTCTTTGTTACTGGGTGTCATTGTATGTCCTTGTTATTTGGTTTCAGTGCATGTCTTTTTTACTTGGTGTAAGTGTGTGTCTGTGTTACTGGGTGTCACTGTATGTCTTTGTTAATTGGTGTAAGTGTGTGTCTGTGTTACTGGGTGTCAGTGTATGTCTGTGGTACTGGGTGTCAGTGTATGTCTTTGTTACTTGGTGTAAGTGTGTGTCTGTGTTACTGGGTGTCAGTGCATGTCTTTGTTACTTGGTGTAAGTGCGTGTCTGTGTTACTGGGTGTCAGTGTCTGTCTTTGTGACTGGGTGTAATTGTATGTCTTTGCTACTTGGTGTCAGTGTATGTCTTTGTTACTGGGTGTAAGTGTGTGTCTTTGTTACTTCGTGTCAGTGTGTGTCTGTGTTACTGGGTGTCAGTGTATGTCTTTGTTACTTGGTGTAAGTGTATGTCTTTGTTACTGGGTGTCAGTGTGTATCTTTGTTACTTCGTGTCAGTGTGTGTCTGTGTTACTGGGTGTCAGTGTATGTCTTTGTTACTTGGTGTAAGTGTGTGTCTGTGTTACTGGGTGTCAGTGTAGGTCTTTGTTACTTGGTGTCAGTGTGTGTCTTTGTTACTTCGTGTCAGTGTGTGTCTGTGTTACTGGGTGTCAGTGTATGTCTTTGTTACTTGGTGTAAGTGTATGTCTTTGTTACTGGGTGTCAGTGTGTATCTTTGTTACTTCGTGTCAGTGTGTGTCTGTGTTACTGGGTGTCAGTGTATGTCTTTGTTACTTGGTGTAAGTGTGTGTCTGTGTTACTGGGTGTCAGTGTCTGTCTTTGTTACTTGGTGCAAGTGTATGTCTTTGTTACTTGTTGTCAGTGTGTGTCTTTGTTACTTGGTGCAATTGTGTGTCTGTGTAACTGGGTGTCAGTGTATGTCTTTGTTACTGGGTGTCAGTGTATGTCCTTGTTACTTGGTGTCAGTGTGTGTCTGTGTTACTGGGTATCAGTTTGTGTCTTTGTTACTGTGTGTCAGGGTATGTCTTTGTTACTTGGTGTAAGTGTGTGTCTGTGTTACTGGGTGTCAGTGTGTGTCTTTGTTACTTGGTGTCAGTGTATGTCTTTGTTACTTGGTGTCAGTGTATGTCTGTGTTACTGGGTGTCAGTGTATGTCTTTCTTACTTGGTGTCAGTGTATGTCTGTGTGACTGGGTGTCAGTGTGTGTCTGTGTTACTGGGTGTCAGTGTATGTCTTTGTTACTAGGTGTAAGTGTGTCTGTGTTCCTGGGTGTCAGTGTATGTCTGTGTTACTGGGTGTTAGTGTATGTCTTTGTTACTGGGTGTCAGTGTGTGCTTTTGTTACTTGGTGTATGTCTGTGTCTGTGTTACTTGGTGTCAGTGTGTGTCTTTGTTACTTGGTGGAAGTTTGCGTCTGTGTTACTGGGTGTCAGTATAGTTCTGTGTTACTGGGTGTAAGTGTATGTCTTTGCTACTGGTTGTCAGTGTATGTCTTTGTTACTTGGTGTCAGTGCGTGTCTTTGCTACTTGGTGTTAGTGTGTGTCGGTGTTACTGTGTGTCAGTGTATGTCTTTGTTACTTGGTGTAAGTTTGTGTCTGTGTTACTGGATGTCAGTGTATGTGTTTGTTACTTGGTGTAAGTGTGTGTCTGTGTTACTGGGTGCCAGTGTCTGTCTTTGTTACTTGGTGTAAGTGTTTGTATGTGTTACTTGGTGTAAGTGTCTGTCTTTGTTACTTGGTGTCAGTGTATGTCTTTGTTACTTGGTGTAAGTGAGTGTCTTTGTTACTGGATGTCAATGTATGACTTTGTTACTTGGTGTAAGTGTGTGTCTGTGTTACTGGGTGTCAGCGTCTGTCTTTGCTACTTGGTGTAAGTGTTTGTCTGTGTTACTTGGTGTAAGTGTGTGCCTCTGTTACATGGTGTCAGTGTATGTCTTTGTTACTGGATGTCAGTGTATGTTATTGTTACTTGGTGTCAGTGTATGTCTTTGTTACTGGGTGTTAGTATGTCTCTTTGTTACTGGGTGTCATTGTATGTCCTTGTTATTTGGTTTCAGTGCATGTCTTTTTTACTTGGTGTAAGTGTGTGTCTGTGTTACTGGGTGTCAGTGTATGTCTTTGTTAATTGGTGTAAGTGTGTGTCTGTGTTACTGGGTGCTAGTGTATGTCTGTGGTACTGGGTGTCAGTGTATGTCTTTGTGACTTGATGTAAGTGTGTGTCTGTGTTACTGGGTGTCAGTGTATGTCTATGTTACTGGGTGTAAGTGTATGTCTTTGTTACTGGGTGTCTGTGTGTGTTTTGGTTACTTGGTGTATGTGTGCCTCTGTGTTACTTGGTGTCAGTGTCTGTCTTTGTTACTTGGTGTAAGTGTGTGTCTGTGTTACTGGGTGTCAGTGTATGTCTTTGTTACTTGGTGTAAGTGTGTGTCTGTGTTACTGGGTGTCAGCGTCTGTCTTTGCTACTTGGTGTAAGTGTTTGTCTGTGTTACTTGGTGTAAGTGTGTGCCTCTGTTACATGGTGTCAGTGTATGTCTTTGTTACTGGATGTCAGTGTATGTCTTTGTTACTTGGTGTCAGTGTATGTCTTTGTTACTGGGTGTCAGTGTGTGTCTTTGTTACTTGGTGTTAGTTTGTCTCTTTGTTACTGGGTGTCATTGTATGTCCTTGTTATTTGGTTTCAGTGCATGTCTTTTTTACTTGGTGTAAGTGTGTGTCTGTGTTACTGGGTGTCACTGTATGTCTTTGTTAATTGGTGTAAGTGTGTGTCTGTGTTACTGGGTGTCAGTGTATGTCTGTGGTACTGGGTGTCAGTGTATGTCTTTGTTACTTGATGTAAGTGTGTGTCTGTGTTACTGGGTGTCAGTGTATGTCTATGTTACTGGGTGTAAGTGTATGTCTTTGTTATTGGGTGTCTGTGTGTGTTTTTGTTACTTGGTGTAAGTGTGTGTCTGTGTTACTGGGTGTCAGCGTCTGTCTTTGTTACTTGGTGTAAGTGTTTGTCTGTGTTACTTGGTGTCAGTGTGTGCCTCTGTTACATGGTGTCAGTGTATGTCTTTGTTACTGGATGTCAGTGTATGTCTTTGTTACTTGGTGTCAGTGTATGTCTTTGTTACTGGGTGTCAGTGTGTGTCTTTGTTACTTGGTGTTAGTTTGTCTCTTTGTTACTGGGTGTCAATGTATGTCTTTGTTATTTGGTTTCAGTGCATGTCTTTGTTACATGGTGTAAGGGTGTGTCTGTGTTACTGGGTGTCAGTGTATGTCTGTGTTACTGGGTGTCAGTGTATGTCTTTGTTACTTGATGTAAGTGTGTGTCTGTGTTACTGGGTGTCAGTGTATGTCTATGTTACTGGGTGTAAGTGTATGTCTTTGTTACGTGGTGTCAGTGTGTGTCGTTGTTACTTGGTGGAAGTGTGCGTCTGGGTTACTGGGTGTCAGTTTATGTCTGTATTACTGGGTGTATGTGTATGTCTTTGTTACTGGTTGTCAGTGTATGTCTTTGTTACTTGGTGTCAGTGTATGTCTTTGTTACTGGGTGTCAGTGTGTGTCTTTGTTACTTGGTGTTAGTTTGTCTCTTTGTTACTGGGTGTCATTGTATGTCCTTGTTATTTGGTTTCAGTGCATGTCTTTGTTACTTGGTGTCAGTGTGTGTCTTTGTTACTTCGTGTCAGTGTGTGTCTGTGTTACTGGGTGTCAGTGTATGTCTTTGTTACTTGGTGTAAGTGTATGTCTTTGTTACTGGGTGTCAGTGTGTATCTTTGTTACTTCGTGTCAGTGTGTGTCTGTGTTACTGGGTGTCAGTGTATGTCTTTGTTACTTGGTGTAAGTGTGTGTCTGTGTTACTGGGTGTTAGTGTCTGTCTTTGTTACTTGGTGCAAGTGTATGTCTTTGTTACTGGGTGTCAGTGTGTGTCTTTGTGACTTGGTGCAATTGTGTGTCTGTGTAACTGGTTGTCAGTGTATGTCTTTGTTACTGGGTGTCAGTGTATGTCCTTGTTACTTGGTGTCAGTGTGTGTCTGTGTTACTGGGTGTCAGTGTGTGTCTTTGTTACTTGGTGTCAGTGTATGTCTTTGTTACTTGGTGTCAGTGTATGTCTGTGTTACTGGGTGTCAGTGTATGTCTTTGTTACTTGGTGTCAGTGTATGTCTGTGTGACTGGGTGTCAGTGTTTGTCTGTGTTACTGGGTGTCAGTGTATGTCTTTGTTACTAGGTGTAAGTGTGTCTGTGTTCCTGGGTGTCAGTGTATGTCTGTGTTACTGGGTGTTAGTGTATGTCTTTGTTACTGGGTGTCAGTGTGTGCTTTTGTTACTTGGTGTATGTGTGTGTCTGTGTTACTTGGTGTCAGTGTGTGTCTTTGTTACTTGGTGGAAGTTTGCATCTGTGTTACTGGGTGTCAGTATATGTCTGTGTTACTGGGTGTAAGTGTATGTCTTTGCTACTGGTTGTCAGTGTATGTCTTTGTTACTTGGTGTCAGTGCGTGTCTTTGCTACTTGGTGTATGTGTGTGTCTGTGTTACTGGGTGTCAGTGTATGCATTTGTTACCCTGTGTAAGTGTGTGTCTGTGTTACTGGGTGTCAGTGCATGTCTTTGTTACTTGGTGTAAGTGCGTGTCTGTGTTACTGGGTGTCTGTGTATGTCTTTGTTACTTGGTGTAAGTGTATGTCTTTGTTACTGGGTGTCAGTGTGTATCTTTGTTACTTCGTGTCAGTGTGTGTCTGTGTTACTGGGTGTCAGTGTATGTCTTAGTTACTTGGTGTAAGTGTGTGTCTGTGTTACTGGGTGTCAGTGTAGGTCTTTGTTACTTGGTGTCAGTGTGTGTCTTTGTTACTTCGTGTCAGTGTGTGTCTGTGTTACTGGGTGTCAGTGTATGTCTTTGTTACTTGGTGTAAGTGTATGTCTTAGTTACTTGGTGTCAGTGTGTATCTTTGTTACTTCGTGTCTGTGTGTGTCTGTGTTACTGGGTGTCAGTGTATGTCTTTGTTACTTGGTGTAAGTGTGTGTCTGTGTTACTGGGTGTCAGTGTCTGTCTTTGTTACTTGGTGCAAGTGTATGTCTTTGTTACTGGGTGTCAGTGTGTGTCTTTGTTACTTGGTGCAATTGTGTGTCTGTGTAACTGGTTGTCAGTGTATGTATTTGTTACTGGGTGTCAGTGTATGTCCTTGTTACTTGGTGTCAGTGTGTGTCTGTGTTACTGGGTATCAGTTTGTGTCTTTGTTACTGTGTATCAGGGTATGTCTTTGTTACTTGGTGTAAGTGTGTGTCTGTGTTACTGGGTGTCAGTGTGTGTCTTTGTTACTTGGTGTCAGTGTATGTCTTTGTTACTTGGTGTCAGTGTATGTCTGTGTTACTGGGTGTCAGTGTATGTCTTTGTTACTTGGTGTCAGTGTATGTCTGTGTGACTGGGTGTCAGTGTTTGTCTGTGTTACTGGGTGTCAGTGTATGACTTTGTTACTAGGTGTAAGTGTGTCTGTGTTCCTGGGTGTCAGTGTATGTCTGTGTTACTGGGTGTTAGTGTATGTCTTTGTTACTGGGTGTCAGTGTGTGCTTTTGTTACTTGGTGTATGTGTGTGTCTGTGTTACTTGGTGTCAGTGTGTGTCTTTGTTACTTGGTGGAAGTTTGCGTCTGTGTTACTGGGTGTCAGTATATGTCTGTGTTACTGGGTGTAAGTGTATGTCTTTGCTACTGGTTGTCAGTGTATGTCTTTGTTACTTGGTGTCAGTGCGTGTCTTTGCTACTTGGTGTATGTGTGTGTCTGTGTTACTGGGTGTCAGTGTATGTCTTTGTTACTTGGTGTAAGTGTGTGTCTGTGTTACTGGGTGTCAGTGCATGTCTTTGTTACTTGGTGTAAGTGCGTGTCCGTGTTACTGTGTGTCAGTGTCTGTCTTTGTGACTGGGTGTAAGTGTATGTCTTTGCTACTTGGTGTCAGTGTATGTCTTTGTTACTGGGTGTCAGTGTGTGACTTTGTTACTTCGTGTCAGTGTGTGTCTGTGTTACTGGGTGTCAGTGTATGTCTTTGTTACTTGGTGTAAGTGTATGTCTTTGTTACTGGGTGTCAGTGTATGTCTTTGTTACTTGGTGTAAGTGTATGTCTTTGTTACTGGGTGTCAGTGTATGTCTTTGTTACTGGGTGTCAGACTGTATCTTTGTTACTTCGTGTCAGTGTGTGTCTGTGTTACTGGGTGTCAGTGTATGTCTTTGTTACTTGGTGTAAGTGTGTGTCTGTGTTACTGGGTGTCAGTCTAGGTCTTTGTTACTTGGTGTAAGTGTTTGTCTGTGTTACTGGGTGTAAGTGTATGTCTTTGTTACTGGGTGTAAGTGTATGTCTTTGTAATTGGTGTCAGTGTATGTCTTTGTTACTGGGTGTCAGTGTGTGTCTTTGTTACTTCGTGTCAGTGTGTGTCTGTGTTACTGGGTGTCAGTGTATGTCTTTGTTACTTGGTGTAAGTGTATGTCTTTGTTACTGGGTGTCAGTGTGTATCTTTGTTACTTCGTGTCAGTGTGTGTCTGTGTTACTGGGTGTCAGTGTATGTCTTTGTTACTTGGTGTAAGTGTGTGTCTGTGTTACTGGGTGTCAGTGTAGGTCTTTGTTACTTGGTGTCAGTGTGTGTCTTTGTTACTTCCTGTCAGTGTGTGTCTGTGTTACTGGGTGTCAGTGTATGTCTTTGTTACTTGGTGTAAGTGTATGTCTTTGTTACTGGGTGTCAGTGTGTATCTTTGTTACTTCGTGTCAGAGTGTGTCTGTGTTACTGGGTGTCAGTGTATGTCTTTGTTACTTGGTGTAAGTGTGTGTCTGTGTTACTGGGTGTCAGTGTCTGTCTTTGTTACTTGGTGCAAGTGTATGTCTTTGTTACTGGGTGTCAGTGTGTGTCTTTGTTACTTGGTGCAATTGTGTGTCTGTGTAACTGGTTGTCAGTGTATGTCTTTGTTACTGGGTGTCAGTGTATGTCCTTGTTACTTGGTGTCAGTGTGTGTCTGTGTTACTGGGTATCAGTTTGTGTCTTTGTTACTGTGTGTCAGGGTATGTCTTTGTTACTTGGTGTAAGTGTGTGTCTGTGTTACTGGGTGTCAGTGTGTGTCTTTGTTACTTGGTGTCAGTGTATGTCTTTGTTACTTGGTGTCAGTGTATGTCTGTGTTACTTGGTGTAAGTGTGTGTCTTTGTTACTTGGTGTAAGTGTGTGTCTTTGTAACTGGATGTCAATGTATGTCTTTGTTACTTGGTGTCAGTGCGTGACTTTGCTACTTGGTGTCAGTGTGTGTCGGTGTTACTGTGTGTCAGTGTATGTCTTTGTTACTTGGTGTAAGTGTGTGTCTGTGTTACTGGATGTCAGTGTATGTGTTTGTTACTTGTTGTAAGTGTGTGTCTGTGTTACTGGTTGTCAGTGTCTGTCTTTGTTACTTGGTGTAAGTGTTTGTATGTGTTACTTGGTGTAAGTGTCTGTCTTTGTTACTTGGTGTCAGTGTATGTCTTTGTTACTTGGTGTAAGTGTGTGTCTTTGTTACTGGATGTCAATGTATGTCTTTGTTACTTGGTGTAAGTGTGTGTCTGTGTTACTGGGTGTAAGTGTGTGCCTCTGTTACATGGTGTCAGTGTATGTCTTTGTAACTGGATGTCAGTGTATGTCTTTGTTACTTGGTGTCAGTGTATGTCTTTGTTACTGGGTGTCAGTGTGTGTCTTTGTTATTTGGTGTTAGTATGTCTCTTTGTTACTGGGTGTCATTGTATGTCCTTGTTATTTGGTTTCAGTGCATGTCTCTTTTACTTGGTGTAAGTGTGTGTCTGTGTTACTGGGTGTCAGTGTATGTCTTTGTTAATTGGTGTAAGTGTGTGTCTGTGTTACTGGGTGTCAGTGTATGTCTGTGGTACTGGGTGTCAGTGTATGTCTTTGTGACTTGATGTAAGTGTGTGTCTGTGTTACTGGGTGTCAGTGTATGTCTATGTTACTGGGTGTAAGTGTATGTCTTTGTTACTGGGTGTCTGTGTGTGTTTTTGTTACTTGGTGTATGTGTGCCTCTGTGTTACTTGGTGTTAGTGTCTGTCTTTGTTACTTGGTGTAAGTGTGTGTCTGTGTTACTGGGTGTCAGTGCATGTCTTTGTTACTTGGTGTAAGTGTGTGTCTGTGTTACTGGGTGTCAGTGCATGTCTTTGTTACTTGGTGTAAGTGCGTGTCTGTGTTACTGGGTGTCAGTGTCTGTCTTTGTGACTGGGTGTAAGTGTATGTATTTGCTACTTGGTGTCAGTGTATGTCTTTGTTACTGGGTGTCAGTGTGTGTCTTTGTTACTTCGTGTCAGTGTGTGTCTGTGTTACTGGGTGTCAGTGTATGTCTTTGTTACTTGGTGTAAGTGTATGTCTTTGTTACTGGGTGTCAGTGTATGTCTTTGTTACTTGGTGTAAGTGTATGTCTTTGTTACTGGGTGTCAGTGTATGTCTTTGTTACTGGGTGTCAGTGTGTATCTTTGTTACTTCGTGTCAGTGTGTGTCTGTGTTACTGGGTGTCAGTGTATGTCTTTGTTACTTGGTGTAAGTGTGTGTCTGTGTTACTGGGTGTCAGTGTAGGTCTTTGTTACTTGGTGTAAGTGTTTGTCTGTGTTACTGGGTGTCAGTGTATGTCTTTGTTACTGGGTGTAAGTGTATGTCTTTGTAATTGGTGTCAGTGTATGTCTTTGTTACTGGGTGTCAGTGTGTGTCTTTGTTACTTCGTGTCAGTGTGTGTCTGTGTTACTGGGTGTCAGTGTATGTCTTTGTTACTTGGTGTAAGGGTATGTCTTTGTTCCTGGGTGTCAGTGTGTATCTTTGTTACTTCGTGTCAGTGTGTGTCTGTGTTACTGGGTGTCAGTGTATGTCTTTGTTACTTGGTGTAAGTGTGTGTCTGTGTTACTGGGTGTCAGTGTAGGTCTTTGTTACTTGGTGTAAGTGTTTGTCTGTGTTACTGGGTGTCAGTGTCTGTCTTTGTTACTTGGTGCAATTGTGTGTCTGTGTAACTGGTTGTCAGTGTATGTCTTTGTTACTGGGTGTCAGTGTATGTCCTTGTTACTTGGTGTCAGTGTGTGTCTGTGTTACTGGGTATCAGTTTGTGTCTTTGTTACTGTGTGTCAGGGTATGTCTTTGTTACTTGGTGTAAGTGTGTGTCTGTGTTACTGGGTGTCAGTGTGTGTCTTTGTTACTTGGTGTCAGTGTATGTCTTTGTTACTTGGTGTCAGTGTATGTCTGTGTTACTTGGTGTAAGTGTGTGTCTTTGTTACTTGGTGTAAGTGTGTGTCTTTGTAACTGGATGTCAATGTATGTCTTTGTTACTTGGTGTCAGTGCGTGACTTTGCTACTTGGTGTCAGTGTGTGTCGGTGTTACTGTGTGTCAGTGTATGTCTTTGTTACTTGGTGTAAGTGTGTGTCTGTGTTACTGGATGTCAGTGTATGTGTTTGTTACTTGTTGTAAGTGTGTGTCTGTGTTACTGGTTGTCAGTGTCTGTCTTTGTTACTTGGTGTAAGTGTTTGTATGTGTTACTTGGTGTAAGTGTCTGTCTTTGTTACTTGGTGTCAGTGTATGTCTTTGTTACTTGGTGTAAGTGTGTGTCTTTGTTACTGGATGTCAATGTATGTCTTTGTTACTTGGTGTAAGTGTGTGTCTGTGTTACTGGGTGTAAGTGTGTGCCTCTGTTACATGGTGTCAGTGTATGTCTTTGTAACTGGATGTCAGTGTATGTCTTTGTTACTTGGTGTCAGTGTATGTCTTTGTTACTGGGTGTCAGTGTGTGTCTTTGTTATTTGGTGTTAGTATGTCTCTTTGTTACTGGGTGTCATTGTATGTCCTTGTTATTTGGTTTCAGTGCATGTCTCTTTTACTTGGTGTAAGTGTGTGTCTGTGTTACTGGGTGTCAGTGTATGTCTTTGTTAATTGGTGTAAGTGTGTGTCTGTGTTACTGGGTGTCAGTGTATGTCTGTGGTACTGGGTGTCAGTGTATGTCTTTGTGACTTGATGTAAGTGTGTGTCTGTGTTACTGGGTGTCAGTGTATGTCTATGTTACTGGGTGTAAGTGTATGTCTTTGTTACTGGGTGTCTGTGTGTGTTTTTGTTACTTGGTGTATTTGTGCCTCTGTGTTACTTGGTGTTAGTGTCTGTCTTTGTTACTTGGTGTAAGTGTGTGTCTGTGTTACTGGGTGTCAGTGCATGTCTTTGTTACTTGGTGTAAGTGTGTGTCTGTGTTACTGGGTGTCAGTGCATGTCTTTGTTACTTGGTGTAAGTGCGTGTCTGTGTTACTGGGTGTCAGTGTCTGTCTTTGTGACTGGGTGTAAGTGTATGTATTTGCTACTTGGTGTCAGTGTATGTCTTTGTTACTGGGTGTCAGTGTGTGTCTTTGTTACTTCGTGTCAGTGTGTGTCTGTGTTACTGGGTGTCAGTGTATGTCTTTGTTACTTGGTGTAAGTGTATGTCTTTGTTACTGGGTGTCAGTGTATGTCTTTGTTACTTGGTGTAAGTGTATGTCTTTGTTACTGGGTGTCAGTGTATGTCTTTGTTACTGGGTGTCAGTGTGTATCTTTGTTACTTCGTGTCAGTGTGTGTCTGTGTTACTGGGTGTCAGTGTATGTCTTTGTTACTTGGTGTAAGTATGTGTCTGTGTTACTGGGTGTCAGTGTAGGTCTTTGTTACTTGGTGTAAGTGTTTGTCTGTGTTACTGGGTGTCAGTGTATGTCTTTGTTACTGGGTGTAAGTGTATGTCTTTGTAATTGGTGTCAGTGTATGTCTTTGTTACTGGGTGTCAGTGTGTGTCTTTGTTACTTCGTGTCAGTGTGTGTCTGTGTTACTGGGTGTCAGTGTATGTCTTTGTTACTTGGTGTAAGGGTATGTCTTTGTTCCTGGGTGTCAGTGTGTATCTTTGTTACTTCGTGTCAGTGTGTGTCTGTGTTACTGGGTGTCAGTGTATGTCTTTGTTACTTGGTGTAAGTGTGTGTCTGTGTTACTGGGTGTCAGTGTAGGTCTTTGTTACTTGGTGTAAGTGTTTGTCTGTGTTACTGGGTGTCAGTGTCTGTCTTTGTTACTTGGTGCAAGTGTATGTCTTTGTTACTGGGTGTCAGTGTGTGTCTTTGTTACTTGGTGCAATTGTGTGTCTGTGTAACTGGGTGTCAGTGTATGTCTTTGTTACTGGGTGTCAGTGTATGTCCTTGTTACTTGGTGTCAGTGTGTGTCTGTGTTACTGGGTATCAGTTTGTGTCTTTGTTACTGTGTGTCAGGGTATGTCTTTGTTACTTGGTGTAAGTGTGTGTCTGTGTTACTGGGTGTCAGTGTGTGTCTTTGTTACTTGGTGTCAGTGTATGTCTTTGTTACTTGGTGTAAGTGTATGTCTGTGTTACTGGTGTCAGTGTATGTCTTTGTTACTTGGTGTCAGTGTATGTCTGTGTGACTGGGTGTCAGTGTTTGTCTGTGTTACTGGGTGTCAGTGTATGTCTTTGTTACTAGGTGTAAGTGTGTCTGTGTTACTGGGTGTCAGTATGTGTTTTTGTTACTTGGTGTATGTGTGTGTCTGTGTTACCTGGTGTCAGTGTGTGTCTTTGTTATTTGGTGGAAGTTTGCGTCTGTGTTACTGGGTGTCAGTATATGTCTGTGTTACTGGGTGTAAGTGTATGTCTTTGCTACTGGTTGTCAGTGTATGTCTTTGTTACTTGGTGTCAGTGCGTGTCTTTGCTACTTGGTGTCAGTGTGTGTCGGTGTTACTGTGTGTCAGTGTATGTCTTTGTTACTTGGTGTAAGTGTGTGTCTGTGTTACTGAATGTCAGTGTCTGTCTTTGTTACTTGGTGTAAGTGTTTGTCTGTGTTACTTGGTGTAAGTGTCTGTCTTTGTTACTTGGTGTCAGTGTATGTCTTTGATACTTGGTGTAAGTGTGTGTCTTTGTTACTGGATGTCAATGTATGTCTTTGTTACTTGGTGTAAGAGTGTGTCTGTGTTACTGGGTGTCAGCGTCTGTCTTTGCTACTTGGTGTAAGTGTTTGTCTGTGTTACTTGGTGTAAGTGAGTGCCTCTGTTACATGGTGTCAGTGCATGTCTTTGTTACTGGATGTCAGTGTATGTCTTTGTTACTTGGTGTCAGTGTATGTCTTTGTTACTGGGTGTCAGTGTGTGTCTTTGTTACTTGGTGTTAGTTTGTCTCTTTGTTACTGGGTGTCATTGTATGTCCTTGTTATTTGGTTTCAGTGCATGTCTTTTTTACTTGGTGTAGGTGTGTGTCTGTGTTACTGGGTGTCAGTGTATGTCTTTGTTAATTGGTGTAAGTGTGTGTCTGAGTTACTGGGTGTCAGTGTATGTCTGTGGTACTGGGTGTCAGTGTATGTCTTTGTTACTTGATGTAAGTGTGTGTCTGTGTTACTGGGTGTCAGTGTATGTCTATGTTACTGGGTGTAAGTGTATGTCTTTGTTACTGGGTGTCTGTGTGTGTTTTTGTTACTTGGTGTATGTGTGTGTCTGTGTTACTTGGTGTCAGTGTCTGTCTTTGTTACTTGGTGTAAGTGTGTGTCTGTGTTACTGGGTGTCAGTGTATGTCTTTGTTACTTGGTGTAAGTGTGTGTCTGTGTTACTGGGTGTCAGTGCATGTCTTTGTTACTTGGTGGAAGTGCGTGTCTGTGTTACTGGGTGTCAGTGTCTGTCTTTGTGACTGGGTGTAAGTGTATGTCTTTGCTACTTGGTGTCAGTGTATGTCTTTGTTACTTGGTGTAAGTGTGTGTCTGTGTTACTGGGTGTCAGTGTATGTGTTTGTTACTTGGTGTAAGTGTGTGTCTGTGTTACTGGGTGTCAGTGTCTGTCTTTGTTACTTGGTGTAAGTGTTTGTCTGTGTTACTTGGTGTAAGTGTCTGTCTTTGTTACTTGGTGTCAGTGTATGTCTTTGTTACTTGGTGTAAGTGTGTGTCTTTGTTACTGGATGTCAATGTATGTCTTTGTTACTTGGTGTAAGAGTGTGTCTGTGTTACTGGGTGTCAGCGTCTGTCTTTGCTACTTGGTGTAAGTGTTTGTCTGTGTTACTTGGTGTAAGTGAGTGCCTCTGTTACATGGTGTCAGTGCATGTCTTTGTTACTGGATGTCAGTGTATGTCTTTGTTACTTGGTGTCAGTGTATGTCTTTGTTACTGGGTGTCAGTGTGTGTCTTTGTTACTTGGTGTTAGTTTGTCTCTTTGTTACTGGGTGTCATTGTATGTCCTTGTTATTTGGTTTCAGTGCATGTCTTTTTTACTTGGTGTAGGTGTGTGTCTGTGTTACTGGGTGTCAGTGTATGTCTTTGTTAATTGGTGTAAGTGTGTGTCTGTGTTACTGGGTGTCAGTGTATGTCTGTGGTACTGGGTGTCAGTGTATGTCTTTGTTACTTGATGTAAGTGTGTGTCTGTGTTACTGGGTGTCAGTGTATGTCTATGTTACTGGGTGTAAGTGTATGTCTTTGTTACTGGGTGTCTGTGTGTGTTTTTGTTACTTGGTGTATGTGTGTGTCTGTGTTACTTGGTGTCAGTGTCTGTCTTTGTTACTTGGTGTAAGTGTGTGTCTGTGTTACTGGGTGTCAGTGTATGTCTTTGTTACTTGGTGTAAGTGTGTGTCTGTGTTACTGGGTGTCAGTGCATGTCTTTGTTACTTGGTGGAAGTGCGTGTCTGTGTTACTGGGTGTCAGTGTCTGTCTTTGTGACTGGGTGTAAGTGTATGTCTTTGCTACTTGGTGTCAGTGTATGTCTTTGTTAATTGGTGTAAGTGTATGTCTTTGTTACTGGGTGTCAGTGTGTATCTTTGTTACTTCGTGCCAGTGTATGTCTTTGTTTCTTGGTGTAAGTGTGTGTCTGTGTTACTGGGTGTCAGTGTAGGTCTTTGTTACTTGGTGTAAGTGTTTGTCTGTGTTACTGGGTGTCAGTGTCTGTCTTTGTTACTTGGTGCAAGTGTATGTCTTTGTTACTGGGTGTCAGTGTGTGTCTTTGTTACTTGGTGCATTTGTGTGTCTGTGTAACTGGGTGTCAGTGTATGTCCTTGTTACTTGGTGTCAGTGTGTGTCTGTGTTACTGGGTTTCAGTTTGTGTCTTTGTTACTGTGTGTCAGGGTATGTCTTTGTTACTTGGTGTAAGTGTGTGTCTGTGTTACTGGGTGTCAGTGTGTGTCTTTGTTACTTGGTGTCAGTGTATGTCTTTGTTACTTTGTGTAAGTGTATGTCTGAGTTACTGGGTGTCAGTGTATGTCTTTGTTACTTGGTGTCAGTGTATGTCTGTGTGACTGGGTGTCAGTGTTTGTCTGTGTTACTGGGTGTCAGTGTATGTCTTTGTTACTAGGTGTAAGTGTGTCTGTGTTACTGTGTGTCAGTGTGTGTCTGTGTTACTGGGTGTTAGTGTATGTCTTTGTTTCTGGGTGTCAGTGTGTGTTTTTGTTACTTGGTTTATGTGTGTGTCTGTGTTACTTGGTGTCAGTGTGTGTCTTTGTTACTTGGTGGAAGTTTGCGTCTGTGTTACTGGGTGTCAGTATATGTCTGTGTTACTGGGTGTAAGTGTATGTCTTTGCTACTGGTTGTCAGTGTATGTCTTTGTTGCTTGGTGTCAGTGCGTGTCTTTGCTACTTGGTGTCAGTGTGTGTCGGTGTTACTGTGTGTCAGTTTATGTCTTTGTTACTTGGTGTAAGTGTGTGTCTGTGTTACTGGATGTCAGTGTATGTGTTTGTTACTTGGTGTAAGTGTGTGTCTGTGTTACTGGGTGTCAGTGTCTGTCTTTGTTACTTGGTGTAAGTGTTTGTCTGTGTTACTTGGTGTAAGTGTCGGTCTTTGTTACTTGGTGTCAGTGTATGTCTTTGTTACTTGGTGTAAGTGTGTGTCTTTGTTACTGGATGTCAATGTATGCCTTTGTTACTTGGTGTAAGTGTGTGTCTGTGTTACTGGGTGTCAGCGTCTGTCTTTGCTACTTGGTGTAAGTGTTTGTCTGTGTTACTTGGTGTCAGTGTGTGCCTCTGTTACATGGTCTCAGTGTATGTCTTTGTTACTGGATGTCAGTGTATGTCTTTGTTACTTGGTGTCAGTGTATGTCTTTGTTACTGGATGTCAGTGTATGTCTTTGTTACTTGGTGTCAGTGTGTGTCTTTGTTACTTGGTGTTAGTTTGTCTCTTTGTTACTGGGTGTCATTGTATGTCCTTGTTATTTGGTTTCAGTGCATGTCTTTTTTACTTGGTGTAAGTGTATGTCTGTGTTACTGGGTGTCAGTGTATGTCTTTGTTAATTGGTGTAAGAGTGTGTCTCTGTTACTGGGTGTCAGTGTATGTCTGTGTTACTGGGTGTCAGTGTATGTCTTTGTTACTTGATGTAAGTGTGTGTCTGTGTTACTGGGTGTCAGTGTATGTCTATGTTACTGGGTGTAAGTGTATGTCTTTGTTACTGGGTGTCAGTGTATGTCTTTGTTACTTGGTGCAAGTGTGTGTCTGTGTTACTGGGTGTCAGTGTATGTCTTTGTTAATTGGTGTCAGTGTATGTCTGTGTGACTGGGTGTCAGTGTTTGTCTGTGTTACTGGGTGTCAGTGTATGTCTTTGTTACTTTGTGTAAGTGTATGTCTGAGTTACTGGGTGTCAGTGTATGTCTTTGTTACTTGGTGTCAGTGTATGTCTGTGTGACTGGGTGTCAGTGTTTGTCTGTGTTACTGGGTGTCAGTGTATGTCTTTGTTACTAGGTGTAAGTGTGTCTGTGTTACTGTGTGTCAGTGTGTGTCTGTGTTACTGGGTGTTAGTGTATGTCTTTGTTTCTGGGTGTCAGTGTGTGTTTTTGTTACTTGGTGTATGTGTGTGTCTGTGTTACTTGGTGTAAGTGTCTGTCTTTGTTACTGGGTGTCAGTGTCTGTCTTTGTTACTTGGTGTAAGTGTGTGTCTTTGTTACTGGATGTCAATGTATGTCTTTGTTACTTGGTGTAAGTGTGTGTCTGTGTTACTGGGTGTCAGCGTCTGTCTTTGCTACTTGGTGTAAGTGTTTGTCTGTGTTACTTGGTGTAAGTGTGTGCCTCTGTTACATGGTCTCAGTGTATGTCTTTGTTACTGGATGTCAGTGTATGTCTTTGTTACTTGGTGTCAGTGTATGTCTTTGTTACTGGATGTCAGTGTATGTCTTTGCTACTTGGTGTCAGTGTGTGTCTTTGTTACTTGGTGTTAGTTTGTCTCTTTGTTACTGGGTGTCATTGTATGTCCTTGTTATGTGGTTTCAGTGCATGTCTTTTTTACTTGGTGTAAGTGTATGTCTGTGTTACTGGGTGTCAGTGTATGTCTTTGTTAATTGGTGTAAGTGTGTGTCTCTGTTACTGGGTGTCAGTGTATGTCTGTGGTACTGGGTGTCAGTGTATGTCTTTGTTACTTGATGTAAGTGTGTGTCTGTGTTACTGGGTGTCAGTGTATGTCTATGTTACTGGGTGTATGTGTATGTCTTTGTTACTGGGTGTCAGAGTATGTCTTTGTTACTTGGTGCAAGTGTGTGTCTGTGTTACTGGATGTCAGCGTATGTGTTTGTTACTTGGTGTAAGTGTGTGTCTGTGTTACTGGGTGTCAGTGTCTGTCTTTGTTACTTGGTATAAGTGTGTGTCTTTGTTACTGGGTGTCAGCGTCTGTCTTTGTTACTTGGTGTAAGTGTTTGTCTGTGTTACTTGGTGTAAGTGTGTGCCTCTGTTACATGGTGTCAGTGTATGTCTTTGTTACTGGATGTCAGTGTATGTCTTTGTTACTGGGTGTCAGTGTATGTCTTTGTTACTTGGTGTAAGTGTATGTCTGTGTTACTGGGTGTCAGTGTAGGTCTTTGTTACTTGGTGTCAGTGTATGTCTATGTTACTGGGTGTAAGTGTATGTCTTTGTTACTGGGTGTCTGTGTGTGTTTTTGTTACTTGGTGTATGTGTGTGTCTGTGTTACTTGGTGTCAGTGTCTGTCTTTGTTACTTGGTGTAAGTGTGTGTCTGTGTTACTGGGTGTCAGTGTATGTCTTTGTTACTTGGTGTAAGTGTGTGTCTGTGTTACTGGGTGTCAGTGCATGTCTTTGTTACTTGGTGGAAGTGCGTGTCTGTGTTACTGGGTGTCAGTGTCTGTCTTTGTGACTGGGTGTAAGTGTATGTCTTTGCTACTTGGTGTCAGTGTATGTCTTTGTTAATTGGTGTAAGTGTATGTCTTTGTTACTGGGTGTCAGTGTGTATCTTTGTTACTTCGTGTCAGTGTATGTCTTTGTTACTTGGTGTAAGTGTGTGTCTGTGTTACTGGGTGTCAGTGTAGGTCTTTGTTACTTGGTGTAAGTGTTTGTCTGTGTTACTGGGTGTCAGTGTCTGTCTTTGTTACTTGGTGCAAGTGTATGTCTTTGTTACTGGGTGTCAGTGTGTGTCTGTGTTACTTGGTGTCAGTGTGTGCCTCTGTTACATGGTCTCAGTGTATGTCTTTGTTACTGGATGTCAGTGTATGTCTTTGTTACTTGGTGTCAGTGTATGTCTTTGTTACTGGATGTCAGTGTATGTCTTTGTTACTTGGTGTCAGTGTGTGTCTTTGTTACTTGGTGTTAGTTTGTCTCTTTGTTACTGGGTGTCATTGTATGTCCTTGTTATTTGGTTTCAGTGCATGTCTTTTTTACTTGGTGTAAGTGTATGTCTGTGTTACTGGGTGTCAGTGTATGTCTTTGTTAATTGGTGTAAGTGTGTGTCTCTGTTACTGGGTGTCAGTGTATGTCTGTGTTACTGGGTGTCAGTGTATGTCTTTGTTACTTGATGTAAGTGTGTGTCTGTGTTACTGGGTGTCAGTGTATGTCCATGTTACTGGGTGTAAGTGTATGTCTTTGTTACTGGGTGTCAGTGTATGTCTTTGTTACTTGGTGCAAGTGTGTGTCTGTGTTACTGGGTGTCAGTGTATGTCTTTGTTAATTGGTGTCAGTGTATGTCTGTGTGACTGGGTGTCAGTGTTTGTCTGTGTTACTGGGTGTCAGTGTATGTCTTTGTTACTAGGTGTAAGTGTGTCTGTGTGACTGTGTGTCAGTGTGTGTCTGTGTTACTGGGTGTTAGTGTATGTCTTTGTTTCTGGGTGTCAGTGTGTGTTTTTGTTACTTGGTGTATGTGTGTGTCTGTGTTACTTGGTGTCAGTGTGTGTCTTTGTTACTTGGTGGAAGTTTGCGTCTGTGTTACTGGGTGTCAGTATATGTCTCTGTTACTGGGTGTAAGTGTATGTCTTTGCTACTGGTTGCCAGTGTATGTCTTTGTTACTTGGTGTCAGTGCGTGTCTTTGCTACTTGGTGTCAGTGTGTGTCGGTGTTACTGTGTGTCAGTGTATGTCTTTGTTACTTGGTGTAAGTGTGTGTCTGTGTTACTGGATGTCAGTGTATTTGTTTGTTACTTGGTGTAAGTGTGTGTCTGTGTTACTGGGTGTCAGTGTCTGTCTTTGTTACTTGGTGTAAGTGTTTGTCTGTGTTACTTGGTGTAAGTGTCTGTCTTTGTTACTTGGTGTCAGTGTATGTCTTTGTTACTTGGTGTAAGTGTGTGTCTTTGTTACTGGATGTCAATGTATGTCTTTGTTACTTGGTGTAAGTGTGTGTCTGTGTTACTGGGTGTCAGCGTCTGTCTTTGCTACTTGGTGTAAGTGTTTGTCTGTGTTACTTGGTGTAAGTGTGTGCCTCTGTTACATGGTCTCAGTGTATGTCTTTGTTACTGGATGTCAGTGTATGTCTTTGTTACTTGTTGTCAGTGTATGTCTTTGTTACTGGATGTCAGTGTATGTCTTTGCTACTTGGTGTCAGTGTGTGTCTTTGTTACTTGGTGTTAGTTTGTCTCTTTGTTACTGGGTGTCATTGTATGTCCTTGTTATGTGGTTTCAGTGCATGTCTTTTTTACTTGGTGTAAGTGTATGTCTGTGTTACTGGGTGTCAGTGTATGTCTTTGTTAATTGGTGTAAGTGTGTGTCTCTGTTACTGGGTGTCAGTGTATGTCTGTGGTACTGGGTGTCAGTGTATGTCTTTGTTACTTGATGTAAGTGTGTGTCTGTGTTACTGGGTGTCAGTGTATGTCTATGTTACTGGGTGTAAGTGTATGTCTTTGTTACTGGGTGTCAGAGTATGTCTTTGTTACTTGGTGCAAGTGTGTGTCTGTGTTACTGGATGTCAGCGTATGTGTTTGTTACTTGGTTTAAGTGTGTGTCTGTGTTACTGGGTGTCAGTGTCTGTCTTTGTTACTTGGTATAAGTGTGTGTCTTTGTTACTGGGTGTCAGCGTCTGTCTTTGTTACTTGGTGTAAGTGTTTGTCTGTGTTACTTGGTGTAAGTGTGTGCCTCTGTTACATGGTGTCAGTGTATGTCTTTGTTACTGGATGTCAGTGTATGTCTTTGTTACTTGGTGTCAGTGTATGTCTTTGTTACTGGGTGTCAGTGTGTGTCTTTGTTATTTGGTGTCATTGCATGTCTTTTTTACTTTGTGTAAGTGTATGTCTTTATTAATTGGTGTAAGCGTCTATCTTTGTTACTTGGTGTAAGTGTTTGTCTGTGTTACTTGGTGTAAGTGTGTGCCTCTGTTACATGGTGTCAGTGTATGTCTTTGGTACTGGATGTCAGTGTATGTCTTTGTTACTTTGTGTCAGTGTATGTCTTTGTTACTGGATGTCAGTGTATGTCTTTGTTACTTGGTGTCAGTGTATGTCTTTGTTACTTGGTGTCAGTGTGTGTCTTTGTTACTTGGTGTTAGTTTGTCTCTTTGTTACTGGGTGTCATTGTATGTCTTTGTTATTTGGTTTCAGTGCAAGTCTTTTTTACTTGGTGTAAGTGTGTGTCTGTGTTACTGGGTGTCAGTGTATTTCTTTGTTACTTGATTTAAGTGTGTCTCTGTGTTAGTGGGTGTCAGTGTATGTCTATGTTACTGGGTGTAAGTGTATGTCTTTTTTACTTGGTGTAAGTGTGTGTCTGTGTTACTGGGTGTCAGTGTATGTCTTTGTAACTTGGTGTAAGTGTGTGTCTGTGTTACTGGGTGTCAGTGCATGTCTTTGTTACTTGGTGTAAGTGCGGGTCTGTGTTACTGGGTGTCAGTGACTGTCTTTGTGACTGGGTGTAAGTGTATGTCTTTGCTACTTGGTGTCAGTGTATGTCTTTGTTACTGGGTGTCAGTGTGTGTCTTTGTTACTTCGTGTCAGTGTGTGTCTGTGTTACTGGGTGTCAGTGTATGTCTTTGTTACTTGGTGTAAGTGTATGTCTTTGTTACTGGGTGTCTGTGTGTATCTTTGTTACTTCGTGTCAGTGTGTGTCTGTGTTACTGGGTGTCAGTGTATGTCTTTGTTACTTGGTGTAAGTGTATGTCTGTGTTACTGGGTGTCAGTGTAGGTCTTTGTTACTTGGTGTAAGTGTTTGTCTGTGTTACTGGGTGTAAGAGTATGTCTTTGTTACTGGGTGTAAGTTTATGTCTTTGCTACTTGGTGTCACTGTAAGTCTTTGTTACTGGGTGTCAGTGTATGTCTTTGTTACTTGGTGTAAGTGTGTGTCTGTGTTACTGGGTGTCAGTGTAGGTCTTTGTTACTTGGTGTAAGTGTTTGTCTGTGTTACTGGGTGTCAGTGTCTGTCTTTGTTACTTCGTGCAACTGTATGTCTTTGTTACTGGGTGTCAGTGTGTGTCTTTGTTACTTGGTGCAATTGTGTGTCTGTGCTACTGGGTGTCAGTGTATGTCTTTGTTACTGGGTGTCAGTGTATGTCCTTGTTACTTGGTGTCAGTGTGTGTCTGTGTTACTGGGTATCAGTTTGTGTCTTTGTTACTGTGTGTCAGGGTATGTCTTTGTTACTTGGTGTAAGTGTGTGTCTGTGTTACTGGGTGTCAGTGTGTGTCTTTGTTACTTGGTGTCAGTGTATGTCTTTGTTACTTTGTGTAAGTGCATGTCTGTGTTACTGGGTGTCAGTGTAAGTCTTTTTTACTTGGTGTCAGTGTATGTCTGTGTGACTGGGTGTAACTGTATGAGTTTGTTACTGGGTGTCAGAGCAGGATTTTGTTACTTGGTGTCAATGAGTGTCTATGGTACTGGGTGTCAGTCTATGTCTTTGTTACTTTTTGTAAGTGTGTGTCTGTGTTTCTGGGTGTCAGTGTATGTCTTTGTTACTTGGTGTAAGTGTGTGTCTGAGTTACTGGGTGTCAGTGTTTGTCTGTGTTCCTGGGTGTCAGTGTGTGTCTGTGTTACTGGGTGTTAGTGTATGTCTTTGTTACTGGGTGTCAGTGTGTGTTTTTGATACTTTGTGTATGTGTGTGTCTGTGTTACTTGGTGTCAGTGTGTGTCTTTGTTACTTGGTGGAAGTTTGCGACTGTGTTACTGGGTGTCAGTATATGTCTGTGTTACTGGGTGTAAGTGTATGTCTTTGCTACTGGTTGTCAGTGTATGTCTTTGTTACTTGGTGTCAGTGCGTGTCTTTGCTACTTGGGGTCAGTGTGTGTCTGTGTTACTGTGTGTCAGTGTATGTCTTTGTTACTTGGTGTAAGTGTGTGTCTGTGTTACTGGATGTCAGTGTATGTGTTTGTAACTTGGTGTAAGAGTGTGTCTGTGTTACTGGGTGTCAGTGTCTGTCTTTGTTACTTGGTGTAAGTGTTTGTCTGTGTTACTTGGTGTAAGTGTCTGTCTTTGTTACTTGGTGTCAGTGTATGTCTTTGTTACTTGGTGTAAGTGTGTGTCTGTGTTACTGGATGTCAATGTATGTCTTTGTTACTTGGTGTAAGTGTGTGTCTGTGTTACTGGGTGCCAGCGTCTGTCTTTGTTACTTGGTGTAAGTGTTTGTCTGTGTTACTTGGTGTAAGTGTGTGCCTCTGTTACATGGTGTCAGTGTATGTCTTTGTTACTGGATGTCAGTGTATGTCTTTGTTACTTGGTGTCAGTGTATGTCTTTGTTACTGGGTGTCAGTGTGTGTCTTTGTTACTTGGTGTTAGTTTGTCTCTTTGTTACTGGGTGTCATTGTATGTCTTTGTTATTTGGTGTCAGTGCATGTCTTTTTTACTTGGTGTAAGTGTATGTCTTTGTTAATTGGTGTAAGTGTATGTCTTTGTTACTGGGTGTCAGTGTGTGTCTTTGTTACTTCGTGTCAGTGTGTGTCTGTGTTACTGGGTGTCAGTGTATGTCTTTGTTACTTGGTGTAAGTGTATGTCTTTGTTACTGGGTGTCAGTGTGTAACTTTGTTATTTCGTGTCAGTGTGTGTCTGTGTTACTGGGTGTCAGTGTATGTCTTTGTTACTTGGTGTAAGTGTGTGTCTGTGTTACTGGGTGTCAGTGTAGGTCTTTGTTACTTGGTGTAAGTGTTTGTCTGTGTTACTGGGTGTCAGTGTCTGTCTTTGTTACTTCGTGCAAGTGTATGTCTTTGTTACTGGGTGTCAGTGTGTGCCTTTGTTACTTGGTGCAATTGTGTGTCTGTGCAACTGGGTGTCAGTGTATGTCTTTGTTACTGGGTGTCAGTGTATGTCCTTGTTGCTTGGTGTCAGTGTGTGTCTGTGTTACTGGGTGTCAGTGTGTGTCTTTGTTACTTGGTGTCAGTGTATGTCTTTGTTACTTTGTGTAAGTGCATGTCTGTGTTACTGGGTGTCAGTGTATGTCTTTTTTACTTCGTGTCAGTGTATGTCTGTGTGACTGGGTGTAACTGTATGAGTTTGTTACTGGGTGTCAGAGCAGGATTTTGTTACTTGGTGTCAATGAGTGTCTATGGTACTGGGTGTCAGTCTATGTCTTTGTTACTTTTTGTAAGTGTGTGTCTGTGTTTCTGGGTGTCAGTGTATGTCTTTGCTACTTTTTGTAAGTTTGTGTCTGTGTTTCTGGGTGTCAGTGTATGTCTTTGTTACTTGGTGTAAGTGTGTGTCTGAGTTACTGGGTGTCAGTGTTTGTCTGTGTTCCTGGGTGTCAGTGTATGTCTTTGTTACTGGGTGTTAGTGTATGTCTTTGTTACTGGGTGTCAGTGTGTGTTTTTGATACTTGGTGTATGTGTGTGTCTGTGTTACTTGGTGTCAGTGTGTGTCTTTGTTACTTGGTGGAAGTTTGCGACTGTGTTACTGGGTGTCAGTATATGTCTGTGTTACTGGGTGTAAGTGTATGACTTGCTACTGGTTGTCAGTTTATGTCTTTGTTACTTGGTGTCAGTGCGTGTCTTTGCTACTTGGGGTCAGTGTGTGTCTGTGTTACTGTGTGTCAGTGTCTGTCTTTGTTACTTGGTGTAAGTGTTTGTCTGTGTTAAAGGATGTCAGTGTATGTGTTTGTTACTTGGTGTAAGAGTGTGTCTGTGTTACTGGGTGTCAGTGTCTGTCTTTGTTACTTGGTGTAAGTGTTTGTCTGTGTTACTTGGTGTAAGTGTCTGTCTTTGTTACTTGGTGTCAGTGTATGTCTTTGTTACTTGGTGTAAGTGTGTGTCTGTGTTACTGGATGTCAATGTATGTCTTTGTTACTTGGTGTAAGTGTGTGTCTGTGTTACTGGGTGCCAGCGTCTGTCTTTGTTACTTGGTGTAAGTGTTTGTCTGTGTTACTTGGTGTAAGTGTGTGCCTCTGTTACATGGTGTCAGTGTATGTCTTTGTTACTGGATGTCAGTGTATGTCTTTGTTACTTGGTGTCAGTGTATGTCTTTGTTACTGGGTGTCAGTGTGTGTCTTTGTTACTTGGTGTTAGTTTGTCTCTTTGTTACTGGGTGTCATTGTATGTCTTTGTTATTTGGTGTCAGTGCATGTCTTTTTTACTTGGTGTAAGTGTATGTCTTTGTTAATTGGTGTAAGCATCTGTCTTTGTTACTTGGTGTAAGTGTTTGTCTGTGTTACTTGGTGTAAGTGTGTGTCTGTGTTACTGGATGTCAATGTATGTCTTTGTTACTTGGTGTAAGTGTGTGTCTGTGTTACTGGGTGTCAGCGTCTGTCTTTGTTACTTGGTGTAAGTGTTTGTCTGTGTTACTTGGTGTAAGTGTGTGCCTCTGTTACATGGTGTCAGTGTATGTCTTTGTTACTGGATGTCAGTGTATGTCTTTGTTACTTGGTGTCAGTGTATGTCTTTGTTACTGGTTGTCAATGTATGTCTTTGTTACTTGGTGTAAGTGTGTGTCTGTGTTACTGGGTGTCAGCGTCTGTCTTTGTTACTTGGTGTAAGTTTTTGTCTATGTTGCTTGGTGTAAGTGTGTGCCTCTGTTACATGGTGTCAGTGTATGTCTTTGTTACTGGATGTCAGTGTATGTCTTTGTTACTTGGTGTCAGTGTATGTCTTTGTTACTGGGTGTCAGTGTGTGTCTTTGTTACTTGGTGTCAGTGTGTGTCTTTGTTACTTGGTGTTAGTTTGTCTCTTTGTTACTGGGTGTCATTGTATGTCTTTGTTATTTGGTGTCAGTGCATGTCTTTTTTACTTGGTGTAAGTGTATGCCTTTGTTAATTGGTGCAAGCGTCTGTCTTTGTTACTTGGTGTAAGTGTTTGTCTGTGCTACTTGGTGTAAGTGTGTGCCTCTGTTACATGGTGTCAGTGTAGGTCTTTGTTACTGGATGTCAATGTATGTCTTTGTTACTTGGTGTCAGTGCATGTCTTTTTTACTTGGTGTAAGTGTATGTCTTTGTTAATTGGTGTACGTGTGTGTCTGTGTTGCTGGGTGTCAGTGTATGTCTGTGTTACTGGGTGTCAGTGTATGTCTTTGTTACTTGATGTAAGTGTGAGTCTGTGTTACTGGGTGTAAGTGTATGTCTATGTTACTGGGTGTAAATGTATGTCTTTGTTACTTGCTGTCAGTGTGTGTCTTTGTTACTTGGTGGAAGTGTGCGTCTGGGTTACTGGGTGTCAGTTTATGTCTTTGTTACTTGGTGTCAGTGCGTGTCTTTGCTACTTGGTGTCAGTGTGTGTCTGTGTGACGGGGTGTCAGTGTATGTCTTTGTTACTTGGTGGCAGTGTATGTCTTTGTTACTGGGTGTCAGTGTGTGTCTTTCTTACTTGGTGTAAGTGTGTGTCTTTGTTACTGGGTGTCAGTGTATGTCTGTGTTACTTGGTGTAAGTGTGTGTCTTTGTTACTGGGTGTCAGTGTATGTCTGTGTTACTTGGTGTAAGAGTGTGTGTCTTTGTTACTGGGTGTCAGTGTATGTCTTTGTTACTTGTTGTCAGTGCATGTCTTTGTTACTGGGTGTAAGTGCATGTCTTTGTTACTGGGTGTCAGTGCGTGTCTCTTAGTTACTTGGTGTGAGTGTGTGTCTGTGTTACTGGGTGTCAGTGCATGTCTGTGTTACTGGGTGGAAGTGTATGTCTTTGATACTGGGTGTCAGTGCTTGTCTTTGTTACTTGGTGTCAGTGTTTGTCTGTGTTACTGGGTGTCAGTGTATGTCTTTGTTACTAGGTGTAAGTGTGTCTGTGTTATTGGGTGTCAGTGTGTGTCTGTGTTACTGGGTGTAAGTGTATGTCTTTGTTACTGGGTGTCGGTGTGTGTTTTTGTTACTTGGTGTATGTGTGCCTCTGTGTTATTTGGTGTCAGTGTCTGTCTTTGTTACTTGGTGTAAGTGTGTGTCTGTGTTACTGGGTGTCAGTGTATGTCTTTGTTACTTGGTGTAAGTGTGTGTCTGTGTTACTGGGTGTCAGTGCATGTCTTTGTTTCTTGGTGTAAGTGCGTGTCTGTGTTACTGGGTGTCAGTGTCTGTCTTTGTTACTGGGTGTCAGTGTGTGTCTTTGTTACTTCGTGTCAGAGTGTGTCTGTGTTACTGGGTGTCAGTGTATGTCTTTGTCACTTGGTGTAAGTGTATGTCTTTGTTACTGGGTGTCTGTGTGTACCTTTGTTACTTGGTGTAAGTGTGTGTCTGTGTTACTGGGTGTCAGTGTATGTCTTTGTTACTTGGTGTAAGTGTTTGTCTGTGTTACTGGGTGTAAGTGTATGTCTTTGTTACTGGGTGTAAGTGTATGTCTTTGCTACTTGGTATCAGTGTATGTCTTTGTTACTGGGAGTCAGTGTGTGTCTTTGTTACTTCGTTTCAGTGTGTGTCTGTGTTACTGGGTGTCAGTGTATGTCTTTGTTACTTGGTGTAAGTGTGTGTCTGTGTTACTGGGTGTCAGTGTAGGTCTTTGTTACTTGGTGTAAGTGTTTGTCTGTGTTACTGGGTGTCAGTGTCTGTCTTTGTTACTTGGTGCAAGTGTATGTCTTTGTTACTGGGTGTCAGTGTGTGTCTTTGTTACTTGGTGCAATTGTGTGTCTGTGTAACTGGGTGTCAGTGTATGTCTTTGTTACTGGGTGTCATTGTATGTCCTTGTTACTTGGTGTCAGTGTGTGTCTGTGTTACTGGGTGTCAGTTTGTGTCTTTGTTACTGTGTGTCAGGGTATGTCTTTGTTACTTGGTGTAAGTGTGTGTCTGTGTTACTGGGTGTCAGTGTGTGTCTTTGTTACTTGGTGTCAGTGTATGTCTTTGTTACTTGGTGTAAGTGTATGTCTGTGTAACTGGGTGTCAGTGTATGTCTTTGTTACTTGGTGTCAGTGTATGTCTGTGTGACTGGGTGTAACTGTATGAGTTTGTTACTGGGTGTCAGGGCATGATTTTGTTACTTGGTGTCAGTGAGTGTCTATGTTACTGGGTGTCAGTGTATGCCTTTGTTTCTTTTTGTAAGTGTGTGGCTGTGTTTCTGGGTGTCAGTGGATGTCTTTGTTACTTGGTGTAAGTGTGTGTCTGTGTTACTGGGTGTCAGTGTTTGTCTGTGTTACTGGGTGACAGTGTAAGTCTTTGTTACTAGGTGTAAGTGTGTCTGTGTTACTGGGTGTCAGTGTATGTCTGTGTTACTGGGTGTTAGTGTATGTCTTTGTTACTGGGTGTCAGTGTGTGTTTTTGTTACTTGGTGTATGTGTGTGTCGGTGTTACTTGGTGTCTGTGTCTGTCTTTGTTACTTGGTGTAAGTGTGGGTCTGTGTTACTGGGTGTCAGTGTATGTCTTTGTTCCTTGGTGTAAGTGTGTGTCTGTGTTACTGGGTGTCAGTGCATGTCTTTGTTACTTGGTGTAAGTGCGTGTCTGTGTTACTGAGTGTCAGTGTCTGTCTTTGTTACTGGGTGCAAGTGTATGTCTTTGCTACTTGGTGTCAGTGTATGTCTTTGTTACTGGGTGTCAGTGTGTGTCTTTGTTACTTCGTGTCAGTGTGTGTCTGTGTTACTGGGTGTCAGTGTATGTCTTTGTTACTTGGTGTAGGTGTATGTCTTTGCTACTGGGTGTCAGTGTGTATCTTTGCTACTTCGTGTCAGTGTGTGTCTGTGTTACTGGGTGTCAGTGTATGTCTTTGTTACTTGGTGTAAGTGTGTGTCTGTGTTACTGTGTGTCAGGGTATGTCTTTGTTACTTGGTGTAAGTGTGTGTCAGTGTTACTGGGTGTCAGTGTGTGTCTTTGTTACTTGGTGTAAGTGTATGTCTTTGTTACTGGGTGTCTGTGTGTATCTTTGTTACTTGGTGTAAGTGTGTGTCTGTGTTACTGGGTGTCAGTGTATGTCTTTGTTACTTGGTGTAAGTGTTTGTCTGTGTTACTGGGTGTAAGTGTATGTCTTTGTTACTGGGTGTAAGTGTATGTCTTTGCTACTTGGTATCAGTGTATGTCTTTGTTACTGGGAGTCAGTGTGTGTCTTTGTTACTTCGTTTCAGTGTGTGTCTGTGTTACTGGGTGTCAGTGTATGTCTTTGTTACTTGGTGTAAGTGTGTGTCTGTGTTACTGGGTGTCAGTGTAGGTCTTTGTTACTTGGTGTAAGTGTTTGTCTGTGTTACTGGGTGTCAGTGTCTGTCTTTGTTACTTGGTGCAAGTGTATGTCTTTGTTACTGGGTGTCAGTGTGTGTCTTTGTTACTTGGTGCAATTGTGTGTCTGTGTAACTGGGTGTCAGTGTATGTCTTTGTTACTGGGTGTCATTGTATGTCCTTGTTACTTGGTGTCAGTGTGTGTCTGTGTTACTGGGTGTCAGTTTGTGTCTTTGTTACTGTGTGTCAGGGTATGTCTTTGTTACTTGGTGTAAGTGTGTGTCTGTGTTACTGGGTGTCAGTGTGTGTCTTTGCTACTTGGTGTCAGTGTATGTCTTTGTTACTTGGTGTAAGTGTATGTCTGTGTAACTGGGTGTCAGTGTATGTCTTTGTTACTTGGTGTCAGTGTATGTCTGTGTGACTGGGTGTAACTGTATGAGTTTGTTACTGGGTGTCAGGGCATGATTTTGTTACTTGGTGTCAGTGAGTGTCTATGTTACTGGGTGTCAGTGTATGCCTTTGTTTCTTTTTGTAAGTGTGTGGCTGTGTTTCTGGGTGTCAGTGGATGTCTTTGTTACTTGGTGTAAGTGTGTGTCTGTGTTACTGGGTGTCAGTGTTTGTCTGTGTTCCTGGGTGACAGTGTAAGTCTTTGTTACTAGGTGTAAGTGTGTCTGTGTTACTGGGTGTCAGTGTATGTCTGTGTTACTGGGTGTTAGTGTATGTCTTTGTTACTGGGTGTCAGTGTGTGTTTTTGTTACTTGGTGTATGTGTGTGTCGGTGTTACTTGGTGTCTGTGTCTGTCTTTGTTACTTGGTGTAAGTGTGGGTCTGTGTTACTGGGTGTCAGTGTATGTCTTTGTTCCTTGGTGTAAGTGTGTGTCTGTGTTACTGGGTGTCAGTGCATGTCTTTGTTACTTGGTGTAAGTGCGTGTCTGTGTTACTGAGTGTCAGTGTCTGTCTTTGTTACTGGGTGCAAGTGTATGTCTTTGCTACTTGGTGTCAGTGTATGTCTTTGTTACTGGGTGTCAGTGTGTGTCTTTGTTACTTCGTGTCAGTGTGTGTCTGTGTTACTGGGTGTCAGTGTATGTCTTTGTAACTTGGTGTAGGTGTATGTCTTTGTTACTGGGTGTCAGTGTGTATCTTTGCTACTTCGTGTCAGTGTGTGTCTGTGTTACTGGGTGTCAGTGTATGTCTTTGTTACTTGGTGTAAGTGTGTGTCTGTGTTACTGTGTGTCAGGGTATGTCTTTGTTACTTGGTGTAAGTGTGTGTCAGTGTTACTGGGTGTCAGTGTGTGTCTTTGTTACTTGGTGTCAGTGTATGTCTTTGTTACTTGATGCAAGTGTATGTCTGTGTTACTGGGTGTCAGTGTATGTCTTTGTTACTTGGTGTCAGTGTATGTCTGTGTTACTGGGTGTAACTGTATGAGTTTGTTACTGGTGTGAGTGCATGATTTTGTTACTTGGTGTCAGTGAGTGTCTATGTTACTGGGTGTCAGTGTATGTCTTTGTTACCTTTTGTAAGTGTGTGTCTGTGTTTCTGGGTGTCAGTGGATGTCTTTGTTACTTGGTGTAAGTGTGTGTCTGTGTTACTGGGAGTCAGTGTTTGTCTGTGTTACTGGGTGACAGTGTATGTTTTTGTTACTAGGTGTAAGTGTGTCTGTGTTACTGGGTGTCATTGTATGTCTGTGTTACTGGGTGTTAGTGCATGTCTTTGTTACTGGGTGTCAGTGTGTGTTTTTGTTACTTGGTGTATGTGTGTGTCTGTGTTACTTGGTGTCAGTGTCTGTCTTTGTTACTTGTTGTAAGTGTGTGTCTGTGTTACTGGGTGTCAGTGCATGTCTCTGTTACTTGGTGTAAGTGTGTGTCTGTGTTACTGGGTGTCAGTGCATGTCTTTGTTACTTGGTGTAAGTGCGTGTCTGTGTTACTGGGTGTCAGTGTCTGTCTTTGTTACTGGGTGTAAGTGTATGTCTTTGCTACTTGGTGTCAGTGTATGTCTTTGTTACTGGGTGTCAGTGTGTGTCTTTGTTACTTCGTGTCAGTGTGTGTCTGTGTTACTGGGTGTCAGTGTATGTCTTTGTTACTTGGTGTAAGTGTATGTCTTTGTTACTGGGTGTCAGTGTGTATCTTTGTTACTTCGTGTCAGTGTGTGTCTGTGTTACTGGGTGTCAGTGTAGGTCTTTGTTACTTGGTGTAAGTGTTTGTCTGTGTTACTGGGTGTAAGTCTATGTCTTTGTTACTGGGTGTAAGTGTATGTCTTTGCTATTTGGTGTCAGTGTATGTCTTTGTTACTGGGTGTCAGTGTGTGTCTTTGTTACTTCGTGTCAGTGTGTGTCTGTGTTACTGGGTGACAGTGTATGTCTTTGTTACTTGGTGTAAGTGTATGTCTTTGTTACTGGGCGTCAGTGTGTATCTTTGTTACTTCGTGTCAGTGTGTGTCTGTGTTACTGGGTGTCAGTGTATGTCTTTGTTACTTGGTGTAAGTGTGTGTGTGTTACTGGGTGTAAGTGTAGGTCTTTGTTACTGGGTTTAAGTGTTTGTCTGTGATACTGGGTGTCAGTGTCTGTCTTTGTTACTTGGTGCAAGTGTATGTCTTTGTTACTGGGTGTCAGTGTGAGTCTTTGTTCCTTGGTGCAATTGTGTGTCTTTGTAACTGGGTGTCAGTGTATGTCTTTGTTACTGGGTGTCAGTGTATGTCCTTGTTACTTGGTGTCAGTGTGTGTCTGTGTTACAGGGTGTCAGTTTGTGTCTTTGGTACTGTGTGTCAGGGTATGATTTTGTTACTTGGTGCAAGTGTATGTCTGTGTTACTGGGTGTCAGTGTATTTCTTTGTTGCTTGTTGTCAGTGTATGTCTGTGTGACTGGGTGTAACTGTATGAGTTTGTTACTGGGTGTCAGTGCATGAATTTGTTACTTGGTGTCAGTGAGTGTTTATGTTACTGGGTGTCAGTTTATGTCTTTGTTACATTTTGTAAGTGTGTGTCTGTGTTTCTGGGTGTCAGTGTATGTCTTTGTTACTTGGTGTAAGTGTGTGTCTGTGTTACTGGGTGTCAGTGTATGTCTGTGTTACTGGGTTTAAGTGTATGTCTTTGTTACTTGGTGTCAGTGTGTGTCTTTGTTACTTGTTGCAAGTTTGCGTCTGTGTTACTGGGTGTCAGTGTATGTCTTTGTTACTTGGTGTCAGTGCGTGTCTTTGCTACTTGGTGTCAGTGTGTGTCTGTGTTACTGTGTGTCAGTGTATGTTTTTGTTACTTGGTGTAAGTGTGTGTCTGTGTTACTGGATGTCAGTGTATGTGTTTGTTACTTGGTGTAAGTGTGTGTCTGTGTTTATGGGTGTCAGTGTCTGTCTTTGTTACTTGGTGTAAGTGTTTGTCTGTGTTACTTGGTGTAAGTGTCTGTCTTTGTTACTTGGTGTCAGTGTATGTCTTTGTTACTTGGTGTAAGTGTGTGTCTATGTTACTGGAATTCAATGTATGTCTTTGTTACTTGGTGTCAGTGTATGTCTTTGTTACTGGGTGTAAGTGTATGTCTGTGTTACTGGGTGTCAGTGTATGTCTTTGTTACTTGGTGTCAGTTTATGTCTGTGTTACTGGGTGTAACTGTATGAGTTTGTTACTGGGTGTCAGTGCATGATTTTGTTACTTGGTCTCAGTGAGTGTCTATGTTACTGGGTGTCAGTGTATGTCTTTGTTACTTTTTGTAAGTGTGTGTCTGTGTTTCTGGGTGTCAGTGGATGTCTTTGTTACTTGGTGTAAGTGTGTGTCTGTGTAACTGGGTGTCAGTGTTTGTCCGTGTTACTGGGTGACAGTGTATGTCTTTGTTACTAGGTGTAAGTGTGTCTGTGTTACTGGGTGTCAGTGTATGTCTGTGTTACTGGGTGTTAGTGTATGTCTTTGTTACTGGGTGTCAGTGTGTGTTTTTTGTGACTTGGTGTATGTGTGTGTCTGTGTTACTTGGTGTCATTGTCTGTCTTTGTTACTTGTTGTAAGTGTGTGTCTGTGTTTCTGGGTGTCAGTATATGTCTTTGTTACTTGGTGTAAGTGTGTGTCTGTGTTACTGGGTGTCAGTGCATGTCTTTGTTACTTGGTGTAAGTGCGTGTCTGTGTTACTGGGTGACAGTGTCTGTCTTTGTTACTGGGTGTAAGTGTATGTCTTTGCTACTTGGTGTCAGTGTATGTCTTTGTTACTGGGTGTCAGTGTGTGTCTTTGTTACTTCGTGTCAGTGTGTGTCTGTGTTACTGGGTGTCAGTGTATGTCTTTGTTACTTGGTGTAAGTGTATGTCTTTGTTACTGGGTGTCAGTGTGTATCTTTGTTACTTCGTGTCAGTGTGTGTCTGTGTTACTCGGTGTCAGTTTATGTCTTTGTTACTTGGTGTAAGTGTGTGTCTGTGTTACTGGGTGTCAGTGTAGGTCTTTGTTACTTGGTGTAAGTGTTTGTCTGTGTTACTGGGTGAAAGTGTATGTCTTTGTTACTGGGTTTAAGTGTATGTCTTTGCTACTTGGTGTCAGTGTATGTCTTTGTTACTGGGTGTTAGTGTGTGTCTGTGATACTGGGTGTCAGTGTCTGTCTTTGTTACTTGGTGCAAGTGTATGTCTTTGTTACTGGGTGTCATTGTGAGTCTTTGTTCCTTGGTGCAATTGTGTGTCTTTGTAACTGGGTGTCAGTGTATGTCTTTGTTACTGGGTGTCAGTGTATGTCCTTG
The DNA here is from genome assembly GCF_036365525.1 of Heterodontus francisci. Classification (NCBI taxonomy): domain Eukaryota; kingdom Metazoa; phylum Chordata; class Chondrichthyes; order Heterodontiformes; family Heterodontidae; genus Heterodontus; species Heterodontus francisci. The sequence continues at coordinate 628,740 of NW_027141295.1, read as the reverse complement.
TTACTTGGTGTCAGTGTGTGTCTGTGTTACAGGGTGTCAGTTTGTGTCTTTGGTACTGTGTGTCAGGGTATGTCTTTGTTACTTGGTGTAAGTGTGTGTCTGTGTTACTGGGTGTCAGTGTGTTTCTTTGTTACTTGGTGTCAGTGTATGTCTTTGTTACTTGGTGTAAGTGTATGTCAGTGTTACTGGGTGTCAGTGTATGTCTTTGTTGCTTGTTGGCAGTGTATGTCTGTGTGACTGGGTGTAACTGTATGAGTTTGTTACTGGGTGTCAGTGCATGATTTTGTTACTTGGTGTCAGTGAGTGTCTATGTTACTGGGTGTCAGTGTATGTCTTTGTTACTTTTTGTAAGTGTGTGTCTGTGTTTCTGGGTGTCAGTGTATGTCTTTGTTACTTGGTGTAAGTGTGTGTCTGTGTTACTGGGTGTCAGTGTATGTCTGTGTTACTGGGTGTAAGTGTATGTCTTTGTTACTTGGTGTCAGTATGTGTCTTTGTTACTTGGTGGAAGTTTGCGTCTGTGTTACTGGGTGTCAGTGTATGTCTTTGTTACTTGGTGTCAGTGCGTGTCTTTGCTACTTGGTGTCAGTGTGTGTCTGTGTTACTGTGTGTCAGTGTATGTCTTTGTTACTTGGTGTAAGTGTGTGTCTGTGTTACTGGGTGTCAGTGTCTGTCTTTGTTACTTGGTGTAAGTGTTTGTCTGTGTTACTTGGTGTAAGTGTCTGTCTTTGTTACTTGGTGTCAGTGTATGTCTTTGTTACTTGGTGTAAGTGTGTGTCTGTGTTACTGGATGTCAATGTATGTCTTTGTTACTTGGTGTAAGTGAGTGTCTGTGTTACTGGGTGTCAGCGTCTGTCTTTGTTACTTGGTGTAAGTGTTTGTCTGTGTTACTTGGTGTAAGTGTGTGCCTCTGTTACATGGTGTCAGTGTATGTCTTTGTTACTGGGTGTAAGTGTGTGTCTGTGTTACTGGAATTCAATGTATGTCTTTGTTACTTGGTGTAAGTGTGTGTCAGTGTTACTGGGTGTCAGTGTGTGTCTTTGTTACTTGGTGTCAGTGTATGTCTTTGTTACTGGGTGTATGTGTCTGTCTTTGTTACTGGGTGTCAGTGCATGATTTTGTTACTTGGTCTCAGTGAGTGTCTATGTTACTGGGTGTCAGTGTATGTCTTTGTTACTTTTTGTAAGTGTGTGTCTGTGTTTCTGGGTGTCAGTGGATGTCTTTGTTACTTGGTGTAAGTGTGTGTCTGTGTAACTGGGTGTCAGTGTTTGTCTGTGTTACTGGGTGACAGTGTATGTCTTTGTTACTAGGTGTAAGTGTGTCTGTGTTACTGGGTGTCAGTGTATGTCTGTGTTACTGGGTGTTAGTGTATGTCTTTGTTACTGGGTGTCAGTGTGTGTTTTTGTTACTTGGTGTATGTGTGTGTCTGTGTTACTTGGTGTCATTGTCTGTCTTTGTTACTTGTTGTAAGTGTGTGTCTGTGTTTCTGGGTGTCAGTATATGTCTTTGTTACTTGGTGTAAGTGTGTGTCTGTGTTACTGGGTGTCAGTGCATGTCTTTGTTACTTGGTGTAAGTGCGTGTCTGTGTTACTGGGTGACAGTGTCTGTCTTTGTTACTGGGTGTAAGTGTATGTCTTTGCTACTTGGTGTCAGTGTATGTCTTTGTTACTGGGTGTCAGTGTGTGTCTTTGTTACTTCGTGTCAGTGTGTGTCTGTGTTACTGGGTGTCAGTGTATGTCTTTGTTACTTGGTGTAAGTGTATGTCTTTGTTACTGGGTGTCAGTGTGTATCTTTGTTACTTCGTGTCAGTGTGTGTCTGTGTTACTCGGTGTCAGTGTATGTCTTTGTTACTTGGTGTAAGTGTGTGTCTGTGTTACTGTGTGTCAGTGTAGGTCTTTGTTACTTGGTGTAAGTGTTTGTCTGTGTTACTGGGTGTAAGTGTATGTCTTTGTTACTGGGTGTAAGTGTATGTCTTTGCTACTTGGTGTCAGTGTATGTCTTTGTTACTGGGTGTCAGTGTGTATCTGTGATACTGGGTGTCAGTGTCTGTCTTTGTTACTTGGTGCAAGTGTATGTCTTTGTTACTGGGTGTCAGTGTGAGTCTTTGTTCCTTGGTGCAATTGTGTGTCTTTGTAACTGGGTGTCAGTGTATGTCTTTGTTACTGGGTGTCAGTGTATGTCCTTGTTACTTGGTGTCAGTGTGTGTCTGTGTTACAGGGTGTCAGTTTGTATCTTTGTTACTGTGTGTCAGGGTATGTCTTTGTTACTTGGTGTAAGTGTGTGTCTGTGTTACTGGGTGTCAGTGTGTTTCTTTGTTACTTGGTGTCAGTGTACGTCTTTGTTACTTGGTGTAAGTGTATGTCAGTGTTACTGGATGTCAGTGTATGTCTTTGTGCTTGTTGTCAGTGTATGTCTGTGTGACTGGGTGTAACTGTATGAGTTTGTTACTGGGTGTCAGTGCATGATTTTGGTACTTGGTGTCAGTGAGTGTCTATGTTACTGGGTGTCAGTGTATGTCTTTGTTACTTTTTGTAAGTGTGTGTCTGTGTTTCTGGGTGTCAGTGTATGTCTTTGTTACTTGGTGTAAGTGTGTGTCTGTGTTACTGGGTGTCAGTGTATGACTGTGTTACTGGGTGTAAGTGTATGTCTTTGTTACTTGGTGTCAGTATGTGTCTTTGTTACTTGGTGGAAGTTTGCGTCTGTGTTACTGGGTGTCAGTGTATGTCTTTGTTACTTGGTGTCAGTGCGTGTCTTTGCTACTTGGTGTCAGTGTGTGTCTGTGTTACTGTGTGTCAGTGTATGTCTTTGTTACTTGGTGTAAGTGTGTGTCTGTGTTACTTTGTGTCAGTGTCTGTCTTTGTTACTTGGTGTAAGTGTTTGTCTGTGTTACTTGGTGTAAGTGTCTGTCTTTGTTACTTGGTGTCAGTGTATGTCTTTGTTACTTGGTGTAAGTGAGTGTCTGTGTTACTGGGTGTCAGCGTCTGTCTTTGTTACTTGGTGGAAGTGTTTGTCTGTGTTACTTGGTGTAAGTGTGTGCCTCTGTTACATGGTGTCAGTGTATGTCTTTGTTACTGGGTGTCAGTGTATGTCTTTGATACTTGGTGTCAGTGCATGTCTTTATTACTGGGTGTCAGTGTGTGTCTTTGTTACTTGGTGTTAGTTTGTCTCTTTGTTACTGGTTTTCATTGTATGTCTTTGTTATTTGGTTTCAGTGCATGTCTTTGTTATTTGGTGTAAGTGTGTGTCTGTGTTACTGGGTGTCAGTGTATGTCTTTGTTAATTGGTGGAAGTGTGTGTCTGTGTTACTGGGTGTCAGTGTATGTCTGTGTTACTTGGTGTAAGTGTGTGTCTTTGTTACTGGGTGTCAGTGTATGTCTTTGTTATTTGGTGTCAGTGTATGTCTTTGTTACTTGGTGTAAGTGTATGTCTTTGTTACTGGGTGTCAGTGTGTGTCTTTGTTACTTGGTGTTAGTTTGTCTCTTTGTTACTGGGTTTCATTGTATGTCTTTGTTATTTGGTTTCAGTGCATGTCTTTGTTATTTGGTGTAAGTGTGTGTCTGTGTTACTGGGCGTCAGTGTCTGTCTTTGTTACTTGGTGTCAGTGTATGTCTGTGTTACTGGGTGTCAGTGCATGTCTGTGTTACTGGGTGGAAGTGTATGTCTTTGATTCTGGGTGTCAGTGTATGTCTTTGTTACTTGGTGTCAGTGTAGGTCTTTGTTACTTGGTGTCAGTGCGTGTCTTTGCTACTTGGTGTCAGTGTGTGTCTGTGTTACTGGGTGTCAGTGTATGTCTTTGTTACTTGGTGTAAGTGTTTGTCTTTGTTACTTTTTGTAAGTGTGTGTCTGTGTTTCTGGTTGTCAGTGGATGTCTTTGTTACTTGTTGTAAGGTGTGTCTGTGTTACTGGGTGTCAGTGTTTGTCTGAGTTACTGGGTGACAGTGTATGTCTTTGTTACTATTTGTAAGTGTGTCTGTGTTACTGGGTGTCAGTGTATGTCTGTGTTACTGGGTGTTAGTGTATGTCTTTGTTACTGGGTGTCAGTGTGTGTTTTTGTTACTTGGTGTATGTGTGTGTCTGTGTAACTTGGTGTCATTGTCTGTCTTTGTTACTTGTTGTAAGTGTGTGTCTGTGTTTCTGGGTGTCAGTGTATGTCTTTGTTACTTGGTGTAAGTGTGTGTCTGTGTTACTGGGTGTCAGTGCATGTCTTTGTTACTTGGTGTAAGTGCGTGTCTGTGTTACTGGGTGTCAGTGTCTGTCTTTGTTACTGGGTGTAAGTGTATGTCTTTGCTACTTGGTGTCAGTGTATGTCTTTGTTACTGAATGTCAGTGTGTGTCTTTGTTACTTCGTGTCAGTGTGTGTCTGTGTTACTGGGTGTCAGTGTATGTCTTTGTTACTTGGTGTAAGTGTATGTCTTTGTTACCGGGTGTCAGTTTGTATCTTTGTTACTTCGTGTCAGTGTGTGTCTGTGTTACTCGGTGTCAGTGTATGTCTTTGTTACTTGGTGTAAGTTTGTGTCTGTGTTACTGGGTGTCAGTTTAGGTCTTTGTTACTTGGTGTAAGTGTTTGTCTGTGTTACTGGGTGTAAGTGTATGTCTTTGTTACTGGGTGTAAGTGTATGTCTTTGCTACTTGGTGTCAGTGTATGTCTTTGTTACTGGGTGTCAGTGTGTGTCTGTGATACTGGGTGTCAGTGTCTGTCTTTGTTACTTGGTGCAAGTGTATGTCTTTGTTACTGGGAGTCAGTGTGAGTCTTTGTTCCTTGGTGCAATTGTGTGTCTTTGTAACTGGGTGTCAGTGTATGTCTTTGTTACTGGGTGTCAGTGTATGTCCTTGTTACTTGGTGTCAGTGTGTGTCTGTGTTACAGGGTGTCAGTTTGTGTCTTTGGTACTGTGTGTCAGGGTATGTCTTTGTTACTTGGAGTAAGTGTATGTCTGTGTTACTGGGTGTCAGTGTATGTCTTTGTTGCTTGTTGTCAGTGTATGTCTGTGTGACTGGGTGTAACTGTATGAGTTTGTTACTGGGCGTCAGTGCATGATTTTGTTCCTTGGTGTCAGTGAGTGTCTATGTTACTGGGTGTCAGTGTATGTCTTTGTTACTTTTTGTAAGTGTGCGTCTGTGTTTCTGGGTGTCAGTGTATGTCTTTGTTACTTGCTGTAAGTGTGTGTCTGTGTTACTGGGTGTCAGTGTATGTCTGTGTTACTGGGTGCAAGTGTATGTCTTTGTTACTTGGTGTATGTGTGTGTCTTTGTTACTTGGTGGAAGTTTGCGTCTGTGTTACTGGGTGTCAGTGTATGTCTCTGTTACTTGGTGTCAGTGCGTGTCTTTGCTACTTGGTGTCAGTGTGTGTCTGTGTTCCTGTGTGTCAGTGTATGTCTTTGTTACTTGGTGTAAGTGTGTGTCTGTGTTACTGGATGTCAGTGTATGTGTTTGTTACTTGGTGTAAGTGTGTGTCTGTGTTACTGGGTGTCAGTGTCTGTCTTTGTTACTTGGTGTAAGTGTTTGTCTGTGTTACTTGGTGTAAGTGTCTGTCTTTGTTACTTGGTGTCAGTGTATGTCTTTGTTACTTGGTGTAAGTGTGTGTCTGTGTTACTGGATGTCAATGTCTGTCTTTGTTACTTGGTGTAAGTGAGTGTCTGTGTTACTGGGTGTCAGCGTCTGTCTGTGTTACTTGGTGTAAGTGTGTGCCTCTGTTACATGGTGTCAGTGTATGACTTTGTTACTGGGTGTCAGTGTATGTCTTTGTTACTGGGTGTCAGTGTATGTCTTTGATACTTGGTGTCAGTGTATGTCTTTATTACTGGGTGTCAGTGTGTGTCTTTGTTACTTGGTGTTAGTTTGCCTCTTTGTTACTGGGTTTCATTGTATGTCTTTGTTAATTGGTGGAAGTGTGTGTCTGTGTTACTGGGTGTCAGTGTATGTCTGTGTTACTTGGTGTAAGTGTGTGTCTTTGTTACTGGGTGTCAGTGTATGTCTTTGTTATTTGGTGTCAGTGTATGTCTTTGTTACTTGGTGTAAGTGTATGTCTTAGTTACTGGGTGTCAGTGTGTGTCTTTGTTACTTGGTGTTAGTTTGTCTCTTTGTTACTGGGTTTCATTGTATGTCTTTGTTATTTGGTTTCAGTGCATGTCTTTGTTATTTTGTGTAAGTGTGTGTCTGTGTTACTGGGCGTCAGTGTCTGTCTTTGTTACTTGGTGTAAGTGTATGTCTGTGTTACTGGGTGTCAGTGCATGTCTGTGTTACTGGGTCGAAGTGTATGTCTTTGATTCTGGGTGTCAGTGTATGTCTTTGTTACTTAGTGTCAGTGTGTGTCTTTGTTACTTGGTGGAAGTGTGCGTCTGTGTTACTGGGAGTCAGTACATGTCTGTGTTACTGGGTGTAAGTGTATGTCTTTGTTACTGGTTGTCAGTGTAGGTCTTTGTTACTTGGTGTCAGTGCGTGTCTTTGCTACTTGGTGTCAGTGTGTGTCTGTGTTACTGGGTGTCAGTGTATGTCTTTGTTACTTGGTGTAAGTGTTTGTCTTTGTTACTTTTTGTAAGTGTGTGTCTGTGTTTCTGGTTGTCAGTGGATGTCTTTGTTTCTTGGTGTAAGTGTGTGTCTGTGTTACTGGGTGTCAGTGTTTGTCTGTGTTACTGGGTGACAGTGTAAGTCTTTGTTACTATTTGTAAGTGTGTCTGTGTTACTGGGTGTCAGTGTATGTCTGTGTTACTGGGTGTTAGTGTATGTCTTTGTTACTGGGTGTCAGTGTGTGTTTTTGTTACTTGGTGTATGTGTGTGTCTGTGTAACTTGGTGTCATTGTCTGTCTTTGTTACTTGTTGTAAGTGTGTGTCTGTGTTTCTGGGTGTCAGTGTATGTCTTTGTTACTTGGTGTAAGTGTGTGTCTGTGTTACTGGGTGTCAGTGCATGTCTTTGTTACTTGGTGTAAGTGCGTGTCTGTGTTACTGGGTGTCAGTGTCTGTCTTTGTTACTGGGTGTAAGTGTATGTCTTTGCTACTTGGTGTCAGTGTATGTCTTTGTTACTGAATGTCAGTGTGTGTCTTTGTTACTTCGTGTCAGTGTGTGTCTGTGTTACTGGGTGTCAGTGTATGTCTTTGTTACTTGGTGTAAGTGTATGTCTTTGTTACGGGGTGTCAGTGTGTATCTTTGTTACTTCGTGTCAGTGTGTGTCTGTGTTACTCGGTGTCAGTGTATGTCTTTGTTACTTGGTGTAAGTTTGTGTCTGTGTTACTGGGTGTCAGTGTAGGTCTTTGTTACTTGGTGTAAGTGTTTGTCTGTGTTACTGGGTGTAAGTGTATGTCTTTGTTACTGGGTGTAAGTGTGTGTCTGTGATACTGGGTGTCAGTGTCTGTCTTTGTTACTTGGTGCAAGTGTATGTCTTTGTTACTGGGAGTCAGTGTGAGTCTTTGTTCCTTGGTGCAATTGTGTGTCTTTGTAACTGGGTGTCAGTGTATGTCTTTGTTACTGGGTGTCAGTGTATGTCCTTGTTACTTGGTGTCAGTGTGTGTCTGTGTTACAGGGTGTCAGTTTGTGTCTTTGGTACTGTGTGTCAGGGTATGTCTTTGTTACTTGGTGTAAGTGTGTGTCTGTGTTACTGGGTGTCAGTGTGTTTCTTTGTTACTTGGTGTCAGTGTATGTCTTTGTTACTTGGTGTAAGTGTATGTCTGTGTTACTGGGTGTCAGTGTATGTCTTTGTTGCTTGTTGTCAGTGTATGTCTGTGTGACTGGGTGTAACTGTATGAGTTTGTTACTGGGCGTCAGTGCATGATTTTGTTACTTGGTGTCAGTGAGTGTCTATGTTACTGGGTGTCAGTGTATGTCTTTGTTACTTTTTGTAAGTGTGTGTCTGTGTTTCTGGGTGTCAGTGTATGTCTTTGTTACTTGCTGTAAGTGTGTGTCTGTGTTACTGGGTGTCAGTGTATGTCTGTGTTACTGGGTGCAAGTGTATGTCTTTGTTACTTGGTGTATGTGTGTGTCTTTGTTACTTGGTGGAAGTTTGCGTCTGTGTTACTGGGTGTCAGTGTATGTCTCTGTTACTTGGTGTCAGTGCGTGTCTTTGCTACTTGGTGTCAGTGTGTGTCTGTGTTCCTGTGTGTCAGTGTATGTCTTTGTTACTTGGTGTAAGTGTGTGTCTGTGTTACTGGATGTCAGTGTATGTGTTTGTTACTTGGTGTAAGTGTGTGTCTGTGTTACTGGGTGTCAGTGTCTGTCTTTGTTACTTGGTGTAAGTGTTTGTCTGTGTTACTTGGTGTAAGTGTCTGTCTTTGTTACTTGGTGTCAGTGTATGTCTTTGTTACTTGGTGTAAGTGTGTGTCTGTGTTACTGGATGTCAATGTATGTCTTTGTTACTTGGTGTAAGTGAGTGTCTGTGTTACTGGGTGTCAGCGTCTGTCTGTGTTACTTGGTGTAAGTGTGTGCCTCTGTTACATGGTGTCAGTGTATGTCTTTGTTACTGGGTGTCAGTGTATGTCTTTGATACTTGGTGTCAGTGTATGTCTTTGTTACTGGGTGTCAGTGTGTGTCTTTGTTACTTGGTGTTAGTTTGTCTCTTTGTTACTGGGTTTCATTGTATGTCTTTGTTATTTGGTGTAAGTGTGTGTCTGTGTTACTGGGTGTCAGTGTATGTCTTTGTTAATTGGTGGAAGTGTGTGTCTGTGTTACTGGGTGTCAGTGTATGTCTGTGTTACTTGGTGTAAGTGTGTGTCTTTGTTACTGTCTGTCAGTGTATGTCTTTGTTATTTGGTGTCAGTGTATGTCTTTGTTACTTGGTGTAAGTGTATGTCTTTGTTAATGCGTGTCAGTGTGTGTCTTTGTTACTTGGTGAAAGTGTGTGTCTGTGTTACTGGGCGTCAGTGTCTGTCTTTGTTACTTGGTGTAAGTGTCTGTCTGTGTTACTGGGTGTCAGTGCATGTCTGTGTTACTGGGTGGAAGTGTATGTCTTTGATTCTGGGTGTCAGTGTATGTCTTTGTTACTTGGTGTCAGTGTGTGTCTTTGTTACTTGGTGGAAGTGTGCGTCTGTGTTACTGGGAGTCAGTATATGTCTGTGTTACTGGGTGTAAGTGTATGTCTTTGTTACTGGTTGTCAGTGTAGGTCTTTGTTACTTGGTGTCAGTGCGTGTCTTTGCTACTTGGTGTCAGTGTGTGTCTGTGTTACTGGGTGTCAGTGTATGTCTTTGTTACTTGGTGTAAGTGTGTGTCTGTGTTACTGGATGTCTGTGGATGTCTTTGTTACTTGGTGTAAGTGTCTGTCTGTGTTACCGGGTGTCAGTGTGTGTCTGTGTTACTGGGTGTCAGTGTGTGTCTTAGTTATTGTGTGTCAGTGTATGTCTTTGTTACTTGGTGTCAGTGTGTGTCTGTGTTGCTTGGTGTAAGTGTGTGTCTTTGTTATATGGTGTCATTGTATGTCTTTGTTACTGGGTGTCAGTGTACGTCTTTGTTACTTGGTGTCAGTGTATGTCTTTGTTACTGGGTGTCAGTGTGTGTCTTTGTTACTTGGTGTTTGTGTGTCTCTTTGTTACTGGGTGTCAGTGTATGTCTTTGTTATTTGGTGTAAGTGTGTGTCTGTGTTACTGGTTGTCAGTGTCTGTCTTTGTTAATTGGTGTAAGTGTGTGTCTGTGTTACTGGGTGTCAGTGTATGTCTGTGTTACTTGGTGTAGGTGTGTGTCTTTGTTACTGGGTGTCAGTGTATGTCTTTGTTATTTGGTGTCAGTGTATAACTTTGTTACTTGGTGTCAGTGCATGTCTTTGTTACTACGTGTCAGTGTGTGTCTTTGTTATTTGGTGTAAGTGTGTGTCTGTGTTACTGGGCGTCAGTGTAAGTCTGTGTTACATGGTGCAAGTGTGTGTCTGTGTTACTGGGTGTCAGTGCCTGTCTTTGTTACTTGGTGTCAGTGTTTGTCTGTGTTACTGGGTGTCAGTGTATGTCTTTGTTGCTTGGTGTAAGTGTGTGTCTGTGTTACTGAGTGTCAGTGTATGTCTGCGTTAATTTGTGTAAGTGTATGTCTTTGTTACTGGGTGTAAGTGTATGTCTTTGATACTGGGTGTCAGTGTATGTCTTTGTTACTTGGTGTCAGTGTGTGTCTTTGTTACTTGGTGGAAGTGTGCGTCTGTGTTACTGGGTGTCAGTATATGTCTTTGTTACTGGGTGTAAGTGTATGTCTTTGCTACTGGTTGTCAGTGTATGTCTTTGTTACTTGGTGTCAGTGTATGTCTTTGTTACTTGGTGTAAGTGTGTGTCTGTGTTACTGGATGTCAGTGTATGTCTTTGTTACTTGGTGTAAGTGTGTGTCTGTGTTACTGGGTGTCAGTGTCTGTCTTTGTTACTTGGTGAAGTGTGTGTCTGTGTTACTGGGTGTCAGTGTATGTCTTTGTTGCTGGGTGTCAGTGTAAGTCTGTGTTACATGGTGCAAGTGTGTGTCTGTGTTACTGGGTGTCAGTGTCTGTCTTTGTTACTTGGTGTAAGTGTGTGTCTGTGTTACTGGGTGTCAGTGTATGTCTTTGTTACTGGGTGTCAGTGTCTGTCTTTGTTATTTGGTGCAAGTGGGTGTCTGTGTTACTGGGTGTCAGTGTATGTAGTTGTTACTTGGTGTATGTGTGTGTCTGTGTTACTGGGTGTCAGTGTATGTCTTTGTTACTGGGTGTCAGTGTGTGTCTTTGTTACTTGGTGTAAGTGTGTGTCTTTGTTACTGGGTATCAGTGTATGTCTTTGTTACTGGGTGACTGTGTATGTCCTTGTTACTTGGTGTCAGTGTGTGTCTGTGTTACTGGGTGTCAGTGTGTGTGTGTGTTACTGGTTGTCAGTGTGTGTCTTAGTTATTGTGTGTCAGTGTATGTCTTTGTTATGTGGTGTCAGTGCATGTCTTTGTTACTTGGTGTCAGTGTATGTCTTTGTTATTTGTTGTCAGTGTATGTCTTTGTTACTTGGTGTAAGTGTATGTCTTTGTTACTGCGTGTCAGTGTGTGTCTTTGTGACTTGGTGTAAGTGTGTGTCTGTGTTACTGGGCGTCAGTGTCTGTCTTTGTTACTTGGTGTAAGTGTATGTCTGTGTTACAGGGTGTCAGTGCATGTCTGTGTTACTGGGTGGGAGTGTATGTCTTTGCTACCTGGTGTAAGTGTATGTCTTTGATACTGGGTGTCAGTGCATGTCTTTGTTAATTGGTGTCAGTGTTTGTCTGTGTTACTGGGTGTCACTGTATGTCTTTGTTAATTGGTGTAGGTGTGTGTCTGTGTTACTGGGTGTCAGTGCATGTCTTTGTTACTTGTTGTAAGTGTGTGTCTGTGTTACTGGCTGTCAGTGTATGTCTGTGTTAATGCGTGTAAGTGTATGTGCTTGTTACTGGGTGTCAGTGTGTGTCTTTGTTACTTGGTGTCATTTTATGTCTGTGTGACTGGGTATAACTGTATGCCTTTGTTACTGGGTGTCAGTGCATGATGTTGTTACTTGGTGTCAGTGAGTGTCTATGTTACTGGGTGTCAGTGTATCTCTTTGTTACTTTTTGTAAGTGTCTGTCTGTGTTTCTGGGTGTCAGTGTATGTCTTTGTTACTTGGTGTAAGTGTGTGTCTGTGTTACTGGGTGTCAGTGTATGTCTTTCTTACTGGTGTCAGTGCATGTCTTTGTTACTTGGTGTAATTGAGTGTCTGTGTTACTGGGTGTCAGTGTACGTCTTTGTAAATTGGTGTAAGTGTGTGTCTGTGTTACTTGGTGTCAGTGTATGTCTGTGTTACTTGGTGTAAGTGTGTGTCTTTGTTACTGGGTGTCAGTGTATGTCTTTGTTACTTGGTGTAAGTGTGTGTCTGTGTTACTGGGTGTCAGTGTATGTCTGTGTTACTGGGTGTAAGTGTATGTCCTTGTTACTTGGTGTCAGTGTGTGTCTGTGTTACTGGGTGTCAGTGTGTGTGTGTGTTACTGGGTGTCAGTGTGTGTCTTAGTTATTGTGTGTCAGTGTATGTCTTTGTTACTTGGTGTCAGCGTGTGTCTGTGTTACTTGGTGTAAGTGTGTGCCTTTGTTACATGGTGTCAGTGTATGTTTTTGTTACTGGGTGTCAGTGTATGTATTTGTTACTTGGTGTCTGTGTATGTCTTTGTTACTGGGTGTCAGTGTGTGTCTTTGTTACTTGGTGTTAGTGTGTCACTTTGTTACTGGGTGCCAGTGTATGTCTTTGTTATTTGGTGTCAGTGCATGTCTTTGTTACTTGGTGTAAGTGTGTGTCTGTGTTACTGGGTGTCAGTGTATGTCTTTGTTACTTGGTGTCAGTGTGTGCCTGTGTTACTTGGTGTAAGTGTGTGTCTTTGTTACATGGTGTCAGTGTATGTTTTTGTTACTGGGTGTCACTGTATGACTTTGTTACTTGGTGTCAGTGCGTGTCGTTGCTACTTGGTGTCAATGTGTGTCTGTGTTACTGGGTGTCAGTGTATGTCTTTGTTACTTGGTGTATGTGTATGTCTGTGTTACTGGGTGTCAGTGTCTGTCTTTGTTACTTGGTGTAAGTGTTTATCTGTGTTACTTGGTGTAAGTGTCTGTCTTTGTTACTTGGTGTCAGTGTATGTCTTTGTTACTTGGTGTAAGTGTGTGTCTGTGTTACTGGGAGTCAGTGTATGTCTTTGTTACTTGGTGTAAGTGAGTGTCTGTGTTACTGGATATCAGTGTATGTCTTTGTTACTTGGTGTAAGTGTTTGTCTCTGTTATATGGTGTCACTCTATGTCTTTGTTACTGGGAGTCAGTGTATGTCTTTGTTACTTGGTGTCAGTGTATGTGTTTGTTACTGGGTGTCAGTGTGTGTCTTTGTTCCTTGTTGTTAGTGTGTCTCTTTGTTACTGGGTGTCATTGTATGTCTTTCTTACTGGTGTCAGTGCATGTCTTTGTTACTTGGTGTAAGTGTGTGTCTGTGTTACTGGGTGGCAGTGTATGTCTGTGTTACTTGATGTCAGTGTATGTCTTTGTTACTTGGTGTAAGTGTATGTCTTTGTTACTGCGTGTCTGTGTGTGTCTTTGTTACTTGGTGTAAGTGTTTGTCTGTGTTACTGGGCGTCAGTGACTGTCTTTGGTACTTGGTGTAAGTGTATGTCTGTGTTACTTGGTGGAAGTGTGCTTCTGTGTTACTGGGTGTAAGTGTATGTCTTTGTTACTGGTTGTCAGTGTTTGTCTTTGTTACTTGGTGTCAGTACGTGACTTTGCTACTCGGTGTCAGTGTGTGACTGTGTTACTGGGTGTCAGTGTCTGTCTTTGTTACTTGGTGTTACTGTGTGTCTCTGTTACTGGGTATCAGTGTGTGTCTTTGTTACTTGTTGTAAGTGTGTGTCTGTGTTACTGGGTTTCAGAGTATGTCTTTATTACTGAGTGTCAGTGTATGTCTTTGTTACTTGGTGTAAGTGTGTGTCTGTGTTACTGGGAGGCAGTGTATGTCTTTGTTACTAGGTGTCAGTGTATGTCTTTGTTACTGGGTGTCAGTGTTTGTCTTTGTTACTTGGTGTAAGTGTTTGTCTGTGTTTCTGGCTGTCATTGTATGTCTTTGTTACTGGGTGTCACTGTATGTCTTTGTTACTTGGTGTCAGTGTGTATCCGTGTTACTGGGTGTCAGTGTATTTCTTTGTTACTTGGTGTCAGTGTATGTCTTTGTTACTGGGTGTCAGTGTGTGTCTTTGTTACTGGGTGTCAGTGTGTGTCTGTGTTACTGGGTGGCAGTGTATGTCTGTGTTACTTGGTGTCAGTGTATGTCTTTGTTACTTGGTGTAAGTGTATGTCTTTGTTACTGCGTGTCTGTGTGTGTCTTTGTTACTTGGTGTAAGTGTTTGTCTGTGTTACTGGGCGTCAGTGTCTGTCTTTGGTACTTGGTGTAAGTGTATGTCTGTGTTACTTGGTGGAAGTGTGCGTCTGTGTTACTGGGTGTAAGTGCATGTCTTTGTTACTGGTTGTCAGTGTATGTCTTTGTTACTTGGTGTCAGTACATGTCTTTGCTACTCGGTGTCAGTGTGTGACTGTGTTACTTGGTGTCAGTGTGTGTCAGTGTTACTAGGTGTCAATGTATGTCTTTGTTACTTGATGTAAGTGTATGTCTTTGTTACTGGGTGACAGTGTATGTCTTTGTTACTTAGTGTAAGTGTGTGTCTGTGTTACTGGGAGTCAGTGTATGTCTTTGTTACTTGGTGTTAGTGTATGTCTGTGATACTGGGTGTCAGTGTATGTCTGTGTTGCTGGGATTAAGTGTATGTCTTTGTGACTGGGTGTCAGTGTGTGTCTTTGTTACTTGGTGTAAGTGTGTGTCAGTGTTACTGGGTGTCAGTGTATGTCATTGTTACTTGGTGTAAGTGTATGTCTGTGTTACTGGGTGTCAGTTCATGTCGGTGTTACTGGGTGTAAGTGTATGTCTTTGTTACTGGGTGTCAGTGCGTGTCTTTGTTACTTGGTATCAGTGTGTGTCTGTGTTACTGGGTGTCAGTGTCTGTCTTTGTTAATTGGTGTTCCTGTGTGTCTCTGTTACTGGGTGTCAGTGTGTGTCTTTGTTACTTGTTGTAAGTGTGTGTCTGTGTTACTGGGTGTCAGAGTATGTCTTTATTACTGAGTGTCAGTGTATGTCTTTGTTACTTGGTGTAAGTGTGTGTCTGTGTTACTGGGAGTCAGTGTCTGTCTTTGTTACTTGGTGTAAGTGTATGTCTGTGTTAGTGGGAGTCTGTGTATGTCTTTGTTACTTGGTGTAAGTGCATGTCTGTGTTACTGGGTGTCAGTTTGATTCTTTGTTATTGGGTGTCACTGTATGTCTTTGTTACTTGGTGTCAGTGTGTATCTGTGTTACTGGGTGTCAGTGTATGTCTTTGTTACTTGGTGTCAGTGTATGTCTTTGTTACTGGGTGTCAGTGTGTGTCTGTGTTAATTGGTGTACGTGTGTGTCTGTGTCACTCGGTGTCAGTGCATGTCTTTGTTACTGGTTGTCTGTGTATGTCTTTGTTACTTGTTGTCAGTGTGCGTCTGTGTTACTGGGTGTCAGTGAATGTCTTTGTTACTTGGTGTCAGTCTGTGTCTTGGTTACTTGGTGTAAGTGTCTGTCTTTGTTACTGGGTGTGTGTGTATCTTAGTTTCTTGATGCAAGTGTGTGTCTGTGTTACTGGGTGTCAGTGTATGTCTTTGTTTGTTGGTGTACGTTTGTGTCTGTGTTCCTGGGAGTCAGTGTATGTCTTTGTTACTTTTTGTAAGTGTATGTCTGTGTTACTGGGTGTCATTGTATGTCTGTGCTGCTGGGTGTAAGTGTATGTCTTTGTGACTGGGTGTCAGTGTGTGTCTTTGTTACTTGGTGTAAGTGTGTGTCAGTGTATGTCTTTGTTACTTTGTGTAAGTGTATGTCTGTTTTACTGGGTGTCACTGTATGTCTGTGTTACTGGGTGTAAGTGTATGTCTTTGTTACTGTGTGTCAGTGCGTGTCTTTGTTACTTGGTATCAGTGTGTGTCTGCGTTACTGGGTGTCAGTGTCTGTCTTTGTTACTTGGTGTAAGTGTGTGTCACTGTTACTGGGTGTCAGTGTGTGTCTTTGTTACTGAGTGTCAGTGTATGTCTTTGTTACATTGTGTAAGTAGGTGTCTGTGTTACTGGGTGTCAGTGTATGTCTGTGTTAATTGGTGTAAGTGTGTGTCTGTGTTACTGGGTGTCAGTGTGTTTATGTGTTACTGGATGTCAGTGTATGTATTTGTTACTTGGTGTAAGTGTGTGTCTGTGTTACTGGGTGTCAGTGTGTGTCTTTGTTACTTGGTGTAAGTGTGTGTCTGTGTTACTGGGTGTCAGTATATGTATTTGTTACTGGGTGTCAGTGTATGTCTTTGTTACTTGGTGTCTGAGTGTGTCTTTGTTAATTGGTGTCAGTGTGTGTCTTTTTTACTTGGTGTCAGTGTATGACTTTGTTACTTGGTCTCAGTGTATGTCTTTGTTACATGGTGTCAGTGCCTGTCTTTGTTACTGGGTGTCAGTGTGTTTCTTTGTTACTTGGTGTCAGTGTGTGTCTGTGTTACTGGGTGTCAGTGTATGTCTTTCTTACTGGGTGTCAGTGTTTTGCTTTGTTACTTGGTGTCAGTGTGTGTCTGTGTTACAGGTGTCAGTGTGTGTCTTTGTTACTTGGTGTCAGTGTATGTCTTTGTTACTTGGTGTCAGTGTATGTCTGTGTTACTGGGTGTAAGTGATTGTCTTTGTTACTGGGTGTCAGTGCTTGTCTTTGTTACTTGGTGTCAGTGTGTTTCTATGTTACTGGGTGTCAGTGTATGTCTTTGTTACTTGTTGTAAGTGAGTGTCTGTGTTACTGCGTGTCAGTGTATGTCTTTGTTACTTGATGTAAGTGTGTTTCTGTGTTACTGGGTGTCAGTGTATGTCTGTGTTACTGGGTGTAAGTGTATGTCTTTGTTACTGGGTGTCAGTGTATGACTTTGTTACTTGGTGTAAGTGTGTATCTGTGTTACTGGGTGTCAGTGTATGACTTTGTTACTGG